>NC_034597.1:94961163-94990941 GCF_900095145.1 Mus pahari
ACCTCTTAAGCTGAGGGTTGCTTATTTTGTTTTAGGTTTGTCAGATTTACACTATTCAATAAAATGCAAGAAAAAAAGAAATTCTTAAAAAAAAAAAAAAAAAAAAAAAAAAAAAAGTCTCAGGAAAGACTAAGAAAGCAAAACACAGTGTATAGCATTTAACTGATACTTCCAGCTTAGTGCTCAGACTCCACATAGAAGGAATGGAATCAAAGATGGAAAGATGATGATGCAGATTTCAAGTCTCCCTCTTTGCAAAAATATGTATGAAATTTAAATTGAATTATCACATTCCTTCATTTGCATAAACTTGATAACTTACTGATGAATACAATTAATTCCTGTTTAGTTTTTAGCCCTACAAAATAAATGCAAAATATATTCATAGAAACTTGGAAGACAAAACTCAAATTTCTTACTCATGTAGCACAATAAGATATCATAGTTTTATTTTGTCTTATTTTGACAATAAATTTGATTTTTAAATCAACCCAAAATACAGATAAAAGGAATAACCTGGAGACTGGGGAGATACTTCAGTTGTAAAAAGAACTTATATGTGAAGCAGAGTTCAGATCTCCAGAATCCATGTAAATGAAGTATGTATGACAGTTTCACTGGAATTGTACTTAGAAAGGAGAAAGGAATCCCCTAAATATGCTTCCTAAACAGTCAAGGGGGAAATGCTACAATCCATGATCAACTGACAGTCCACACCTCATTGAATAAGGTGAAAATTAAACTAGGAAGATGCCCAAATCAGTGGTGAGTCTATCTAGGTACTCCACTCAAACCTGCATCCACATATTTGTGAATGTGCATATATACACCCAAACATACTAGACACACAGACACATTTACAACAGAAGAGTAATATAATAGGTTAACATACCATACACACATACACACACACACACACACACACACACACACACACACACACACACACACACAGAAGCATCCCCGAACAAACACAGAGTTGAAGCAAGTAAATTGCTTCAGTGAAATGGTAATTTCTTTACAAGCAGAGGGCTCTTCTACAATATAAAATAGGGGCAAGAATGTATTCTTTTCCCATTATGGATTTGAGGAAAGAATGTCAAAAGGTTCTGTTGTATAAATTAGATCATAGAATAGTATTTCTAATCCCTAGATCCTCGTAAATTTAAAATGGTACTAATTTGTACCAAAGTAAGAAAGAAATTACTCAAGGAAAACTTTGCTTTGTGGGTAGAAAGTTTAAATGATGAAACTGGTAGGATGAATTGCATAGCATTGTGCATGGGGAATTATAGATTTATCTCTTTTACCTTGACTGTTGTTTAAGTATCTAGTCTATGAAATATGGAAACTTACACTGCTTTACATAGCTATGTAAGAATATCTTACCACTCAAGATCCAAGCCCTGTCAACATCCATAAGTTTTTTGACAAACGATGGTCCTTAATATAGTTTTATGTCTGTCTCAGACTGTAAAGAATCTCCTAGTAATGAATAGGAACCAGAATAAACATGGTAAACAGACATCTACTCTAATATAAACACACCAAGAACTCCCTTATAGAGTCAAATGTCTTCTGTGTGGAATGTTATAGCTACATTGTACAATGGAACTAATATTTCTAAATAAACACAAAATGTATTTCTCATTTTATTAAGCTTCAGCATCTTTTAAAAATCTTCTTCTCCCCTTCCCTATTCAGAAAAAAAGTGCACAGATTACACACACACACACACACACACACACACACACACAGTCTTTGTGAAACAGCACTCATAATCATCTGAGCTAATAGAATGAAATTGATATGCTGATACTCATGACTTTAAGAAAGTATGAAATTCTGTTTTATTCAATATGTTTCATGTGTTTAAAATGTTTTTGTTCTCTTTTTACCTGGTGGCAGGGGAGAGGTAGAAAGAAACTAAAGACTTTAAACTCATTATGTTAAGTTCAAGAATATCTTGCAAGAAACTAAAAGATTCAAAATAGCATGGAAATAACCAGCATAGACACTCATTTATAATAACTCAGTGGCTAGGGTTTTTACATGTTGTGAAATGATTGCTTTAAGAGGAAACAAAAATATTTTTCGAAAAGTAGATAATTGCTTTTGAATCTAAGCTTATAGTACATCAGGAAAAATTGTTATGACTGAAATAACAACCTTTACCTTTTGTACTATGATTTTCTCATGAATTGCGCATTGGTTAGCTGCAGATCATTTTATTGTTATACATTCATCTTAGCATCATGAGTCCAGAAAGAGGCGTCTTTGTTACTTTTCTGTTGCTGTGATAAGACATGACAACTAAAACTTTGTATAAGGAAAGTGCTGAATTTGGGTTTATGGTTTAGAGGGTTAAAGTGCATGATGGCAAAACATTGGTCTAGTGACAGGAACCTCAGGATGCTGATAACTTCATCTGCAAGTAGAAGTCAACAAGGAAGAGCTCAGTGAGGATGGTATAAGCTTTTGAAACATGGACCAGATTACACAGAACCAAAGATCTCTTCATAGCTATGAATTTTCCCCATGAGATTATAACTAAAGAAACAGTTCAGGTATATGTATATGATTCTATTCTGAAGAGAGAAAAGTACCTCAATACTCAGGAAAACACATGGTCAATGTGCTTAAAGAATTAAAAAACAAGATGGTTTGGGTCATAGTAAAGTGAGAACTGAAAATGTCTAACTAAAATGGAAGGATAGAGCTAATGAGACTTGAAATAAAGAACAAAACAGGGAAAACCAGGTAAACATTAAAGGGACCTCAATATTCTCGAAAACACTTCTTTCTTAACGTTCTATTGGGTTTCAGGACAAAGAGTCTGTGTCAATTCTATCAGGATAACTTTTATGACCTTTTATCCATCCTATTTAAGAAAATATAAGTTCTACCAACGTGAGACTCTATAAGGCATGGAACCCAAGTTGCTGTGGAATGAAGTATCTGAATGATTCCCAAAGGCCAGAGTATACAGTGTCCTTGTCAATAGACAGGAAAACTGAGAAGTGGATATGTGTGAAAGGTCAGTGCTTTCACTAGTCTTTGTCTTCTGCTTGCTTATGTCTGTGCTGTTATATGGAAAAGGTGAGAAAGAACTAAAGCTAACATGACACATGTAACATGGCATGCTACAGAAGTGTGAGTGTGTGAGTGTACACACTGAGGAGAGGGTAAAATGGGAACAAGTCAGAATGCTCTTATATGCCCTGAATTCTCCTCTCTACATGTAGAGACACACCATTGAATAATAATTTCTTCCTGAGGGCATTTATTTAGTGGATTTAATCAAATCTACTCTGTTAGCTTACAGGAGATTCTATTAGGCTCTTCTCAAGGACCTAACAACAACTATGTCATAACCTGCCTCCATTGGCTATCACCACCAGCTATAGGGAGGTGCAGAATAATAAAAGACTGCTGCCCACTCCAGTTCTCTATCTCTTCCCACATGTTCCCACCAGTCTCCCTCTTTTCAAACCCTTTCTGTTCTCTGTCCCAGCTTCTCTGCCCTCATGGCTCTGCTACCTTTTGTCTGCCTCTTCCCCTTCTCCAGGCCCTCACTTTCTTTCCTTCTACCAAATAACCCTTTTGGCACACCATCTGTTGTATGGCGTGATTTTTTTTTTTTTTTTTTTTTTAGGGGAATACTTTGTCACGGGCCTGCCAGGTACCTCCTCACTGGATTTATTTCGTAACTGGCTCTGATAGGCTCCGCTCATGCAAGTGCTTCTTCTTGTGCATCTAAGCCGCACACTAGAACCTTATATCCCACCCCTGCTATCTGCAGCAAACCTGCTTTCCAGCTCACCAATCACTCATCCACCTGTCCACCAGTGACAATTAGGCAAGCTTCCCTTTTGGTCTACACGAGTCCAAGGACATGACCTTAGAATGTCCAGCACTCCTCTGATACTCTTGTCTCTGACACTCCCAGCCACAGCCTCTAAGGCCTGGGTGCCCCCCTTTTTACCTGTGCCCATCTCCATCCTCAGAGCTATGACCTTTAACCTTGTTTCTCAAGGGGACATTCTCTATTCACTAAAACATTATATAGAGTAATGAACCTATAAATTCAAGTATTAAAACACTTTCAAGAGAAAGCACAACACAATCTATAGCACTATGAGTTTATCTTCAATGTTTGTGAGATATTTTCAAAATTTTCCCTTATTTTTAAACTTCTCAATGACAAAATAGCAAATAAATCAACAAAATCGAGAAAGATTCACTAAACTTTACAGAGGAAAAAAAAATCAACATCAAAACCTTGAACTTATTTCTAGCTCTGTGCTTACTTTGCCACCCTAATGAACTTTGTGGTTCATCCTGTTTGCCTATTGAGGCCTGTGGTGTCCCCCAAAACAAACACTTTGAAAGCCTTCTTCTACAAATCTCTTTCCAGTTCTGTCTTTCTGGGGCACAGCCAGCGATCTTCTCATTTCCCCTGACTTCCATTGTCTAGCTCTAGGCATGTGCTGACATTCCAAGGAGTTTCCTGGGACCCCCAAGGGCATGCTGCTTTCCAGTGGAGCCCTGCTAGGGGCCACCAAAACAATAAGCTTGCAACTCCCTAATCCCTTCCAAGTTTGATCCACTCAGAACCAGAATAGGAGAGCTATACACAGCTCCACTCTACCCCTAGAACTCCATTGTCAGGTCCAAGGCTCTTCTTGTATTCCTGAGGAGTCCTGCTGGCATCAAGGCCATACAGCCAACACCAGGGAAAACAAGATGGGTACAGAACAGCTTAAGAACACAAGCAGCAAGTTCCATGGCAATAAGGCACCACCAGAGTCCAGCTATTGGCTAGAGAGAGCCCTAAATATTCTAACATAGCCAAAGCACAAGAAGATGATGTTAAGTCCAATCTTATAAATAGGATAGAGGCCTTTAAATAGAAAATGAATAAATCCCTTAGAGAAATCCAGGAAAATACAATTTAAAATTTTGAAGGAAATGAGTAAATTTGTCTAAGAATTAAAGATGTAAATAGAAGCAATAAGGAAAACACAAAACTGAGGCAACCCTGGAGAAAGCCTTCTTTCAAACCCCACCACCACTACCACCTCCACCACCACCAGCGTTATGTGTTCACTCTGTTGGCTTGTGTCTTTTATTTGCAGAATTGAGTCCATTGATTTTGAAAAATATTAATGACCAATGATTGTTAATTCCCATTATTCTAATATAAAAGAAGCATACCACAGCAGCAAAAATAGTTATTATCTCAGAAAAAGTTTTCCAAGCAAATGATTCCAAGAAACAAGCTAAAGTAGCCATTCTAATATCTAAGTTTCTACCAAAAAATACTAAAAAGAGATGCAGAAGAACACTTCAGACTCATTAAAGGAAAAATTCTAACAAGATGATATCTCAGCTCTAAATATCTGTTCCTCAAATCCAAGGGGGACTACATTCATAAAAGAAAGTTTATTAAAGCTTAAACCATACATCAAACCCCACTCATTAATATTTGGAGGCTTGAAGATTTCACTCTCACCGAAGGACAGAAAGTAAATAGAGAAACAATAAAACTAACAGAGGTTATGAATCAAATGGACCTAACAGATATCTAGAGAACATTTCACTCAAGCACAAAAGAATATACCTTGTTCTCAGCACATCACAGAACCTTCTTCAAAACTGACCATATACTCAGTCACAAAGCAAGTCTCAACAAATAGCTCCTTGAATCTTATCAGATTGTTATAGACTAAAGCTGGACTCCAACAACAGAAACAACAAAATCCTACAAGTTCATGGAAACTGAACAATCTCCCTCTTCAATAACCACTGGGTGAGAGAAGAAATAAACAATGAACTTTAAGACTTTCTCAAATTTTCTGAAAATGAAGTCACAACATTCCTAAATTTATGGGACACCGAAAACAGTGCTAAGTGGAAAGTTCATATCACAAAGTGACTTCATATAGAAACTTGAGAGAGCTCATACTAGCAACTTGACAGTACACCTGCTAGCTCTAGAATTAAAATAACAAACACACCCAAGAGGAGTAGACATTAAGAAGTAATCAAACTCAAGGCTGAAAATAATAAAAACAGAAAAAAGAGAACAATTCAAAGAATAAACTAAACCAAGAGCTGGTTCATTGAGAAAAATCAACAAAATAGATAAACCATTACCCAAACTAACTAAAAGGAAGAGAGACTGTACTCAAATTAAGAAAACCAGAAATGAAAAGCAGGACATAACAACAGACTATGAGTAAATTTAAGGAATTACTGGGTCTTATTTTACAAGCCTGTACTCCACAAATTTGGAAATCTAAATGAAATGGATGGTTTTCTTGAAATATCCCACTTACCAAAGTTAAATCAATATAAGGTAAACAATCTACATATTCCTATAATCCTACTGAAATAGAAGCAGTCATAAAGGTAGAAAGAAAAGATAGAAAGAAAGAAAGAAAGAAAGAAAGAAAGAAAGAAAGAAAGAAAGAAAGAAAGGAAGGAAGAGAAAGGAAGGAAGGAAGGACGAGAAAGAAAGAACGAATGAACGAAAGAAAGAAAGAAAGAAAGAAAGAAAGAAAGAGAAAGAAAGAAAGAAAGAAAGAGAAGAAAGAAAGAAAGAAAGAAAGAAAGAAAGAAAGAAAGAAAGAAAGAAGGAAAGAAAAGCTCAGCGCTAGATGGTTTTAGTGAAGAACTCTACCAAACTTTCAAAAGAGACCTAATAGAAATACTCTTTGAACTAATCCACAAACAGAAACAGAAGGAACATTGTCAAACTCATTTATGAGACCAGTCACTGTAATGAAGGGAAATGAAATTTAAAATGAAATTTAAGGCCTGGGATTCATGTAACTTATGTCTAGAGAATTGTTTTGTGAGCTTAGAAGCCTGAGGCTGGGAACCTAACAGGCCCAGGCAAGTCTGAGCAGGCCCTCTGTTACACAGTAACCAGATGTTCCACTGACCTGCCCCTCAGGTTCCTGACATCCTAACTTGCTGACCTGTAATCATTCTGCTGAGCCAATCGTGTGTAACCGCGCCAATTCTTGTTAGCCCCGAACCCTCCCCCCTACAAAAACCCCTAGCTTTCCAGCCTCCTGGTTGGTGCCTCTACCTCCTGTGTGAGGTACGCATCGGCCCAGAGCTCCGCCATTAAACTACCTCGTGTTTTTACATCAAGATGGTTTATTCGTGGTTTTTGGGTGTCGCCTTCTCAAGACTAAAGTGGGGAGGGCTCCCCATGAAAGTCTTACATTAATACCTAAAAACTCACAAAGACACAGCAAAGAAAGAGACTTTCATGCAATTTTCCGTTATGATCATTGATCCAATAATAATCATCAATAAAACATTCACAAACCTAAACAAAGAACACATGAGAAACATCACCTATCATGATCAAGTAGGTTTCATCCAGAGATGTAGGAATGATTCAACATAGAAAAATCCATCAATGTAATCCACCATGAAAAACAAACTGAAAAAAAAAAAAAAAAAAAAAAACTCACAACACAATCATCTCATTAGATGCTGAAAATATCTTTTCTAAGTCCAATATCACCTCTTGTTAAAAGTTTTGGAGGACTCAGGGATCCAAGGCACAAGCCTAAACACACTTAAGGCAGTACACAGCACCCCAATAGCTAACATCAAATTAAATGGAGAGAAACTTAAAGGTATGGTGTCAGCAATCGGGGTCAGTGCAGATAGGTGCTAACAGGGGTCAGCACTAGAAGGGCTAATAGGGATCAATGCTGACATAGATTAACAAAGTTTAACTAGGCCAAGTCAATAGTAACAAGTTTGTCCTCATGTTTTCCTGGTGGCAATCTCTATTTACTAAGAAACACATTATCTGTCTTAAGTCTTATTTTGAAGTCTTGATCAGCTAGACTGGTTAATATTCTGTTCTCTCTGCTTATAATAGACCTGTATACTCTTTATTCATAACGTTTCTATTTCATGGTGGACTCTGAAATCCTGTTATCTCATCCTTAGACCAGAAGACCAAGGAACTCAGGTCCAACCCAGAGTAAGTACTTTCTTTGATCATTAATTGCCTCAAGCCTGTTTTTTTTCTTGCTGATAAGTTAGGTGCTTACAATGCATGGATGCTCACTGTACTCCTTTCTCTAAGCCAAACCGCTCTTCCCATTCTGTGAGCAAGAGGCACATTCTCTTTTTGAGTCTAACTTTAAGCTTTCTATCCACAATCCTGACTTGCCAAAATTATGGTAAATCAAGCTAACTTCCTAAAACTACTTAAATCAAATCAGGAACTCTGTAATATCATTAATGCATCTGAACAGCATTATCTCAAGAACTTTCATCTTAATGTTGATCTGTAGGAAACTGCCCAACATTGTGGGCTATCACCCAGGAAGTAATCACACCAGGGTTTAGGCAGTGAGGGTCTCCTGGTATCCATTTACATGAAGCTAAATAAATGAAGAGCATCACGATAACAATCATATGAAGCACATCAGTAATACGAAGCAATCCTGGGGCAATGTTTCTGGGACATGTCTTTATAGAGTGCACCCATTGTAGCTGAGCAAGATGCTGGGATGTCTTCAGACAGCTCACTTGCTCACTGTAGCTCTTCCTGCATGGATCCTGCCAATTGCCACTGCTGCTGCAGCTACCATCAATAATAATACTGATGAATAAATTACATATAAATACTTAGTTCCTGTACATATATATATATATATATATATATATATATATATATATATATATCAAGTTCTAGTGAGAATATCAGAACACAGAAATCACTTTTAATGTCTTAAAAATATAAATAATCCACAGTACATCAAAATAATTTTTAAAAACCCCACATAAATAGAAAAGGTGAGATTCATAAAACTTTATCTAAAATTATTATGAGCTACCTAGTTTCCACAGACAACATTTAATACAACTGTTAGATGAGATGCTAATCAGCAATGAAGAAAATGATATAAAGCAATACAAGTGCTCCCTATGTCATTTGTGCCGCATATTTACCCTAAGGCTTACAAGTATGGCGATTAAAAATGAAAAATATAGTAGAGCGTGTTCATACTTTGGAACAGAATACCTGATATATGTTTTAGTACAAACCAGTAAAAATATATTTTAGTTCATACATGTTCGTGACAATAATCCCTATCAATCTGCTAGACTAATCTTAGATATGTTCAATTGATCAAATTAATAGTTGGCAAGTCTCTAAGACCGGTCTGGAAAGGACTGAAGTTGGAATTTGTGACACTATTAAGCAGTAGAACAAAGCACCCTGAACTTCCCACTGAGAAGAGATATTTTGGAGTCCTTTGAGTGCCAGAAAGAATGAAAAGAACACAGTGGATCTCTCCCTTTCAATGAAATTCATCTATTCTTTTCAGTTAATTCATTAACTATTTCCCCACTCATCAGTATAAATCAGTTTTGAGTTTACAAAGCACCACATGTAATGTGTGTGATTGGTGAGGGGAGCTTGTGTGCAGGTACAACATTGTGGAGTTCGTTACACAAATGGATTATGATTCACAAACAGGTTTCCAAATTTGCCTACATGGGCCTTTAGCAGCCCAAACAATTTAGATATTTATTATTTATTTATTTGTGTTTTTGAGGTGCTGGGAATTAATTTTCAGGATATGTGAATGCAAGAAATATTCCTTAGTACACAGTTAAACTCCTAGCTCCTATATTTTCAAATGGTGGCTGTGGTGGTGGATTTTACATATTTCGATAATGACATGTATAATTTTCTGAGTACTTTTCTGCATCCTGACAATATTGCAGATGCTATAAAAATATTTTAAATAATTCTGAGGCTAATCTTCTGTGCTATGACCTGTGGTAATTGTAATTTTATAATGATAGGATTGCTAACTCTACACGTGTCACATAGGAGTAAGGCAAGAGAGCTCAAATGTTTAATGCTTCAGTTTATACTATTTAATTAGCTTTGTGCCATCTGGTGATATTTATTGTTTAATCTCTGAAAAATTAACCTAGCTCCTGTTCTTATGGCTGACAATAGATTGTGTTTATTAAGGAGAGTTACTCTGCAACTGTGGATTAGGACCTTTGGAGCTGAAGTTCTTTATGTGTGTGTAGGTTTTTTAGCTATGTTGTCAACTTCTTATAACATAATTATTACACAGTCTACTACTTTGTCATCTGAGAGAGTCATCCAAATTATTTTGTGTATATATATATATATATATATATATATATATATATATATATATATATCAATAAATATAAAGTTGACCAGTTGTTCCTTTTATTTTTTGTTATCCAACTTTTTAAAGCATAAACTGTTTAGGCTAGCACTTGGCACAATATTGTCCTTCACAATTATTGGTCACAAGAAAATGATATGTAAAGACAGAAAGGCAATGTGTTAACTTATAATAAATAACATATTGTTGCGTTATCATAATCAACTAAGGGTTGACACAATCAACACATAAGTTCTCTTATAAAGTAATTCTCAATATAAAATCAGATCATCAACTTATTCCCAGTGAAAAGTATTTTAATAAAAACTGGCATAATTGAATATTCATGGGTAGCTCATTGCAATCTAATAGATGCAGCTAACTTGTGTGGTTTGAAGCAAGAGGATCAGATGGTTTTACTGGGTACAGATATACGCTAGGAGAGCCTTATTAATTTGATCCATAATGAGGATAATTCTAAAACTGTGCTTAGAAGACAGTAAGAAGATCAGTGACCCATTCACTGTTATCATCCCAATGCCATTCTAAATATTTGTATCTACTGTGTTAACCATTTACAACAGGAGGAGTGTGTGGTAACAGCAATGTTCACTATGCTATTGATACTTTAATCAGGAAACACTTCTAGCTGCTGGGATCTCAAACTGTAGGCATTATAGCTAATTGGAATTTCAATTAATTTGAATTAACTTAAAATTAAGGTGTGATTACCATATATGGGTGGTTGTTCCATTTTTGAACAACAGAGTTCCATGACTTTTTGAACAGGATTGACACTCAACATTGAAACTTGGTCAGATTTTAGTCAATAGTAGGAGTATAATTCCTTAAATCATTTAAAATTACATACACATTTAGTAAAAATAGAGGAAAATGTTACCATCTTAAATGTCCCTCAGGGATCCTATTTACATGCCTCTCTTGCAGTCAATCAGATGTATTTGTAGTTACAATTTCAAAGGCAAACTTTTCCTTTGATACTCAGGTCCTTGTGAGCAGAGTGGCACTGAATTCTCACCTATGGTCATCTATCTCTTTTTTTGTGATACTGTTGCTCCCAGGTGTTTCCTTCTCTGATTTGCTTTCATGCATTTGTCATAATGTTTCTTTTGTAAAAAAAAAAAAAAAAAAAAAAAAAAAGAAAGAAAAAAGAAAAGGAAAAGAAAAAAATCAGAAGGCCATTGAAATCAATGCATCAAAAGGAAATGAATGTCAAATAAGATATTATATTTTAATTAGGCACTCTTAAGCAGTATGACTGAGCTTTAATCTGACATCCTCAGATGTATGGAATGCCCATTATGACTCTGGCCTTACAATATTCATCAGTGAAAAACAAATACATTGAGGATGTAAATTATTAGTCTTAACTTACACTTGATCTCACTGTACATATGAAATGAAACATTGAATAAGTCCTCACAGAGCATGATAGATTACATATAGGCATCATACATTTATGTGTTTATGATACTGGAAGAACTCTGAATCTAATATATTTATAGTACACATACAAAATTTTTTGCCTAGCAATTCCTGTGTATTTTATTACCTGGGATGTTAGATTACAATTCATTGCAGGCAGAATTCAAAGAGTTAATTTTACTGTTTTTACATTCCTACCGCAAGAACATTTTTAGCTCAAGAAAACACTGACAAATGCGAAGTAAAACTATCATACAGACACACACTCAAACACCAAGAATAAGAGAAACACAGAAATGAGAGGGAGAGAGAGAGAGAGAGAGAGAGAGAGAGAGAGAGAGAGAGAGAGAGAGAGAACAATGAAGAGAAAACCCACATAAAGTTTCATAAGCATCCACCTGAAAATATCACCAAAATTATGAGAAGTAAATTATTGAAAATAATTTGCTTATTTTAGTTTTGGATGAATAATATAAATGGTAGCAATAATAATGATGATAATAATCCATAACAAATATTTAGTTCTCTCAGTGCTGGGATTTTTAAATAACCTGCAAAGTTGAATATAACAATTTCTACTTAAGAATTATTACTAAAGGTTTCAGGAACGAAATTGAACTTAATACAAGGGATAATGAACTAAAAGCCCTACTGAAGGAAAATGAAAATAATATAATGCTGGAAAATAAAGATGATTGATAACGCCATGAAGAATGAAGACTGTCATGGACATATCTTAGAAATTAACAAGTGAATTACACAGAATAATATTAAGCAAAATCATAATTCACATACACAGCTGGGTTTTAATTTTTTGTACTTAAAAACTTATTAGCATTTATTGTTACTATCTTGTGGATAAACTGTGTGACTATGTAAGTGTGTGTGTGTGTGTGTGTGTGTGTGTGTGTGTGTGTATAAGTGCATAGACAGATACTTGCTAGGGCACAGTTGTGGAGAACAGTAGATTAAACTCAGGTGATGAAACTGAAGAACACATTTGTTTACCTGCAGAGTCATCTTGTAAACCCAACAAGTCTAGATTTCTCACATCTATATCTAAGGCTAATATAGAAAGTAAAACAGGAAAGGTAGAAAAAACTTCACTTACTTATAAACTTGTCTATTGGACAAAAAGAGAAAGCAATCACAATCAAATTATTTCTTCATAAATAAAATGTTATAAGCAAAATGCAAGTGAATGAGAGAAAAAAGACTGATGCTGAGAGTGCCAGAGAAGGGGGTAGTTGGTTCGACCTCAGAGGAATAGAGCAAAGTTTCACAGGAACAATGTCAACAGAGACACATCTGGTAGGCGTCCACAAACAGAAGGTTATTGTTTTCTTTGATAAACAAGATAGAAGCTCATTTCCTGGTCCTCCCTCAAATCACTAGTTGCGTACATTTGCAGTTCAATATACAAGTAAGGACAACTTCTACATACTCAAACTATAAAAGAGCATATCTATTAATAGAATATTAAAACATACAATGAAAGAAGAAAGTTTAGCCCAACTTTTTTAGTCATTTGTAAAACAAAGTATAAATGTAAAAGAAAAAAAATTCAGAATTACTACAATTATAATAGATATAATGGACACAATTAACATCATTAGAGATTATAAGTAGTCTCCTTCACAAAAATCAATTTTAAATCTCTCAAGGACCTCAACAAAAGACCTTATACCCAGATACTACTAAAATGAACAGTAGGGGGTACACTTCAAATCATACACACAGATGCGCACTTTCTAAATAGAATCTATTAGTACGGGGAATAAGGTGAATAGTTGCTACTGAGATCTCTTGTATCTAAGCAGCTTCGGAAAAATATGAAAAGAGAAATAAAGTGTCAACTGAGGAACAAGGCAGATGACAGAATGGGAGTCAGTCTTTGCTAGCCATATATCTGTCAGGGGAATAGAAACTTGAAGATAGGAAAACTCAAAAAAAAAAAAAAAAAAAAAAACAAAACTGAATAAAATGAAAGAAAACGGTAAAAGGGGGCACCAGGCCTTAAAGGCTGTGGCTGGGAGTAGGTGAGTATCAGATACAAGAGTATCAGAGGAGTGCTAAACATTCTAAGGTCATGTCCTTGAACACAAGAAATTAGTAAAGAAACACAAAAGGAAAGGAAGAGAGAGAAAGAGAAAAGAGAGAAGAAAGGAAGAAAGGAGGGGGAGGGAGGGATGAAGGAAGGATGAAAAGAAAGAAGAAAAGATATTTTTGGCAATGCTGAGTTTGGAGCCCTAGGAAGAAAGTATACAGTTGGGCATCTCTGTGTGCATTATACTACGCTCGGCTTAAATATATGAAAATACTGCAGATTTTCACTCTTATGATTCCTTCAGTGCAGTTGACATGTAGATATAAATTGTTCCCCATTTCCCATGTTTAATCAGATTTGTTTTGTCAATGAGTGTGTGTTGCATGTTTCTCATTATCCATCTGCCATGATCAAACCCTAAAATTGAAGTTACTCACACCTTCCTAGGATAGTCCATTCACCTCCCTCATCCTCTGCCATACAGTCTGCTTTCCACCATTACATCTTTTCCCACAATCACATTATCACATTTTCTGGGATTTCTGGCACTGACCCTATTTTTATCCACTCCCAAACAAATTCATGCTGCCTCCTCCTGAGTATCTCGAGACATCGTTACCCTCTGTGACAGCTCTGTGATGGGAAGACTCACCTCCACACTCAGGCAAGTGAAAGTGTACATTTATATCGAAGCTTCAGTACTTCTAATTATTCCCTTGTGTACTGTCTTTTATATCTTATTCTATGCCTTAGAACACTTGACATGTTGCTCACTATTCTATGATCCCCAGAGATTATTTGTCATGCAGTTTAAATTTGTCGTTTTCTAAAGGCAGCCAACCTATCTCCATGAATGTAGACCTGGGTGGAAATAATCTCATCCCATTTTTCTAGTTTATTATCTTGCTTCATTATGTCTACAAGTGCACCAAATGCAAACCAATGTGCCTTATCCTAACCTACTGAGGTTTTAGATATTCTGAGTTTGGGTGTGATGCTTCATTAGTTTTCTAATGCATCCAACTCCTTTGCACGTTTATTTTTAATGGAATTAATTGAAAATAATCACAGCGATCACGTTAACCTTATAAAGGTACCTGTAACCTTAATCTGCAACCATTTCTAGAACAAGGTTTGTGAGTCTAAACAAAGTGCTTCCTGTTTGGTAAACCTGGCTAATCAAGAAATTTTGTTTTAAGCTCTTGTTGGCAGCCGCAATAGTATCTGGGTTTGGTGGATGTTTATGGGAAGGATCTCCAGGTGGGGAAGTCTCTGGATGGTCCTTCCTCAAGTCTCTGCTCTGAACTTTGTCTCTATAACTCCTTCCATGGGTATTTTGTTCCCCCTTTTAAGAAGGATCGAAGTATCCACACTTTGCTCTTCCTTCTTCTTGAGTTTCCTGTGTTTTGCAAATTGTATCGTGGGTATTCTGAGCTTCTGGGCTAATATCCACTTATCAGTGAGTACATGACAGGAACCTGATAAAGCTGTCTCCTGAGAGGCTCAGCCAGTGCCTGACAAATACAGAAGTGAATGCTCATAGTCATCCATTTTATGGAGCACAGTGTTTCCAATGAAGGAGCTAGAGAAAATACCCAAGGAGCTGAAAGGGTTTGCAGCCCCATAGGAGGAATGACAATATGAACTAACCAGTACCCCTGGACTAAACCACCAATCAAATAAAATACATGTGGGACTCATGACTCTAACTGCATATGTAGCACAGGATGGCCTAATTGGTCATCAATGGGAGGGGAGGCCCTTAGTCCTATGAAGGTTCTATGCTCCAGTATACAGGAATGGCAAGGCCAGGAAGCAGGAATGGGTGGGTTGCAGAGCAGGTGTGCAAGGAGGGGATAGGGGATTTACAGAGGAGAAACTAGGAAAGGGGATCACATTTGAAATGTAAATAAAGAAAATAAAAAATGTGTTTTGATTGTAAATGTAGATTAATATATTTTAATATTACATATGTTTGTTTCTTATAGGATTTTATATTTAAATGTCCACGACACTGGAAATAAGTGAGAGTTAAAATTTGCGTTATTTTTATACATTAAGCCCAATGTAATATCATGGACACAAATGCCAAATTGTATACTTTCCTCCTGGGGTTTCAACATCCGCATTGCCAAACAATTGCTGTGAGTTGGAAAAACATTCTGAATATTGATATTCAATATTTTTAACCTCTTGTCAGTAGGTGATGAATTAACTCTGCTCCAAGGCTCTTCCAGTGACAGTGAGAGCTTATTTAACTCATTTCTCACTGCAGGGAGAAGAATCAGATCCAGGGAGAACAGCCAATAGAAGAAAAAAAATGAATTAAAAGTGAAATTAGTGTGCTTATACTTTAGCACTGCTAGGCATCCTAGAAACGCAGGAAATTAACATTCTTAATATAAAATATTGATGGTATGCAGTATTAATATGGCATCACACAAAGAATTGACAGTTTTTAATGTTTTATTGCAGGCTTCTTGCTGAGCAGAGACTCCATTTTACAATCAAAAAGCAATTAATTTCAGATTCAAAAAAAATTAAACCCCATGGAAGAAATGCAGTTAGGTTTTTTTTTATTTTTATTATTTTACCTTATTCCTATACAATGAAAGATTTGTCCTATGAAGGCATTGTGATTACCACATGCTATTGTTTGGCAAACATCAAAGAGAAGAGTGGCCTATTGTGTGTTCATATCCAGAGGAATGAGTATTATAAATCACAGCACTGTCAAAATCACTTATCTCATTTGGAATTCCATTTTTAAAAACTCTGTTGTACCTTTGCTATCACAAAATGAAGTTATTTCCTTTTAACTCTCCTTCCATGTAACCCAACTTAATAATCCTGAAATTTAGTCCCATGGTAAGTATACAATCATGTACCACTTTTTCCTCATTAAAATACTAGTTTTATTAAAATGAATTATCCCGAGAACTCTAGCATCCTTTATGAAAGTTTTATTTCTCTATGATTCACTTGATGTGTGCACATAAGCAAACAAAGGTACATACTCACACATATGCACACACGTACACACACACAAACAGATATACACTCAGACACACGACCTCAGACATATACACTCAGATACACATATACACACAGATACAGACATGATATACACACACACTGCACATGGGCAGATATCCACTAAGAAATATGTACAAAGTCACACACTGAGACCATGCTTTCCCTGTAAGGATCATTTATTCATTGTGGAAAGTTTACCCTTGAATTATTCACATGCTGATTTCTCTATCCCACTATCTGGTTTCAATCCAGACATGACATTGTAACACTTATGTCAACAATCTCCTGAGTTGAGAAAGGGAGAGAGAGACAGAGACAGAGAGACAGAGACAGAGAGACAGAGACAGACAGAGAGAAGGAGAGGAATGGTCACAGGGAATATCTTGAGAAATATTCAAGGCAGAACATACCTGATCCCAGAGAGCCAGTCCAATAGAAAAATGAAAGTTACCTTGGAGATTTTTGGCTGGGATGTAGCCAGATTAGACTAGATGATTAAAATAGAAATATAATGGTTAGTTATTGTACTTTACACTGAAAATAAACTTTGCTCTCTCTGTGTTGTTATTGGGGAACTAGCTTGGATAAAGAAAAACAGTCACAGTATTAATTTTCTGCATACATGTCTATTAATATTGTTTCACCCACCGACCTGAGCAAATAGTCTTATTTAACTGGAGTGTTCAATTCATTAAAGTCATATTTCTATAAGGAAATTGAAAATTCAGATTATACAAACTTAAAATAATAGAAAAATCTAGTCATGTGCTACTGTATATTTTTAAATGAAGTTTGTATCCAAGTATTAGTTTAAATTAGTTAAATAGTTGTAAAATTTTAATTAAACTATGACTACCTCATTTCTCCTTTTTCTTTACACTTTCCAAGCCCTCTTTTGGCCACCCTTATACCCATGCAAATTCATTGTCTCTTTATTTGGTAATTATTGTTACATATATATGCATATATATATATGCAACAATAATTAAATGTAATATATATATATATTACATTTGTATGTACATATATGTCTCCTGCTGGATATATTCAATGTTTCTTGTACATAAATTGGTTTAGGCCTGAGCACATGGCATATCATAGCCAATTAGTTAGAGACTTATCCATGGGGAAGAGATTACATCTCTTTCATCAGTAGTTAGGTACTTGTCTCTCATTGTCTAGCACATTAGATTTCCCCTTCTCACAATTCCATGTTTAGGTAGGTGTATTTTTTCTGTATTGTGGGTATAGCTTCCATGTAATTTCTAGGAGATACAATTTTATAGCAGACTTCACAGCCATTTAGAATTTACAGTCTTTTTGCCCCTTCTTTAAGATAGTTCCCGACCTTAGGTGCAGTAGTTTTATTGTAGATGTATCTAGGGTTGGACTAGCAAAGAATGTTTCTCTGTGTTTTGACTAGTCATGGTTTTCCTGATGTTCTCCTCTAAAGAGAAGCTTCTTTGATAACTTAGAAATATACTAATCTGTGGGAATAAAAATAAGTTTTAGATGAAGATAGAAATTATCCTGGTCCAGTAAAGTTTTTGTAGAAAGATCTGCTCTAAGGTTGATGACCTAATATCCCAGGGTAGTTGACTATGTTATCAGTAGCATGCATGACCCCTTCTGTTGAATGGACCTTAATGCCAGTAGGTTAGCTGTTGGTTACCACTGTGATTTGAATACCATCATTACACCCTCACAACTATCTTGCAGAGTTTGTCAATATTGTGGTGTCACAACTTGTTAAACCCATTCATTGCATTTCCCCTTTGGCATCCTTGGTACTAGGAATACTAGTACTCATAGATGAAGCTTTTAGGTCAGATGTAGCACAAATATTTTGAATACCTGTTGTTTTTAGCAATAGAGACTTATCTTCAACCTCTGAAAGGCAGCTAATGTAACAGACTTTTTGTTCTCAACCAGTTTTGATTGTTATACCAAGTTAGTATAGTTTGGACAGCTGTTAAAAACCAGCACTCCTTTAATAACCTTTTTGAGTATAGTCTAAAATAAAAGTCTTGGGGTATGTCAGGCCAGACGTCTTGGGTGTAGACTGATGTGTAACCTGAGCTGGAGAAAAAGTTTCACTTGTTTTCTTTTTAAAGGGCTCTAACAGATTCCTGAGGACACCACTTTTACCTCCTCATCAGTTTTCAATGATTATATCACTAATTATGACTTATAAAATTATGAGATGAATATATGATTTTGGTAATAATGTTTCTGTGCATAGAGCTTCTCCCCTTTGCATAAAATAGTGTGTCACAATGTGTGAATTTTCTACCCCATACAAAAAGTATCTACTGCTTTGAGGAGTGAAATGTTTGTACTGTAGAAAGATATTTAGTGAAGGAGAGATGACAGGTAAATTGCTGATGGTTTGCAAATACACTTAAATTCTTCCAATGTATCATGTTCAAGCATACATTGGATTCATAATACATTGGATTTATGCAAAGAGCATACATTGGGTTTATGTAAAGTAAAAACTAAAAGAGTTTTAGTTTTTTTGGTAAAATTTTTCATTATATTATGTGGAGAAAATAATAAGTGACACAAATCAAAGTCTTAAGCACAATTGCATATTTTAAAATTCATTTGATTTACATATCATTACTTAATAGCTTTCCAAATACATAAAATAAATCATTGTTTATTGTATAAAACATCATTGAAAATATATAAAATTAACTATATATAAATTTTTCTTAAAATTTTCTTTTCCTTTCTGTGTTTTTCATATACAAATCTTTAATACTTCATTCTAATTCACTATATAAATTTTTAATAGAATTCCCTTTCATTCATGCCTCAAGATTTTCTTCTTTCTTCATATATCTACAGATGTTTCTTAAAAGATTTTTATAGACATTCACTATTATTTAATGCAACTACTATATATATGTACCTTTGATTGTGTTTAATGTTTCTTTTTCTAATCAAAACTTAGATGATATGTAACTGACTTCTTGTTTTGTTTTGGGCATAAATTTATGCCATTGTTTATCGTGCCTTGCTCATGTATCTTACTGTAGACTAGTATTCCAGTTTATGAGTTTAAAATGTTGGGTTTCATTTTTCTTTTTGTAAACTGTTTTGTTTTATTGATGGGCATTTAATGGTTTCTAACATTTCTATTACTCACAATGTCAGATTGTTTAAAAGCTGTTTAGTAAGGCCCTTGCTACCTGAGTCTTTCTAGGAGGAAACATTTCCCAAGGAATAAATATATATGTAATTTGTCTAGGTCTCACCAGGCACACCTCTATAGAAGCTGTAGTATTTGCATTTTCATGAATGACACATGAGGCACTGTCAAATTTTTTTGGTACTGATGGAACTCCTAGATAAGCCAACAGGAACTACAGAAGCATCACTAACCAAATGCAAGAGATGGAAGAGAGAATGTCAGGCATAAAAGACACAATAAAAGAAATCAATTCATCAGTCAAAGAAAATGGTAAATCTAAGAACTTTCTGAAACAAAACGTTTAGGAAATCTGGGACACTATGAAACGACTAAACCCAAGAATAATAGATATAAAAGCAGGGAACAATTCCCAGCTCAACGGTCCAGAAAATATTTTCAGCATAGAAGAAAATTTCCTTAACCTAAAGAAAGAAATATCTATAAATATAAAGGGATGTTACAGAACACTAAGTAGATTAGACCAGAAAAGAAAATATCCCTGCCACATAATAATAAAAGCACTAAATGTACACAACAAAGAAATAATAGTAAAAGCTGCAAGGGGAAAGGGCCAAGTAGGATATGAAAGCAGACCTGTTAGAATTAAACCGAACTTCTCAACAGAGACACTAAAAGCCAGAAGGGTCACAGCAGATTTCTTCCCAACTCTAAGATACTTGGCAATACTTTCAGTTACCATAGATGGAGAACACAAAATATTATATTCCATGACAAATCCAACATTTATCCATAAATTCATCTGTACAAAGAAGCAAGAAGAGTAATTCCAATCCAAGGAGGTTAAATACACCTAAAAAAACCATAGGGATTAAACAATTTCATGAAAAAAATCCAAAAGAAGGGAAACACAGACACACACACACACACACACACACACACACACACACACACACACACACAGCATCAATAACATCAAAATAATCAGAATTAACAACCATTTTTCCTTAATATTTCTCAACATCAATGGATTTATTTCTCCAATAAAACAGGTACAGGGTAACAGAATGGGTGTAAAAACAGGATCCATAATTCTACTGCATGCAAGAAAACATACCAGCCAGGCATGGTGGCGCACACCTTGAATCCCAGCACTTGGGAGGCAGAGGCAGGTGGATTTCTGAGTTCGAGGCCAGCCTGGTCTACAGAGTGAGTTTCAGGACAGCCAGGGTTACACAGAAACACCCTGTCTCAAAAACCCCCCAAAAAAAAGAAAAGAAAGAAAAAAAAAAAGAAAACATATCACAATATCAAAGATAGACATTTCCTCAATATTATTGGTTAGAAAAAAAAGTTGTTTTTTTATTTGTTTGTTTGTTTGTTTTCTTAAGCAAACAGACCCAAGAAGCAAGCTGGAGTAGCCATTCCATTCTCCTATACAACAAAATGAAATTTCAACCATAATAAATCAGAAAATGTAGGGAAGGATACTTCATACACATTAAAGGAAAAAAGATACATGATGACATCTCAAGTCTGAATAGCTATGTCCCAAGTGCAAAGGCATGCACAATTGTAAAGGAAATATTACTAAGGCTTAAATCAACATCCAAACCCACACATTAATAGTGGGATACTTCAACACCTCACGATCAGCAATGCAGAAGTCATCTAAACAGAAAGTAAACAGGAAAATACTGGAACTAACTGATGTTGTGAATCGAAGAGTCCTAACAGATATCTACAAAATGTTTTACCCAAACACAAATGAATTTACCTTCTCCCCTCAACCTCACAGGAACTTCTTGAAAGTTGATAATATATTTGGTCACAAAGCTGGACTCAACAGATACAAAAAATTTAAATAATCTTCTGTATCCTATCAGACCACCTGCTTAAAACCAGACTTCAAGAACAACAGAAACAGCAGAAGGCCTCCAGACTCATGGAACCTAAAAAGCTCTCTATTCAATGTCCACTAGGTCAGAAAAGAAATGAAGAAATAAATAAAAGAATGAATGTCCAACATATGCAAACTTATGGGACACAATAAAAGCAGAGCTAAGAGGAAAGTTCATAGCACTAAATTCCTTCATAAAAAAATTGGAGAAATCTTATACTATCATCTTAACTATACATCTGAAATATCTAGAACAAAAAACAGCAAACATATGCTGAGAAGTAGATAACAGAAAATAATCAAGTTGAGAGCTGAAGTTAATCAATCATGAACTTTCAGCTAGAGCAGTAAGTCAACTAAAGGAGATCAAGAGGATGAAAACTAGAAAGGAAGAAGTCAAAGTATCACTATCTGAAGATAATATGCTAATATAACTAAGTGACCATAAACATTCTACGAGGGAACTCCTAAAGATGATAAACATCTTCAGTGAAGTGGCTGAATACAAAATTTACCCTCCCCCCAAAAAATAACCAAGAAAACAAAAAAACTGTAGTCCTCCTATATACAAATGAAAATGATAAACATGCTGAAAAGGAATTAGTGAAACAATGCCCTTCACAATAGCAACAAATAATATAAAATATTATTATTGGTGTGACTCTAACTAAGCAAGTGAAAGACCTGTATGACAAGAACTTCAAATTACTGAAAAGAGAAACTAAAGAAGATATCAGAAGAAAGATATTTCATATTCATGTATCAATTGGATTAATTCAGTAAAAATGGCTGTCTTATAAAAAGCAATATAGAGATTCAAAACAATTCCCATAAAAATTCAAACACAACTCTTTTACAGACCTTAAAAAAACAATATTCAACTTTATATGGAAAAACAAACAAACAAACAAACAAATCCCAGGATAACTAAAATAATCATATAAAATAACAGAACCTCTAGATATATTCTCTGATTTCAATCAGTATTACAGATATGTTATGTTTGTTCTATTTTTATTACAAATAAATAAAAGAACACATGGTATTGGCATCAGAACAGGAAGACTAATCAGTGCAATCAAAATGAAGACCGAGGTATAAATCAATATACCTTTGAACACTTGATTTTTAACAAAGAAGACAATTTTATACAATGGGAAAAAAGCATCTTTAACAAATTGTGCAGGTTAAATTGGCTGTCTTCATGCAGAAGAATGCAAATATATACATATCTGTCACCCTGTAAGAAAGTCAAGTCTAACTGGAACAAAGACCCCAACATAAAACCATATGCACTAATCCTGATAGAAGAGAATGTGGGAAGTAGCCTTGCATCCATTGGCACACTAGTCAAGCTCATGAATATAACACACATATCTTAAGCACTAAGATCAACAAGAAATAAGTGGGACCTTAAAAATGAAAAGATCCTGTAATTCAAAGGCCACTGAAACAGATAAAATGGCATTTTACAGAATGGTAAATGATCTTCACCAACCCTACATCCAAGAGAGGGCTGATATCTAAAATATATTAATAACTCAAGAAACTAGACATCAGTAAACCAAATAACTAAAATAAAAATGGAGTACAGATGTAAAAAGAGAATTCTCTACAGAGGAATCTCTATTGGCCAGGGAGCACTTAAAGAACTGTTCAGCATCATTACATATCAAGGAATGCAAATCAGAATGACTTTGAGATTTCATCTTACATCTGTCACAATGGCTACGATCAAAAACTCTAGTGACACTCAGAAGTAGATGTCAAGCAAGGGGAAAACTTCTGATTGCTGAGGAGAGTATATATATATATATATATAAATATATATATATATATATATATATGAAATCAATCTGTCCGTTTCTCAGAAAATTTAGAATAGATCCACTTCAATATCCAGTTCATAAGTATACTGACTAGTTTTGTGCCAACTTGAAACAGCTGCAGTTATCACAGAGACAGGAGCTTCATTTGGGGAAACGCATCCACAAGATCCAGCTGTAAGGCATTTTCTCAATTAGTGATCAAGGGGAAAGGTCCCCTTGTGGGTGGTGCCATCTCTGGGCTGGTAGTCTTTTGTTCTATAAGAGAGCAGGCTAAGCAAGCCAGGGGAAGCAAGCCAGTAAAGAACATCCCTCCATGGCCTCTGCATCAGCTCCTGCTCCCTGATCTGCATGAGTTCCAGTCCTGCATCCTTTGGTGATCAACAGCAGTATGGAAAAGTAAGCAGAATAAATCCTTTCCTCCCTAACTTGCTTCTTGATGATGTTTGTGCAGGAATAGAAACCCTGACTAATACAGAATTAGTGGGGTATTCCTGTGACAACCTGACCATGTTTTGGGGAGGACTGTGGAAGGACTTTGGAACTTTGGGCTAGAAGATCTATTTGGTGTTATGTTGTGAAGGAGCTTGGAAGACAGTGTAGAAGATGGAGGCCTGGCTTGTGAAATTTCAGAGAGAAGATTAAAGACTCTTATCAGGGTCATTGTTACTTCGATTGTAAAGATTCTGTGGTTCTGGTAAGCTGGGGCTGAAGAATCAGCGATGTTTAACAAGATACCAGAACTAGTAAAGTGAAACCTTTGTATTACTGGCACTATTGATGCTGGTTAGCTGGAGCTAAGAAATTAGTGGTGATTAAGAAGAGACCAGCATCATTGAGGTGACATCTTCTGGGAAGTGTTTTCTGAGAGTACAGAGGCTGTGTTCCAGAGATAAACACGGTCCTACCTCATGCTGCAGTGGAACTTGGTAATGTGTAAGAGTCACCCAGGTGGTACTGGTTTTGAAGGCATGAAGGGGTCATGCAGAGCAGCTGAGTTCATGGAAGCACTGTGAGAGGCCATTGGTGAAGGTGCAATCTCAATTGCAATTGATGGCCCAGGACTGAAGGGGTCATGCAAAGGGGTTGAGGCTTAGCATCATGAAGAGAGCCTATGAGAGGCTATTGTTAAAACCAAGTTACAGTGGAAGACAGCAGCATTTTGGAGATGCCAGTACCATGAGATGACCATCAAGAACAGCAGCAGCAGTGGCATACAGGCAGCGGGAGCCTAGAAGCCATTATGTGTGCTACAAAGGGCATGGCTGGAGAAGTAACCCAAGCCCTTGGAGGAGCCCAGAAGATCGTGAGTTGGATCCCAGACATTGGACAGGTTGAGTTTGATTTTTGCTTTTGATTGTGACTGTGCCCTGATGTTTTTCCCTCTTGAAGGAAGTTTTTTGTGATGCCCATAGTTAAGAGACTTTGAATTTTAAAGTATTTTGAATTTTAAAAGATACTGGATATTTTAAAGGATTGAACTTTTAATGTAAAGACTGTGGGACTTTTAAAGTTACTTATATCTTGGGGATGAATAAGAACTAAGAGTTGAGGCTTACTAGTGATGTGTTTGTGTGTCAAGTTGACAAGGGGTCAATTGTACTATCTAGTTTCGTGTCAACTTGACACAGAGAAAGGAGCTTCATTTGGGGAAATGCCTCCATGAGATCCAGCTGTAAGGCATTTTCTCAATTTAGTGATCAATGGGGAAGGTCCCCTTGTGGGTGGTGCCACTCTGGACTGGTAGTCTTGTGTTCTATAAGAGAGCAGGCTGAGCAAGCCAGGTGAAGCAAGCCAGTAAAGAACATCCCTCCATGGCCTCTGCATCAGCTCCTGCTNNNTGACCTGCNTGAGTTCCAGTCCTGNNTNCNTTGGTGATNNACAGCAGTATGGAANTGTAAGCNGAATAAACCCTTTCCTCCCCAACTTGCTTCTTGGTCATGATGTTTGTGCAGGAATAGAAACCCTGACTAATACAATAAGCATATACCCAAAGGAGGTTCTACCACACTACAAGGACCATTTCCTCAACTTTGTTCATAGCAGCTTTGTTCACAATCTTCAGAAGATGGAAACAACTTAGATGTCCCTCAATCTAAGACTGGATAAAGAAAATGTTGTATATTTACACAATAGTGTATTACTTGGCTGTTAGAAATAGTGACATGAATTTTCCAGTCAAGTAGGTAGACCTAGAAAAGGTCTCTCTGAGTGAGATAAATCAGACACAGAAAGGCAAACATGGTGTGTACTCACTTATAAGAGAATATTTGCCATGAAATAAAGTATAGCCATGCTGTAATCCATTGACCCAAAGGAAACTAAGTAACAAGAAAGGCTCAAGGAATGCCATGTGAATCTCAGGGAAAAGGGGGAAAAACAGATATTATGGTTGGATTTGAATGGCAGAGGATATTGCACTGGTATTAGAGTAGAAATGGGAACAGGAGGGATCAGGTTGGGGAAGGATGGTGCTAGAGAGTACTGGGAGAGAAAACTGGAGTCGTTGAGGGAATCTCTGGGGTGAGATAAAAACCTAGGTCATGGAAACTCCCAGGAATTTCTGAGGGTAACCTTAGCTAAGACTCCTAATACTTGGATATATGGAGCCTGGACCAGCCATCTCCTGGCAAGTCTTGCACTGGATGGATTGTGACACAAACCTTGCCACAAAACCTTCAACCTACAATCTGTCCTGCCAAGAAGGTATGCAGGAGTAATTCTGGAACAGAAATTGAGGGAATAGCTAACCAATAGCTGACTCAGACTGATATCCATGTAATGAGAGGGAGCCCACGTTTGACATTGTTAATGATAGTATGCTATACTTACAGAGAGGAGTTTAGCATAGTCATCATCAGAGAAATTTTTTCCAGAAATTTATGGAAAGGGATGCAGAGAAGTACAGGCAGAGCTTGGGGAATACTGAGGAAGAGGAGTAGGAACGATGGTAGGAGGTAGGGGGTCAAGGACACCTCAAGGATACTGAAAATCAACTAACATGGGCCAATAGGGACCGACAGAGACGAGCCTGCCAACTAGAGATAATCCATAGACCTACCTACACCTTCCACACATATGTAACAGTTGTACAGCTTGGTCTTCATGCGGAACTCCTAACAGCAAGAGCAGGGTCTGTCTTTGAATCTGCCGAATGCCTTTGGGGGTCTTTCCTCCTTCTGGGCTGCCTCATCTAGCATTAAGAGGAGAAGATGCCTACTCTTACTGTAACATGATATGCCAATGCTAGTTGATATGCATTGGAGGCTTCCCCTTTTCTGAAGATAAAAGGGAGAGGAGTACAGGGTGGGAGTGAAAGGTGGGGGGGGAGGGAAGGAGGAAGGGGAAACTGAGCACTAATGTTGGATGCAAATTAATTAATTATAAAAGGAAACTGTGTCAAATAGATTTATTTTTAAATGTTATTTTATTTATTAGACTTTATTGCTTAAAATAATTTAAAATTAAAAATCTACCAAATCTTTTCTTACTTTGTACCCACCTAACTTTAAATTCTTTCTCAAGAAACAAATCAACAATCCCACCAAACAATAAAACAAAAGAAAATACAGTCCTAAAAGGAAACAAAGAAAGAATATCAAACTGTAATAAATCATACACACACACACCTCTGGAGTCCATTTATGTTGGTCAATTTCTTTTGAAAATGAGCCCTGTCCTGTAGAGGAATTTAATCCAGCAACCGAGCCACTCTAGTCAGGGAACATATACAAAGACCTGAGGGATCCTGATAGAATCTGCATTCACAGAGAAGCCATATACATTCAAAACCTCTGACTGAACCTGTACTTGCATATCAGGTACTGAGTCTATTTGTGGTCACTAGCACTGTCTCCTAACCTTGTGAGGGGTCTGAGGCTATCCTTTGACATTTGCCAGTGCTATTCACTTATGTAGACCTGTTTAAAAGCAAAGCAACACCATTATGGTTATCCTACTGAGCCATGGATGCTGAGTTTCATTTCAAACATGAAAGCCAAGTTGGTGTATGTAAAGGATTTCCACGTAGCTGTGGTGCTATTTATTACTGGCTACATTATATGCTAAGTGTATTTGTGTTCCCAAGTGTACAAGCCTTCTGTCAAAAGTATGTTCTATTATCACTCATATTCAAAGTGTAGGATATGAAGACGCAAGCTTAGGAGAGCATTTTTCCAAGCTTGTGTCCGTCAATGAAATTGTTTGTAACGATAGTCTTTTACAGGTTTTCATTTAAACATGTTTATGTGCTTTTAATTGACAACTAATTTCTTGCTGCTGTATAGTAAAATATTAATATTTTTTAATCATTAAACTGCTGCATGACTATCAAAAAAAGCCAAACAAACAAACGAACAAACCTCTGACTGGAATGCAGACACACCCTTAGTACATACCGTTAAGGCAAAATTAGTTTTTAGAAGTAAGCAGCTGTGTTTGACAGTGACATCTAATTGAAAGACAGAAAAAGTGACAACAGAGAAAGATTTTGACATACTGAATTAGAGATAGGATATGCCCAACTCTCAGGAGGACAAATAGGAAAGAGAAGTTATTTCATAGTAGGTCAAGCAGACAAAATCAGCCAGTGGTGAGTCATTGCAATGTGTGCAGTGCAGTGGAGTTGAATTCTTTCTTGAATTCATTGGAGGACAGCGGAGGCAGTTGAAGTCAGAGAATAAGAAGAAGCCAAAAGATTAGAACAATTTGCCAGAGCTAATTTGAGACCAAGCAGAGAAACTCAGTAAGAAGCTGGGAGAAACCAGATAGAATCAGTCAGCATGGAGAGGAGTTTGGGCCAGAATAGCTGAGTTGAGCCAGCCAGACTGAGTTTATAAAGAACTAGAAAGTGTGAGCTTATTCAGCAGTAAATCTCTTGGATGACAATTGCATCTGGTGAATAAAAGTTCATTTTCCACTGCCCTAAATATTTATGTACCTAGTGTCACCACACTGGAGAAGCTGAATTTCCCTCTCTACAAGCTGGCATAAATGACAGCCCAGGTGTCACCCTTTACCCTAGTGGCTAAGTATTCACTCATTCATTTTTAATTAGAAAATAAAATACAATAAGATAAAGCCAGCACTATCACATCATAGTTGCTCAGGAAAAATCAACAGAAGGAAAAGAGGTAGCACAAGAAACAGAGACCCATTCGTTTGCACACTCGTGAATTCTATAAAACATTAAGCTAGAAACTATAATATAAACACAGAGGACCTGGTACAGACATGTGCACATCCTATGTGTGGTGCTTGAGAGCACTGTGTAAGTTCATATGAACCTTTACAACATTAACTTAAAGCCCCCCCCCTTTTTTAATAGGTGTCTTCCATCTCTTTATATCCTTTCTGATTACACTTCTGTTGAGTTCCCTGAGCTCTGAGCAGGATGCGTGGGGTGGTAGGATGATTGAAACACACAATTTAGGGCTGCAAGTTCCAAAGTTCCTCACTCTCTGCCTAAATAATGCCTGACTGTAGATCTATGTAATAATTCCTATCTGCTGTAGGAAGACTCTTGTCTGGTGATGGCTGAACATGGCATTGATCTATGAGTATAGGAGAATATCTTTAGGAGTCATATTATCACAGCATACTTTTCTTTTCTTAAACTAGTATTACTTGGTTTTACCATACCCCCTGGATTATTTTTCCTTGGTTTCTTGGTCACCTAAGCAATGCCCACTATGGATTACATCTCGTGGAGTGAATTTAAGTCAAGTCAGTTATTGATTACTGACTCCCACAAGATTTGTGCCACCACTACCCTAGCATATCTTGCAGGTAGTATACTACTGAAGGTAAAGGATTTGTGGCTGGGTTGGTGTTTGCTTCTCTTTATATGGACTAAAACGTGCCTTGCTGTACCAAAGACACTGGAACATAGGAGTGAACGCTCTCTGTAGGCACAAGCTAGACTTCTCCGTATCCACTGAATTATGTAGGTGTGTCTTCATCAGTGGAGCTTGCTGTCACTTTGTAGACTGTATGCAGTCTGGGCAACAATCTAAGTTGTGTGGGGATTTCTACTTGACCCCTTTGGCCAATGATGTAAACCGGTACTGGATACTTCATTTGAAGACAAGAGATGGTCTATTTGGGCTTTGTCTCCCTTAATATATATATATATATATATATATATATATATATATATATATACA
>NC_034597.1:94990946-95012844 GCF_900095145.1 Mus pahari
ACACACACACACACACACACACACACACACACGTGTGTGTGTGTGTATGTGTCTGTGTGTGAAAGTTTATACTGTGTTAGTTCCCAAAAGACTCATGTGATCCGTAATTTTAGCTGTCTTTCCCTCCCTGTATTTCCTACTACAGTTCCTCTTGTTTCCCATGCCCCACTTGATCCTCTCCTTCCATTCCTCATTCCATCCACTTCTATCTAATATACTTTCATTTCCCATTAATTAATGTATTTATTTAGTTAACATCCCAATAGCTGCCTCTGCCCTCTTCAGTTGCCCTTCCCACAGCTCCTCCTCCAACTCCCCCTCCCCTTCTTCTCTACTTATCTTTTGTTAACAAGATCTATTGGTTCCCTCTAGTATCTTATTTTATATCAACACTCTGTGATTTTATGATCTGTAGCTTGGTTATTGTGAGGCAAGTGAGCTGTGTGACTGGGGAGTAGTGTGTGAGATATAGATATGTCCAATCACGGAAAAAAATCTCATCTTGAGGCCAAATTACAGGTTCAAATACCTATAAGGAGATGTTCCATAAGAACTGTGAATTTTTCTTCATGAAAATGAAGCATTCCCAGCACCTAGGCATGAGCCAATACTGTATGATCACCCTGAAAACCCATACTTAGCCCTGAGGTTTATATAGCCCTTGTTACCTTGTAAGAAAAGAGACTGTTTCACTGAAACCTAACTCAGAGAAGGTTATGTCTCCCCAAATTTGCCACCAAACAAATGTCTGCAGAACTGGGTACTCAAATGTACCAGAAAACAAAAGCAGAAGCAGGCCAGTAGTCTATCATTGACTTAACCCCTAATACCCTCAGATAAGCAAATTTATACCATATTTGTATTTATGGACCTAAGAATACAAACTCGGGTGGTTTTTTTTCTAGTTCTCTATATTTGTTGGCAAATTTCATGTTCTCTCTCAGTCTCTTTCTGTCTCTCTGTCTCTCTGTCTCTCTGTCTCTGTTTCTGTCTGTTTCTGTCTCTGTCTCTGTCTCCATCTCTATCTCCATCTCTGTCTCCGTCTCTGTCTCTGTCTCTCTCTGTCTCTCTGTCTCTCTGTCTCTCTCTGTCTCTGTGTCTGTCTCTGTCTCTCTCTCTCTCTCTCTCTCTCTCTCTCTCTGTGCTGTGTGTGTGTGTGTGTGTGTGTGTGTGTGTGTGTGTGTGTGTGTGTGTCTGAAGAGTATTCCATTGGGTACCACAATTTGTTTATCCATTTTTCTCTTAAGGGATATAGAAATTCTTTCCAATTTCTGTCTATTAGTAATAGAGCAGCAATGAACGTGGTTGAATGAGTGCCTCATGGTAAGATAAGACATCCTTTGAGCCTATGATGAAGACTGGTGTAGCTGGATCTTGAGGTTGATCAATTCCCGTGTTCTCTAGGAACCAGCAGAGTCATTTCCAAAGTGTCTATATGAGTTTTCTCTACTGCCAGTGACATTTCCATAGTGTCTGTATGAGTTTCGTCTACCACCAGTGACATATAAGAGTTCCTTTTAGTCCACATCTTCACTAGTTGGAGCTGTCATTTGTTCTGTTGGTCTTAGCCATTATAAAGATGGAAGATGAAATCTTTACATAGTTTTAATTTTAACTTTCCTGATCGTTAAGGATGTTGAACACTTCTTTGTGAAGATTATCAGCATTTTGATCATCTCAATAGATGCAGAAAAGGCCACTGGCAAAATACAATATCTCTCCTTGATAAAAATTCTATAGACCTGTTAATTGCATCCTATTAGGCTTTTTATACTTATTAATTAGTTTTCCATATCCTAATTTGAATTAAATAGGACAACTCTAATTTTAATCTGCGTATAATTTTTATTTCCAATATAGCAAACAAAACAAGACAAAAGCATCAACAAATTAGAAAAAAAAAGTTCTTGAGCAGTTAAGCATACAAGGGACATACATAAACACACTAACAACAATATACAGCAATCATATAGCCAACAAAAACTTAACTAAAGAGAAACTCAAAGCAATTACACTAAAATAAGAAACAATACAAAGCTGCCCACTCTCTCCATATATATGGAATATCATACTTGAATTCTTAGCTAGAGCAATATGACAATGAGGTCAAGGGGATGTAAATTAGAAGGGAATAAGGCAGCGTATCATTATTTTCAGATATGATATGACAGTATTCACAATTGACACCAAAATTTTCACCAGGAAACTCCTATAGCTAGTAAACACTTTCAGCAATGTATCTGTATACACAATTAAATCACAAAAAAAGCATTAACCTTGATACATACAAATGGCAAATGGTCTGAGGTAGAATTCAGGGAAACAAAAATCTTTTATAATAGCCTCACCTAATATAAAATATCTTCCATCTGCTTTAACCAAGCAAATGAAAAACTTCAATGGTACACACGTTGTTATTTTTCATAAACTTTGAGGTTGTGGTATGTGCTATAACTGAGTAAATGAGCTAAGACAAATATATGTCTACACATCAAGGGGATATCTCTCGTAGGGATACTTAGCAGCATTATAAAAATACACGATACATTATTTAATACAGTGCCAGAGAAACAGTACCTTTCAGATAAAAGGCCAAACATTACAACAAAATTTACTCCAGGTGCCTCTGCCATTAGGAATTTAGAAATATGTTAGTAAATTTCTGCCAAGACCCATGTTAGTGAAAGAAAGACAAATTTCATAGAGCACCTCCTGAAAACTATACACAGTGGATTTTAACTCAACTAACAGCAATTGTAAGCAAGTCGCCCTTTCTTTTTAAAGATATCATTTTTTATTAAAATTAGTATTATACCTATGCGGTACTGTTTTTCAATTGAGAATGCCCTTGTGCTCAGAGATCGCAAATTCAGTGTCAGTGTTGTGAAACAGTACCATAAAGCACCCAAGTCTCACTGATGGGAACTCTTAGTCACTAAAAACCAGGTGCATCTTCTCCACAATGAGCATTGCCTCTGGTACAGAGTCATTTCAGAGTAAATTTCTGAGCATTAACACTTCAAAACATCTGAAGAAAGGGGGGCTATTATAATCTCAGGTCTCCAAGGGAAGCCGTGTTTTCAACAGGGATAGAATTTCTTTCTGTGCCTGTGCTTCATAGCATTGTGAACTTTTGCTGTTTTGTCTATTGTTCATTCAGCATTTTATTGGTCCATCTACCTTCAACCTGTTCTGAGTTACTTAGAATATATATGCTGTTTTCTAGAGTATGAAAAGCACCTGTTTGAAAATCAGCATTCTGCTGTTTTGTTTGTTTCTTTCTGTATGTGTGAATGCATGTGGACATGTATATGCACATATGTGTGCACATGTATGTGCATGTATTCAAGCACATATATGTGGTGCTAGAGATCAATGTCTAGTGTCATTTTCAATCAATTTTGCCTTCTTTTCGGATAGTCTCTGACTGAACTCAGAGCTTAGTCTTGTTAGACTGGGTGGTCAGAGAGATCTTGTATTAAACAATTATAAAAAGGATGAGTGGAGAAGAATGGAGAGAGGTAGTCAGAGGGGAAGTGATTTAATTCCATCTCCATACAAACTAAACTAGAAAGATGTTGTATAAAACAAAGTATTCTTAAATTTTCAGTTAGTTTCTTTTCTTTTTATAGCAGTGACAATGGTAGGATATTTCAAAGGCATATGCTAATGTAGTCAAATAAAATATACTGACCTAAGAATGCATTACAATTTTCAGCAAATTGGTTTGCAAAATCATCCACTGAGGATGAAAGGGATGACAACATCTCCATGGTTGTAAGGGACAGAATGGCCTGTGGCCCCTCCTTCAGTTCCCTGGCAGCAGAACCTGATATCCCCTACCTAATCCTCCAGTTTTAGTGGCAGCCCACTAAACATCCCCTCTGCTTGACCTACACATAATTACTGTCCTGAATCTTCAGCTCCTTCATTGTAACACTAAAAATTTCAGAATTGCAGAAAAGGGAATTCAGGAAAGGTCAGAACTCTAATCAAGATGCGATTCCTGGACTAAAAAGCAAGTGTGTTATTAGTATGAAAAATGAGAACTTTAAGGCAAATTATTTTATGCACTGTAGGGTTACACATTATCTTCTAAGTATACTGACAGTATTTAGAAAATTTACACCACAACTTTTCAATGTGGAATCTACAGGGAAAATTGTGTTTTTGATACTTCAGTTTATATACAAGGTATGAGTTTATATGCAAATTAAAATTAAATAAATTTAAATGTATCACAAAGGTACTACTACATTTTAACTAAAATGCTCATCTCCATATTAAACAATACAGAATACAAGATGTTTTGCATTGTAGGTCAGAATTTTCCATTAGAAATGCATACTTTAAAATCTCATGACTTTTAAAGGTGGAAATAACTGTAGTGAGTTATAGAATGCCATGTAAAAATACCGTTTAGGTTTATCAAGTAATACGTGAGAATGGATCTATCCTAAGTACTGGTGAGTGTTGGTCCAGCTGTATAATATTTACATAAAATTACATTTGCAAGTGTGTATCTGACTACTTGTCTTGGATATGGTAATGTCACTTATGTAGTTAATGCTCACAGTAAGAGCCATAGACCATCAAACCACAACTCTGCGCCAGGTTGGGTATATACATATATCTGAATTGTTGGTCAGTTGAGTAGAAGAGACTGCCAAAGTAATACAGGCTACTGCTGTTGCCTCTGATTGTCTCCACACAGATAAAGGTAAGTCCCTATGGGTGACGTTAGCATGTACTTTAGACACAGGACCCAGAAGATTTGAACCTCCTTTGACCTGAAAGTCTTTTTCAGAAGAAGAAAAATCTCATCGCATCACAAAATACTGTGCAAGCTGCCAAAGGGGAGAGAAGTTAATCCAAGCAGCTATGGCACCTATGAACCATAACAATAACTAGACTTATAAGATATTCCTAAAGAGAGTCCCAGACAGATCAGGGATACAAGGGGCATACCTTAACACAATAAAAGCAGTTCACAGCAAACTCAGAGTAAATATCAACTCAAATGGAGAGAAATTCAAAGCTATTCCACTAAAATCAGGACAAACAAAAGCTAATTCACACTCTCCAAATCTATTCAATATGAAAGTCTTAGCTTGATCAGTAAGGCAACTGAAGAAGGTCAATGGAATACACATTGGAAAGGAAGAAGTCAAAGTATCATTATTTCCTATGATAATCATATCTACATATGTTATGCTATGCTGTACTATGCTGTGCTGTGCTGTGTTGTTCAGTGCTGTGCTATGATATGCTATGGTATGTTATTATATCATATACATGTAACCCTAAAAGTTCTACCAGAGAACCCCTACAAGCTGCTGAACACTTTCAGAAAAGTAATTGGATAAAAAAAATTAACTCACAAAAGTCTGTACCCCTTCTATATACAAAGGACAAAAGAGCTGGGAAAGAAATCACAGGAACAAAGCACTTTTCACAATAGCCTCAAATAACATAAAATAGCTTGGAGGAAATTTAACCAAGCAAGTTAAAGACTTGTATGATAAAAACTTCAAGTCTTAGAAGAAAGAAATTGATGCAGATTTCTGAAATGGAAAGATCACCCATGCATATGGATCAGTAGAATTAAAATGGTAAAAATGATCATCCTACAAAAAAGAAGTCCCAGCCGGGCGTGGTTGCACACTCCTTTAATCATAGCACTTGGGAGGCAGAGGCAGGTGGATTTCTGAGTTTGAGGCCAGCCTGGTCTACAGAGTGTTCCACAACAGCCAAGGGTACACAGAGAAACCCTGTCTTGAACCCCCCCCCCAAAAAAAAAAAAAGAAGAAAAAAAAAACCAAAAAAGAGAAGTTCCACTTCTCAGAGCTTATGGAATTCCTCGGAAAGGGAGGCAGAAAGAGTTGGGGTGGGGGAGAACATCAAGAAAACAAGGCTCTCTAAAGAAATGTGAAGAAATCTCATCTGAACTCACAGAGACAGAAGCAGCATGCACAGGCTTGAATGAGTCAGTTCCAGGCTCTGATCCTTTATATTATGACTACAAGTTTAGTCTTTCTATGAGATTTTTGACAATGTAATCTAGTGTTTCTCTGATTTTTGTGCCTTCCCTGGGCTCCTTTTGTTTCTATTGGCTCATCTTGTCCAACTTCAATATGATAGCTTTTATATTTTATTTTTCAGAATAAATGAATGAATGAATGAGTGAAGATGTAGGCATTAGGGTAAGGTCAACAACTGAACTGTCATTCATTCCTGTTGGTAGAAAGAAAACCAGTTTATATCAATTGAGTGACACTGGGTATATCAACCGCTCCAAAGCAGACCTTATATTAAGGAGTAGTTGACCAACAAAATGTACTCTACAGTTGTTTGTTGTTGTTGCCATTGCTGTTTGATTTTGTTGGTTTTTATTTGTTTACAGTTTGGTGGGATTTTGTTTTCTTTACTTTGCAGGGTTTTATTGTTGTAGTGGATTTTTGTTTTTTTGAGAAAGGATTTAAAGTTGGTTGGGTAGGGACAATGATAGGATCAGAAAGAACTTGGAACAGGGGAAGAATATAAAAAATATATTTAAATTTAAAATTTATTTTCAATAAAAAAGCCTGTAATAAAAAGGAAGAGAAAAGATGCTCCCTAAAGGTGCAATAGTGACATTCATCATTTGGTGAAAAACAACAGCTGTCTAATTGTAATTAAAGTCCACTAAACAGGAAGAAACTCAAACTTGGTCTGAGAAACAGACAACTCCTTGAGGTTAGTGAGACAACCAGTCTTAGAGAAGAATCTACGGCGGTCACTGGACTAAACAAGTTTTATTCCCAACTGCTATAAAAACTTAACCTTATGCTCCCAAATAAATGAAGCTATCACTCCTCTCTTTGACCAGATGAGAAACATGAAAGATAAAACAAAACTGCTCAAAATATAAAGAAAATTGATCTTGGGGTGTTCATTCCCAAGGGACTCAATGACAATACAACAGTTTCACCCAAGGTATGGGGTATACTATGACAGAGGGGGCCAAAAGATCATAAGAGCCTGAGAACAAGGAAATTGTTCTGTGCAATTGTGCATTCTAGAAATTTCAGGGAGGCTATATCTAACATACCACAAAGATGTGACTGCCTAAGTAAGACTAAATATGACAAAATTAATATATATGCTAAGGTTGGAAGTGAAAATCTCATTGTGACTCACTCTTAGAACTACAGAAGGTAATGACTGACTAGACATAATTAGTCCTTTGAAGAATGACAATTATAAGTACTAATAATCAAACTGAGATCATATACAAATTCACTTAACCAACTCAGCTGTATGTGTCTTTATGTATGTATGTGTGTGTGTGTGTGTGTATGTGTGTTTGTGTGTGTGTGTGTGTGTGTGTGTGTGGTAAAAAAATTCTCATGATTTTGAGAAAGAATTGTAGCACATGAGAGAACTTACAGAAAGGAAAGGGGAGAAATGGTATATATTTTAATTCAAAATTAAATTGGGTTATTTGGTTTGTGTCTAATTCCTTGAGTTCTTTATATACTATGGATATTAGTCCTTTGTTTAATGTAGGGTGAAAATCTTTTCCCATTCAGTTGGCTGCTGTTTGGTTTTATTGATGGTGTTCTTAGCCTTGAAAAGCTATTCAGTTTCATGAGGTTCCATTTATTAGTTGTTGATTTTAGTGCCTGTGTTATTGGTGTTCTGAGCAGCAACTTAACTCCTGTGCCACTGAATTAAAGGAAGTTCCCCATATTTTCTTCTATTTGAATTAGTGTGTCTGGTTTTATAATGAGGTTGTATAGGGAAATAGATATGAGTCTGTTTGCATCCTTCTGCATGCAGAGATCTAGTTGTACAAGGACCATTTGTTGAAGATGCTTTTTCTCCCCATTGCATAGTTTTGATTTTTTTTGTCAAACATCAAGTGTCTATTGGTCTACAGCTTTATTTCTGGGTCTTTGATTCTATTCCATTGACCAATGTGTCTGTTTTTATGCCAATACCATGTAGTTATTTTAAAATTATTATTGCTCTGTACTATTGCTTAAAATCAGGGATGGCAACACCTCTAGCCTAAGTAGACTCATGCAATAGAAATCCTGACTTTCATTCTTTACTGTGTGCATCTTGGCAGATTTGACTTATTCAAGTTCTTACAGTGAAGAAATGGTAAAATTATGGTAAAATTATGGTAAAAAGGGATAAATACTAGGGATGTTTGAATTTTTAAATAACTTTATTAAGGTTTGATTGATACAAAAAGAACTCTATATTGAACATATCAATTTTAAAACCTATTTTTAAACTTGTCAATCACTCCCAGACATTTCATATTCCTTGTATTTTAGGTATTTCTTCTTAACCAAAACACTCCCACCTAGAAGGAGAAAAACGTATGAAATTCAGAAGGCAAACAAAACTTAGAAGGCTCAGAAAGCTAAAGTTTATAATTACAAAATTTTCTCTCCATGATTATTTGAGAAGTGACTGTTATCAGTCAGAAGTAACTCTCAGATGAGTCTCTCAAGCCTAGATGTGCAAGGCTCTCCAGAGACACAGACACAGACTGTGTGTGTCTCTGCCAGGCTTCAGTGGCATTTCTGGTGATGAAGCTGCCAGGATTTGTTCACAGTCATGTAACACTTTGTCCCAATATGTTATAGTCCTATATCCAATAAGTGACTGTATCCAATATTTGCACAGGTTCTCCAGGCTAGACTTCGATGTAATTGTGTCTTTCTTCTATTGTCAGAACCTTGTCCATCATGAGTAGATGTTAGTTTACATGCTATCCAAGGTAAAGTAAGGCAGCATCACTTTGTTAATCATTACTAAGTGTTTAGTAATGCAAAGTAGCCTCTAGCCAACTGTTAAGTTAATGTGGTGTATGCGCTGCTGTACAGTCACACTCCAGACTTCACTCACCTTACATTGGTGAAATCTGTGACCTTTGAATGAATACACTCCCCTGTCATTTTACCCAGCTCCTTTCCTCCTACAACCTACTCTCTGTTCTTATGAGTCCGATTACCGTTGATTTGACATATAATTCATATGATTGAGTAATTTTCCTCAGTCCTGCTGAAAATATAATATTGCTGCAAATGGCAGCATCATCTCCCTTTTCCAAGGTTGATTAATAGTCCATTATACATAATGGACTAATACACATAGAGAGAGATATAGTGAATTCTGATTTTTTCATTTGTATTTAGATTATTTCCTTGCCTTGAATATTGTGAATAACATAGCAAAATATATAAATCATTGATGTCTTCATAACACATTGGTTTCTGTTTCTTTAGCTACTTACACAATATTAGTTTTGCTTGATTACATAATAGTTCTATTTTTAAATGTTTATTATACATCTAGATACTGTTTTCTAATTATTACATACAATAATTTATTTGTACAAATTGCATGAATTTCTTTTTCTCTGTTCTCACCAATACATGTTTACTTTTCCTTTCATGTTCTTTGTTCTTTCTTCTTTCCCTCTATCCCTCTACCCCTCTCTCCCTTCCATTCTTCCTTCCTTTCTTCCTTTCTTCCTTCCTTCCTTTCTTTCTTTCTTTCTCTCTCTCTCTTTCTTTCTTTCTTTCTTTCTTTCTTTCTTTCTTTCTTTCTTTCTTTCTTTCTTTCTTTCTTTCTTCCCTCTTCCTAATAATGACCACTCCATCATACATATTTAACAGATTTTGTTTGTTTTTCTCTGATGATTAGTGATGTTAAGTATTCTTTCACACACACTTGACCGTTTTTATGTCTTATTTGGAGTAATAAATATATATCCAGCATCTTTGCTCATCTTTACCTTTTACATGTTTACTAATTATAGATTTATAAAATTTCCTTGAATATCTAATCTGTACTTTATCAGATATGTAGTATGTAAGTGTTTCCTTCAAATTTTATGAGTTCCTTTTTTACTTTGTTGAGGTATTCCTTTGTTGTGTATATAAAATATATTTTGATGTAATAATATTCAATCAAATAATTTTAGTGGTTTTGCATGTACTCTGTTTATTAAGATAAATATCACCAGGATCCAACCTGACGATCATATGGCCATATACAACTGAGTTCATTACTATAACCCCTATATGAAGCCCACACCCCAAATGACAGGAGAAGAAGAGTGTAACATGCAACCAAGATGTCAAATTCATAGGTAAAGGCCATTAGTCAGCGAGCATTCAGCAGGAACACATCGGCACACACAGTTCACTAAAGGTAGGCATACATGCAATCCTGAACCCAGGCTACACAGAGATGTGCATACAAGCCTACAGAGAGACACAGATAGGAAGTCTGAAGGTGATGAGAGCAAAGGCACACACACACACACACACATACATACATACACACACACACACACACACACACAAACACCATTTTGATAGAAGTCATTATAAAACAGCTCACATCACAATTTACTTTTGATTCCTTGGTTATCTGGCATGAGTCATCCTTTGTTAACTTATTTGGATGTCCAGTACAAGCAAGATATCTATATAAGCACCAGGTTTTCTAGATATAAATGTTTAATTATGGTTTTAAGCTTAAAATATGTAAAACATCCTGCAGAATATAAATCTCTAGAGCTACTGTCTGATATAAATATTGCTAGTATTTGTCCATGTAACTATATATGTTCAATTACAAAAATCATAGCATTTCCTTTGTTTTAAGCAAAAGTTTTCTTTATTATAAACAATTCTCCTATACCCTATAAGTATAACATTATTTTAAGGGAGAAAACAGAAAATGAGCAAATGTACAGTTGTAGAACAAGTTATATTTTAAATAAGAATGCTATCTAGAAATTGATAATTATATAATATAATTTTAAAGTATACACAAGTATTTTATAAAATATATGTTCTTCATTTTTTACACAAATTATGGAAAATTTAAATGTAAAGGGGGTTTTCAAGCCTGTGTTCTGTCTGAATTCTATTTATGTATCATGTGCCTAAGCGAAGGGTACAGTTGGGTTTACATTATGTAGTCACCATCACTTGTTTTTACAGTAAATGTTTTAATTAACACATTACAAGTTTTTACTTATAAATGCAAGTTAAGAATAAAGAAAGTAAATAAAGAAAGTTAAGAGCTTTACTTCAAGGATTTATTTTAAAAATTAATCCTCTTAGTCTTTGAAGTATTTCAAAAAGCCATTGAAAGTCTAGAACTGAAGCATCAAGAATTATTTTAGAGTCTCTTAGCTGTTAATTAGTTTGATGTATTTCTTGCAGACACCACTACTTCCAGCTACTGATTGATTGTAGCACATAACTTGACCTCATTACTCATTACTAGATGAATCTAATTCTATTGAGTAGATACTGCAAATATGTTTTTCAGAAAAAAATATGAAACAAAATTTTATTTATTAAGTTTTATTTTGAATCTAAAACACTGGCAATTCTTTAAATATTATTATAGCCACACGGAATCAATAGCAAGTACTCAAATAATAGTTGGATTATGTTATATTTTGACATACAAGCCTTTTTTATTAAGTTGAACAAGGTTGGAATCAAAAGTTAAGCTTAAGCAGATAGAAGTCACAGCAACTAGTTATCCAATACCAAATAGTCAGCCATGAAAACATGTACTAATAACATTATACAGACTGTGCAGGTTATATATGTGTGTGTATCTACAAATATGCATTTCTATTCATATTTGAATACATATATATATATATATATGTATTCAACCATATAATATATATATATATATATATATATATATATATATATATATATATATATATATATAATATATATGGTTGTAACAACAATTCAAGAAAAAAACAACATAAATTGGAAACAGAACAAGAAACAATTTATATGAGGGTTTGGAAGGCAGCAAGAAAAAAAAGAGAAATTATGTAATTATCATCTCAAAAAGAAAAGAAAAACTGAAAATAATATAAAGCATTCCATTGATTAATTCAGTAATTATAGTATACTCTTGAATATATATAATGAAGTTCCTGTCAAATTCTCAATTTTTTTACTCACAGAATGTTAAATCCTATTTGATGATTAAAAATAAGAAATTAATGAACATTCATATTCATCAAAAGAAAAAAGTAAACAATAAAGAAACATAAATTTACTGTGAAAATTCTTTAACTTTCCATTTTTGTGGAATTCTCTTCTAACAACAGTTGTTTTTTTGAAGTGGAAATTTCTGTTTTCTTTTGAAAGTCAATTATGTCAAAGGATGGTTTGCTGGGGCACACAGGTGAAAGGATGTTTTATTAAAGCAGACACATGAAAGAATGTTTTGCTGAAGCAGACTCAGCTGAAAGAAGGTTTTGCTATAGTAAATGCTTGAAAAGATGCATGATGTTGGAAAGAATAGATAGTCCATGGGGAGTGGGAGCTTGCACGTTGTTTCACTTTGCTCAGACTTGCTATTCTTTGCTGACTATACACATGCATTGTTCCCCTTACATTGTATTGCTGACTTTGCTTGTGGTGACTACATAGAAAAAACTCACTGAAGAACTTCTTGTGAGCTCCTGGCAGGTGCTTGCTGCTTCTGCAGACTTGGGTAAGTTGGCAAGCCTGGCACTGTCTTCTGGATTGAACTACTACTGATTCATGTGTGGTCTGCTGAGTGTACTGGACTGCACCTGCTGATTCATGTTTCTGTTTGCTGAGTTGACTGGATTGAGAACCATAAAGATTGCAATCCCAAAGAACTGTATCTAAGCAGGTCCACTTCTCCCATATTCTAGGAACCATTCAAACCTTTCATTTTCACTACCTCTGGTGGGTGGGTGGTTGGCTAGAAGAGAGGTTGAACCCTTATAAAAGAAGGTTGAGAAAAATATATGCCTACAGTTTTTACTAAGTAAAAGTTCTTTGTTCATTTTATCCTAATGTCAGGGATGAAATAAGTAGGTCTTAGTACTTCTATATGAAATATTAAAGAACATTGAGGACCAATGTGCTTATGTCAAAGTCCAAAACAAAACTTTGTAAAACACATGTAATATATAGAGTTATACCATTTCCTAGAACTCAGTATGCTACTAAATGAAGTTTTATTTCACACTTCTTCAGGTATACCACCTGCAGCACCAAAATAAATAGATTAGAAAAGTTATCTTTTATTTTGAATTAATAAATTATACTCCTATGAATAAAGATGTTTTGAAATCAAAATTGTTTATTATTAACTGCAAAATTATTCCTGTACAGTATTTGAAATCTTTTTCCAGTACAGTTATATATTAGTTCAAGTCCCTACAGTAATGTAAAAAAAATATTGCTTCCATTTTTAGAGAAATTATTATGAAGACTATGACTATAGAAGGTAAAAAGAGAGCCATTAACTCAGAGAGAAAATGAACAAAAACCCCACCATAGTACTTTTGAGTACTTTAGAGTCATTTTCATAATGTGGAACCTTAAAAAAAGACCATAATAGCTGGCTGTTACTTACACAGCTAATATATGAAGTCTCCATTCTTAATTATTATACTATTTGACTTTTAGGAAACATATGTATTAAGGTCAGACTGGAAGAAAATAAATTGTAAATGAATATGTATGAACAGTGAAAAGACATGGAAATGTGAAAATGTAGTTTAGAAAGTAATTATCAAAATTTCAACTCTGACTAAAAAATGAACAAACAAAAGGCAAAACAATAACAACAAAATATCGAACTTTTAAGAATATTTTAGATGGAAGTTGTGAATTTAACAACTAGAGATACTGTAAAAATTCTGCATAGATAATCAGTAGGTAGGATGGCAACACACTTGCATCGATCAGTAGTAAAAGAAATTCAAATGATTATGTTTAGTTATAGTTTCCTAAATTCATCTGAAGAAAAATTAATGAGCATTGGACAAGAGAACAAGACTGTAAAATTAACGGGAAATAGTAGGTCTTTTCATTGTAGTTCATGCCTCTTTGGTTTCAATTTTCTTGCCCAGTAAACCAGCTGCCTCTGTTATTATCCATTGAACTTTCTGGGTCATAATGCTCTTCCTTTGCTACCTACATAGTTCTAAGAATAGTTTGTACCTATCTTTCTCATAGTGGAGTTAGAAGCTTAGATGAACTTTTAGAACCATTTACAGAGAGGATAATTAACTAATGATATGAGGTATGTCCGAGGCTTATGTATTCATTACACATTTTATTTCTATGTCTTGCACAATATACGCCCCTTAAAAACAAAAACAAAAAACATGCTCAGTGAGAATGTTTTTTTTTTTTTTTTTAAAACTTGTTTTATTTATTTATATTCCAAATGTTGTCTCCCCTTCCCAGTCCTTCCCCCAAGAGTTCCTCGATGCAACCCCTCCCCTTTATCACTGAGAGGGTGCTTCTGTCCACCTGCCGCCCCACCCACCCCCTCCTCACCCCACCTGTAACCATCTTCCTTGGGGCATCCTCTCCCACTGAGGCCAGACAAGGCAGTCCTCTGCTACATATGTGTAGAGGGCCACAGAGATGCTCATGCATACTCTTTGGTTGGTGGCTTTGTCATTGGGAGCTCCTAGGGGTTCAGGTTATTTGATACTGTTGTTCGTCCTATAGGGATACAATACCCTTTGGCTCCTTCAATCCTTCCTTTAACTCTTCCATAGAGATTTCTAACCTCAGTCCAATGGTTGGATTTAAGTATCTGCATCCATCTCAGTCAGCTGCTGGTAAAGCCTCTCAGAGGACAGCTCCTGTCTACAAACACAGCACGTTAATAGTGTCAGGATTTGGTGCCCACCTATGGGATAGATCCCAAGTTGGACCTGTCACTGGATGGTCTTTCCTTCAATATGAGAGGGAGCCTCTCATATTCCAGGTCTCTAGGACTTTCTACGGGTTCCCCTTCTGCCCATTCCCCACAGCTAAATTTTTCTAATCATTCTCCTGACTCTCTGGGCTTCTCTCCTGTCTCCCTTAATACCTGATCTTGCCCTCCCTTTCCCCTTTCCCCTTCCCCCTCTCCTCTCCTACCCACCCTATGCCTCTCATGATTATTTTGTTTCCCCCTTCTAAGTGGGATTTAAACATCCTCATTTGGGCCTTCTTTCCTGTTAAACTTCTTAGCATCTGTGGGTCATATTATGGACATTTTGGATGTTTTGGCTAATATCCACTTATCAATGAGTATATATCACTTATATCCTTCTGGGTCTGGGTTACCTCACTCAGNATGTTTTTTTCTAGTTCTATTCATTTGCTTGCAAAATTCATGTTGTCCTCATTTGTAGTGTCAAATAAGATTTCATTGTGTAAATGAACCATATTTTCTATATCCATTCCTCAGCTGAGGAGAATCTGTGTTGTTTCTAGCTTCTATGACAAATAAGGCTGTCTTAATCAGGGTTTCTATTCCTGCATAAATATCATGACCAAGAAGCAACCTGGGGAGAAGAGGGCTTATTCAGCTTACACTTTGCATATTGCTGTTGATCACCAAAGGATGTCAGGACTGGAATTCANGCAGGTCAGGAAGCAGGAGCTGATGCAGAGGACATGGAGGGATGTTACTCACTGACTTGCTCCGCTTGCTTTCTTATAGAACCCAAGACTACCAGCCCAGAGATGGTACCACCCACAAGGGGCCCTTCCCCCCTTGATCAGTAATTGAGAAAATGCCTTACAGCTGGATCTCATGGAGGCATTTCCCCAAATGAAGGGCTAGTCTCTGTGATAACTCCAGCCTGTGTCAAGTTGACAGCCAGTACAGGCTGCTATGAACAGAGTGGAGCATGTGTCTTTGTGGTACACTGGTGGGGTTCTTTCTCTTTTTAGTATATGCTCATCTGCTCAGCAATTGGCCACTGGCATTCTTTATTTACAAATCAAGAGCCAATTGAGGAAACCAAGTTAGCAACAGAACCTGCCCTTACAAGGTATAGCTGAGTCTTTGGTAGAACTATTTACAAATTCCTGAGAAATCATTAGATTGATTTCCAGAGTAATTGAACCAATTTTCAATCCTACCATCAATGGAGGAGTGTTTCTGTAAAAGAAAGGACACTGCCAGTAGTACGAAACAGCAACCTGCAGATTGGGAAAATATCTTTACTAACCCTACACCCAACAGATGACTACTATTAAAAATATATAAAGAACTCAAGAAGCTATACTCCCAAAAAACCCAAACAACTGAATTAAAATATGGTGTGCAAACAGAGAATTCTCAACAGAGAAATGCCAAATGGCTGAAAAGCACTTACAGAAATGTTCAAAGTCCTTAGTCATCATGGAAATGCAAATAAAACGACACTGAAATTTCCCCTTATACCAATAAGAATGCCTAAGATCAAATATTCAATGATAGCACATGCAGGTGAGGATGTGGAGAAGGACCAACACATATCTTAAAGTGATTCCATTTCTTATGATAAACATTTAAGCTGTCATAGGTGGAGACAACACAGTAGAAATTGAAATGTGTATAAACCTTAAACCTATCTAAGAATTAATGCTTAACTTTTGAATTTAGAGGCAAGCATGCAAAAGAATTGTAATAAGAATGAAAATATACCATACCAAGTCCTAACCTTGTTGGCCATACACTCACCCAGGCATGCTCAAACTACCAGTGTCCAGCCCCTAAAAGAAAACTGAGTCCTTTCTTCATCCCAGCCAACAATAATCATTATGAAGATCTATACTTCAGCATCTATAATAATTTTTAAGAGTTCTCTTCAATGTCTTTCTGTCTAAACATTTTCTTTTGGGAGGGTTGGAGTGGTACAGGGAGAGGTTGTCACAGAAGCCTTCTATCTCTTTCATTCTCAACTGTGTCTGCAGCCATTGATATCATGACAAAAGAAGCTTCCTCACCCTTTACAAGTGACTGTAATCAGGGTGCATTACATGAAATTTCCAAATAATCAATAATAATTATGTGTATGAAAAAAAGAATTAAAATAATTCAATCTATGTAGATCAAATTTTTAGAAAGCATGAGAGAATATGTGGAACAGTTTGAGGAAATTATAAGATTCTGACAGGTTTCTGATTATTGTGGGGCCATCAAGGATATTCTAATTCTTAGGCTTATCAAACCAATAAAAGGCATTAATAACTACACCCTTAAAGTTTGTGATTAAAGGCTTGAAATCTACCAACTGTACCTTCATAACTGTTTAAAAATTAGATAAAGCAATAAGCATGACTTACTGTTGAACCCAAGTACCGTGAAGTGAACAAAATTGAACATATCATATTTATGTTAGTAGTTGGACTGGAGAGAAGTGATACTTGCTGTAGGATCAGTTGTTAAGCTATTTTCATCATAATGAACTCAATGCCCAAGCACAGTGAATGATTTCCCTATGTGTAAAAACTGAAATATTACAACTTGAAATTATTTTTAAGAAGTGCTATCAATTCTCTTTATTTTATGGACTTACTCGTGCATTTATAGTTTTACTCATATTACCCATTTAGCAAATAAATGTTTGAGTAGCTCCTACTAAATTTCTGGAGCAGTGCTAGATGTCAGAAATGCAGCTGAGCATGAAATAGACTGTGTGACTGTTTCCAGCACTTCTTTCTCATATTTCTAGTGTTAAGGCTCATCCTGCCACATCAATTTCTTTTCAACCCACTTATCTGTAGTCATTTACTTAAAATTTTACTTTAGTTATTCTCTATTAGTTTAATATTTTACAATTATGATCCTCACTCTTGACTCATTTCCTAGGATTTTTTAAACCAAGTTTATAATCTTTCAATTTCTGTGACTTTTTCCTTAGAACTTTGAATATCTTTTTAACTGTGGCTCTGCCTTCTATGTAACCTCAATACGTGTCATGGATGGTGATTTCCTGGGCATTGACGTTACCAATAATTAACCAATAATTCTAGAATTACCAATAATTCTAAAAATTTCAAGTTCAAACACCCTAAACATCATCTTCTGTTTATTTTTTCACGAGAATTACTATTGATATCCAATAATTTCTCAAGGTCTCAAGAATATATGTATACTGACTGTCCTAACATTGGTCAGTCCTATTCTCTTCTTTCTTTTCTCAAAATTCTCTTCATACTTTTGAGAGTCTATCCTTCCACTACATAATCAACTTCATGCATACACCTTGGAATAGTTTTCCACTTCAAAAGAAATAATAAATGTTCCACACATTCTGATCCTCACAAAGGGGGGGAATCTGACTTTGAAAACACAAACACTATGCTAACATAGGTTACTTTTATTTATGAATTTATTAATATTATTTTGTTTTATTTTTCATAAAACACTTTGCTGTGGCCAGTTTAACTGCTTTCAGACTCACGGTTCTCTTGCTTCTACATTGTGAGTGCCAGAATTACAGACATGCACCACCATGACCAGATCTGGTAACTTTACTGAATGATATTTAAATTTCATGTAGACACTGAAATTACCTGGAGTTAGATGACCCTAGTATAATTTTCTCTTTTCATGGAAAAAAAACTCATGCTTTATTTGTTCTTTCTGAGACCTTAGCACATTCTTTCCTTTTCAGTGTCAGATAATTACTTTTCTGTTGTTCTATGTCAAACACAAAAGCAAGGATAAAAATGATGTAAGCTCTTCCTAGCACATGCCAATGTATCTTAACCTCAGACTGGGTTTCCTTCACCCTTGCAATTAAAGGCATTGGGATTGAATTTATAACCATTATCATCTCCTTTCATTGCTTCTACCATTGCTTCTACTGTTGCTTATTTACTTCAAGATACTAAGCCAGATGTTACCTATGTGAACTTGCTTTCTCCATTGCCTTTTTACCATTGTCTTACCTTCATACAATAATATTTATCTGCTTATCTAAAAATTCTTCATTTAATATATATCTCCACCTTTCCTACTGTTCATACAAATCAAAAGACATACTTATAAAGCCTTTTTTTATAGAATTTGAAATAAGCTATTCGTCTTTCTTCCTTGAAAGTACTTTCACCTGGTAGGTAAAACCATCTCTGTTGTGTTCCCTCATTCGTCCTCAGAGTCTGACCTTACATTAAAATAGTATGTCACATGTAAACTTGCAAACTTAAAACATACATTAAAATCTTTAAAAAGTACAATATCTTAGAGAAAATGTGCAATGAACTTGCAATCTCATGTGTGAGATATCTTAAACATTAAGACAGAAGGATTTGCCTGGCATGTTTAAACTGAGGAAGACGTTCAGCAAGAAATTTCCCATTTCTTCTTTTTCAGAAACCAGTATTTCAAGTATTTATGTAAGATAACACCCCTTGTGAAAAGGCATGCTTTAAATTGAAGTTTATTTACATTATATCAAGCTCACATTTCTTAGAAGAACACCTTAGGTGAACTGAAAATTCTGATGAATAAATGTCAATTAATACTTATAGAGTACATTAATATGCCTTAAGTCAAAGCTCTAATGTATATCTTTATTCTTGTAAAATACTCCTACTTTCTGTCTCTTTTGCTGTCGCAAAAAATTCTCACTAAGGAGTTTTTACATTTCTGTGAAGCCAAAGCTTTGAGGAATTTTTTTAAAACTTTCTCCATCATAATTTCACTAAGGGAATTGATTGTATCAAAGTGTCCCCTTTATTTTGAATCTGAATTCCTTTTATCATTCTAACCACTAACTCATTTGTGTTATCTGTTTTTGTTTCTCAGTTAGATTACTGTGATGCTGTCATATACTTTTGTTTATTTTTTTAACTCATTCTACATACGGGTTCTATTTGTAGTATTTTAAAAATGAGTTAAACAATGTCTTTAAATTTCTTAAGACTATGTCTAACACCAAAATGCCATATAAAAGGCCCACATTCATTTACACAATTAGCTTTTAATTGACCTGGCTCCATTTCTTAGTCCAGCTGTCTTGTTCTGTGGAGAGCAGTAAATAATCAAGCTGTCTACAGTAAGAGAAAAGGAAATACTCATGTTCTCTCTACTCTTCATGATGCATTCCCATAGCAAACCCTAAATTCATTCTGTTATTCTTAAAAGTACAAAATTATCCCCTGTCTACTTAGTTCATGTTTATGCACATTGAGGATGTGTGTCTTCTACTTTACTTGTAGTGCTTTTCATGTGACTTCTTGCCACCATCTGACAGGTAAGAAGCATGCAACATCTGAGAATCATGTTCCTCAGTATTGCAAGGAAAGGCATCTATAAGGATGAAGAACATACAACAGGGTGACAGGTTAAATTTGGAAATCTCAGTTATACTCAAATTTAGAATAACATATATCCACATGGGCTGATACAAATAGTCATGTATCCTATTTAGGAAAATGCACTTTCCTAAATTTTAATGGAGTTGAAGAAAATGGTGGAAATCTTGCCTTTGTTTATCATCTTATCAATAAAACCATGATGTTTTTTATAGAAAAATCTCATTATACACAAATATACATTAATATCTTTATCAAAATTACCTAATTACTATTCTATAATTGATTCTCTCAATTTTTTCAGAATAAATTAGTCTTTACTTGTTATACATTTACGGGGATTAAAATATGATTACTGAGTGAACAAGTCATATTTATTTGTTTTCATATTTGAGAGGAAAGAATTAAATTCTTTTAATGCTTTTTTGCTATAACTTTGGAATATAAGCTGATTCCAATGACCCTAATAAATATAATATAGCTTAAATAAACCTCTTAGTCCAGAAGGAAGGAATTGAGAATCAAAGTGTTAAATCAGTTGTTCAAGGTCACATAGTATTTTCTTTATATATATGAAGTTAAATATCTGCATAAGAATGTACATTTTTCTCGTGGTTTGGGGTATACAGTATACCCTGGTTTGGAAAGCTTGGAACCAGAAGCCTGAGGTGGCGGCTCATACTGCATTCAGTCAGTCAAACTTCTCTGGAAACTGTCCTCATAAACATACTCAGTGCTGTGATTCTCAGATGTTTGTAAATACGGTATGGCTAGCCATCACACCAGAAAACTCATGAGGTAAATATATATCTCACACAGTGCTGAAACATCCTTGGCATGTGTCCTATGCTTTTGCAATCTCTCCCTATGTGCCTGTGTTGAGGAACTTTTGAAAGTTTGTGAAACTCTTTTCAATGTCTCTTTATATTACATCAGGCATCTTCACAGTATGTGTTTAAATTTAGTTCTTCACCCAGGTCACAAAAAGTCACAGTAATTAGATTTAGCTTATTTATTTAAAAATTCCATAACTTGTGTTGTATTTTGACATCCTTCAACACTGTTCCAGAACTATTGTAGTGAAGCACATATAAGGTTTTTTCTAGCATGTAACTGTGCTTATATATAGGAAAATGTCTATGTAGTTTATGGGGAATGATTATAGCTTCTGTGACTGTAGGTTTTGAGGAGATTGGCACAATGGTATGAAAGGCTGTGGATTATTAATTTAATATCAGTAAATGGTAAATTTTGCTTACTAGCCTCAAAATAAAAGAACTTTTAAAAACAGCTCATAGTAAGTTAATGTATCTAAAAATTGTGTACGTTTCTTTGATATTTGCTCTAACACTCATGGATTGTTGGATAGCTATAAGGGAAAACCTATTCATAAATTTTTAACTGTATACTACTTTTTGAATGTATCATTCAATATTTTGATACATGTTCTAACAATAAGACATACAAAACTCTTGGGATAATTCTGTTAATCTTGGCGTGGTAGAAGGGAAGCTAACAGTTTGCTGCAGTGAGACTGTAGAGGAGAAATTCTTTTTTTTTTTTTTTTGACTAAAAAGATATTTTAATTTTACCAAATACTAATAAATCAAAATATAAACCTTATCCCTATTAACATAAAAATAGTTTCAATGGGTAATATGTACCTAAATGTGAGCCTTTTTATTATTATTATTATTATTATTATTATTATTATTATTATTTTCTTTATTTACATTTCAAATGCTATCCCGGAAGTTCCCTAT
>NC_034597.1:95013803-95022529 GCF_900095145.1 Mus pahari
CTGATAAGTGAATATTAGCCCAGAAACCTAGAATACCCAAGATACAATTTGTAAAACACATGAAACTCAGGAAGAAGGAAGACCAAAATGTGGAGACTTTGCCCCTTCTTAGCTTTGGGAACAAAACTCCCATGGAAGGGGTTACAGAGACACAGTTTGGAGCTGGGACGAAAGGATGGACCATCCAAAAACTGCCCTACCCAGGGCTCCATCCCATAATCAGCCACCAAACGCAGACAGCCATCATTGGGAAGAGAGGCTCCTTGGTCTTGCAAACTTTATATGCCCCAGTACAGGGGAACACCAGGGCCAAGAAGGGGGATTGGGTAAGTAGGTGAGCAGGGGAGGGAGGGTATAGGGGACTTTGGGGATAGCATTTAAAATGTAAATGAAGTAAACACTTAATAAAATTTGGGGAAAAAAAGAGTATATACAAGTTTAAACACACAACACACACACACACACAGAGACAGAGAGACAGAGAGAGAGAGACAGAGAGAGAGACAGAGAGAGACAGAGAGACAGAGAGACAGACAGAGACAGAGACAGAGAGAGTCAGAGAGAGACAGAGACAGAGAAAGATTTATTAACATTTTATATTTTTAAATAATATATACAAATTATTCCCTGCAAATGAATTCATGATGTGCATGCAGTATCTGCAGAGCTCACAAGAGGTCATCTGTTCCTCTAAATCTGGGGTAACAGGAGGTTCTGAGCCCCATGCTTGCATTAGGAACTGAACAGTTCTAACAGAAGTTAGTGTTCTTAGTGATGATTACCCGAGTCATCTTTCGAAACCCAGAAGAGAGACTTTTTTTAAAGGGCTTTTATTTTTTTTTCTATTTAATCACTGCTTTTTCTTCTCACAAAAAAGTAGCAAAGATAAACATTTTAAACGAGGCTAATTAAAAATTACTGAAGTAGTCAGAAGAAAAAATATTATGAAAACCACTGACAAGTAAATTTTTAAAAGAAAGTTTCTTAGGTCATTACAATAAAGTAACAATTATTTTAGCAACAAATTTTATCAACATATAAACTAAATTCTAAAACCTGAGTTTATGTTTATAATTTTTTATTTACTAAGATGCATGTATAACAAGGTGATGATTAATTTTTTATTGTATAAAATTACATTATTTATCCAACACCAGTATTTATTGCAAAGTTCTAAAAATAAAAATATTTTTATACTGTTGAAAGAACACAGAAGGTATAGCATAAAACATAGTTCAGAGATGAATCTGAGCAATATAGTCAAGAGATAACTAGAAAGGAACAACAGCAGTTTCCTTGAGTATCAACAATGCTCTAGAATCTTCTTCATTATGTCTTTATATAAAATTGAAATAAAATTGTTTTCTCTTTCCCTCCCTTGTCCACCATCTTAAGTCCTTTCTTAGTGATTAATGCTTATTACATCTAGGTCAAACCTAATAAAACAGTACCCAGGAGACCAAAAATCACAGAGACCCAATATGTCTGAGCTAAAGCATGAAGTAGCAAGGTATGAAATCAAATGTGGAAATGTAGAAAATGGATCTCTGTATTGTGGTGAAACTTCTAGTAAAACATTTTTGCACTTCACCTGATACCTCAAATTCCATCTAAATTGGAATAGTTTGGTACAAAACATTAAATTTTCTTTTCTAATAATGCAATTCCCTCTTATTCATGGCATGTTTTTTGTGGTGGTGGTGGTGGTGGTGGTGGTGGTGGTGGTGGTGGTGTGTGTGTGTGTGTGTGTGTGTGGTGTTAGTCGTGTACATATGCATTGTGCCTTGTTTCAAGGGTGTATGTGTGTTTATTAGTGAGTAGGTGAACTTGTGTGGATGTGAACACATGTACGGAGACCAAACATATACAGTATCTTGTCTTCAGTCACTCTTCAGTATATTTCCTGAAGCACATTCCTTCACTCATAGCCAGGGCTCTTGGATTTAGTTAGGGTAGCAAATTGGTTTGCTCCACAGCTTCCCCATCTCTGTCTCCCTCACAGAGCTTATGAATAGCCCAATAAGACTAACATTTAAGTGGTTGCTTGGGATCCAAATCCTGATACTCAGGTTTTACTCACTGAGTGTTTCAGCAGTGACTCTAAAATTGTGTGTGTGTGTGTGTGTGTGTGTGTGTGTGTGTNTATATATATATATATATATATATATATATATATATATATTCATATATGTATTCAAGTAATTATCTCAAAATAATCAATAATAATTTGTAAAATCCTGTTGGAGAAGAGAAACCAAGACACAGTCTAGTACTGCATAGTTATAATAATTTAAGAGAAAAAGAAAACTAGGAATTCTCTCTCATGTATACATAAGTGTACATTTTTAAATTATAAATAATTTCCTGTTAGCAAAGAAATATAGTTTACAGGTACAGTCTCCCTCAACTGTTTTAGGTCCTTTCTTTGGACTTGAATCCTTGTCTTTTAGCATGGTCATTAATTCCATGTTATATCACTGAACTGCCTTAGATTTTGTTCTAGTGTGCTGCTTGAACATTTAACAAGGTTTCCTTAGCGTTTCAGGTTCAATGAATTGGTGAAAGCTGCAGTTATGTGCATTTCCAATCTTTTCTTTTGAAAACGGAAGGGAATTGAGGTGGTTAGGGGCTGCGGGGCAGTAGTCAACTATTACAGTTTAAGGGAAAAAAATAATTTGGCGTTTGCTGTGCTGAGTGAAGTGACCAGGGAATATAAAAGCAGGTTTGCAGTTGAGTAGAAAAACATTTTGATGCCACAATAGCCCAGCAACAAGAAGACACAAAATACAGAGCACTTCACAGAGTGATATTTAAAGATTAGGTCAGGCTTCAAGTCATTTACCACAAGCCAACTAAATTAAGCAGAAGAGAGAAGACCACAGGGTGGAATTGTAAGCTGTGATTGTTAGACAATGGTTTGTGCACAGCAGATCAGCTCTCTTAGTTCCTTCACAATGTCAGCCTGTCTTAGGGGAAATTTAGAAGTTGTCGTGAATTATAGCTTCACTGAAAAGATGCTAATTGTAATCTGAGTAATTTTAAGTAGACAAACTACAAGCAAAGTCATTTTAATATTGAATGTGTAAAAACATAGAAAATACTTTGGACGAAACCCACGATATTTGTGGAAATTTAAACCATGTAAATCTATTTATAAATTCTAAAAATGTGAGTTGATGCTATGTTTGGATGGGTTTGTTTCTTGTAAACACACACACACACACACACACACACACACACACACAGGAGATTATATATAAATATGCTTTTCTGGATAAGAATTAATTTTCTTTTTCTCTTTTAAGTAGAATAAGTGCATTGTGGGTTTTGAGTAGCCTTTGAACATTTCTTCAAGAAATACATCATACTCACACAGTTGTTGGCATTGACAACAGACAAACTATTCACAATATATTTATTCACAACATGTTTTCCTTTCAATATTAAAAGTGCACTTGAGTTAATATTTTAGTTTGTGCCTCTTGCCCACCATCATCATAGACTCTAGCCCTCTTGTAATTATAAGCCCCAATAAACTCTTCTAAAACTTGCCTTGATCATGATGTTTTATCACAGCAAAATATTGAGAATACCTTTAATTTAGCCAACAGTTCTAGGTAATAGGAGTGCAACAAATATTTACCCCACTCATTCAGGTCTGTGCTTTAAGTACAGGCAGATTTTCTCCTGTCTTGGCTGCATTCCATACTCCCAGTTTTCTTTGGCAAATGCCACACGATATTAACATCTCCATTACCCTGTGGTCCCAGTATGGTTGAAGCTTCACTTCACACACCTGTTTAGCTCTGTTTCAGAAATTCCAACTGTGCCATATAGTGCCTGGCCTAGGTTGCTCTTCACTATCCTCTCAACTGTTCTTCTTGGATGTCTGGAGAGCAAGCATCAAAGTGGCATACTGCAAGTCTTTGCTTCTAGCTCATGCAATACCACTTACCACCAGCCCTTTCCACCTGATCACAGGTTCATCAGCATCTGGATAACAACTCCAGGGCAACCCTTTCCTACATAGTAGTTTTCAAAGAGCGTGGCACCACTTTTTCTAAGCAAAAATAAATATTCATGAATATTTATATTCTCTGGTGGGTCACCTGCTCTTTGTCCAATCTTGAAAGGTTTTTATAGGGGAGCAGGGATGAAGGGAGGGTATAGGGAACTTTCGGGATAGCATTTGAAATGTAAATAAAGAAAATATCTAATAAAAAGATGAAAAAAAAATTAAAAAATTTAAAAAAAGAAAGGTTTTATAAGCTTCGATTGGAAAGGTGAAGGAAAATTGCTGAGACTGGAAGTTCTAACACATGAGGTGATGCTGGACCTATTAACTTGAAAACAATGTGAAATGTAAGCAGGATATGTAAAAACTATGACTCAAATGTGGTCAAAATTCCAATATTAGGTCCAACTCAAAAGCAGAGTGCAAAAGCAGGAACTTTACCTGTCAGTAGGAAAAGTCTACAACAATGTTCATTTATGTCTACAGATTTTGTAGTAAATTATCTAGATGCATGTTGCATTTCTGAAAGTAGACAGGCTTGACTTAAATGAAAACAAGAAATTCCAAGGACAATGTACTGCGGGTCAGTGACAATACAGTAAGATATCCACACAAATCCATGTGGGCATGTGCATAGAGACGAAGAAATGGAAAAGAAGAACAACATCATATTTTTATTAATGACATTAGAAATGGACGGATGGTAATAAGGACACATGCTCCACTATGTTCATAGCAGCCTTATTTATAATAGACAGAACCTGGAATGAACCTAGATGTCCCTCAACAGAGGAATGGATATGGAAAATGTGGTACATTTACACAATGGAGTACTACTCAGCTATTAAAAACAATGAATTTATGAATTTCTTAGGCAAATGGGTAGATCTGGAAGATATCATCCTGAGTGAGGTAACCCAATCACAAAAGAACTCACTTGATATGCACTCACTGATAAGTGGATATTAGCCCAGAAACTTAGAATAGCCAAGATACAATTTGTGAAGCACAAGAAAATCAAGAAGAAGGAAGAACAAAGCATGGGTACTTCATTCCTCCTTAGAATAGGGAACAAAATACTCATGGCAGGAGTTACAGAACCAAGTTTGGAACTGAGATGAAAGGATGGACCATCCAGAGACTGCCTCACCCTGGGGTCCATCCCATAATAAGCCACCAAACGCAGACATTATTGCATATGACAACAAGATTTTGCTTAAAGGACCCTGATATAGCCGTCTCTGGTGAGGCTATGCCAGTGCCTGGGAAATACAGAAGTGGATGCTTGTCTTAGTCAGGGTTTCTATTTCTACACAAACATCATGACCAAGATGCAAGTTGGGGAGGAAAGGGTTTATTCAGCTTACACTTCCATACTGATGTTGATCACCAAAGGATGCAGGACTGGAACTCAAACAGGTCAGAAAGCAGGAGCTGATGCAGAAGCCATGGAGGGATGTTCTTTACTGGCTTGCTTCCCCTGGCTTCTTCAGCCTGTAGAATCCAAGACTACCAGCACAGAGATGGTCCCACCCACAAGGGGCCTCTCCCTCTTGATCACTAATTGAGGAAATGCCCCACAGCTGGATCTCATGGGGGCATTTCCCCAACTAAAGCTCCTTTCTCTGTGATAACTCCAGCTTTGTCAAGCTGACATAAAGCTAGCCAGTACAGTGCTCATATTCATCTATTGTATGGAACACAGGGCCCCCAATGGAGAAACTAGAGAAAGTACCCAAGGAGCTGAAGTGGTCTGAAACCTATAGGTGGAACAACAATATGAACTAACCAGTACCCCCAGAGCTCGTGTCTCTAGCTGCATATATAGCAGAAGATGACATAGTTGGCCATCATTGGAAAGACGGGCCCCTTGGTCTTGCAAACTTTATATGCCCAGTACAGGGGAACATCAGGGCCAAGAAGGGGGAGTGGGTGGGTAGGGGAACAGGGAGGGAAGAGGGTATAGGGGACTTTTGGGATAGCATTTGAAATATAAATGAAGAAAATATCTAATAAAAAATTGAAAAAGAAAAAAGAAATGGACATGATGCTAAAACTAAAAACAGAGACTTTCAATCAGTGGGGAAAAAAATGTTTGCATGATAAACAGTCAACTTCTCTAAATGAGCCAGAACCATCAGGGTATAAAGTGTGAACTGTAACCTTCCTTCCCTCTAACTCTGTACCAGCAGTTGACTAATCTTATTAAATTGACCTTTGGGTTCAGATGTAATTCGGTAACTGGGAAAACGATTTTCCTTTGGGGACATTTAACTGATAAAGTGCACATCCTTTTACTGTACCTAATCATCTTTATATGCTGACAAACTTTGAATTTCCCATTTTCTATATTGAAATCCGTGGACTGCTTTTTAAGCAGTATTTAATAGTAATGGCACTAAAATCCTGGATATACAGGCACACACAGTCTTACATATGCACAGCCAGAGAGGCTCAGAAATAGATTTCTAAATGTGCATTACACATATTTGGTCCCACATTACTGCATCAATGCAATATATCCCAGTGGAATAGGTGGTAATGTTCCTCTTGCTTTAGAGAAATGGAAACCTGTGTTAAACCAATACAACCTCTTCTTTCAAAGCAGCCTGCTTTAGAGATGGCATCCCCCTTGCCTTGTCCATGATTCACATTAGTCTCTTCTGCCATCTTACAGATGCTGCTCCTTTGATTACCTTGCAGTGAACTCCCTCTGTCTGTCCTGTTAGCTTGTTGCTTTTCTTCTTCACTGCATCTCAACTTTTCCACCTCTCATTATCCCTTTCCTGTCAGTCTCCTTGAGCTCTGCTCTGCTTTCTCAATTCCCCTAACAGTAATCCTCTTGTATTTTTGGTCTGCTGATTTTGGATGCTTTCTCTGACTTTGTATCTGACTTGCTATTCTGTTTTATGTATCTACAGTGCACATTTTTAACATCATGCCACTTTTTAAATATTGCATCGGGCCTGAAGCTTACCACAGAATATTACATTAGCAGTTTTTCTCATTCCACTTTACTATTCAGCATACTCCCTTTACATCTTTCAACCTACTTTTCCCCAGCATTTTAGTGCTCTGAGTCCTCAGTCTTTGTATGGCACCAATGAATCAACTGCCTTTATCGTACTTGGCAATTTGCAGTGGTCACTTGTGAATTGTCTTTCCGGCCACTCCAGGGAAAGACTATCTATTCTACTGTTTTATTACTTCTTGTTTCCACTAAAGAAAAATCACCCCGTGTAGAAAGTGATACAAAAATAAACCTCAGATTTATTATGAGATTAAAAATGGCAATTGCCCACCCTTTTATTACAGATGTTTAATATTGTTTGGGAAATTTAATTTATAACTTATAATTCATATTATCTTCATGCACTTGAAGCTGTAACATGTCTTCAAAGCATGAAAATATTAAAATCATTGACCTATTTGAAGTCATTTTTGTAAATGTGAACAGTGGTCATGACTAAATACATTTTTTGTTTATAAAATTGAGAAAAGTATCTACATGTCAGCCCCAAAGATGAAAGCACAATTTGCTTGTAGATGTTAGTGCAATGTGATATTCATTTCTTAGCACATTAAAGTTTATATAATATGGCACCTTAAGATCATTTGATTCATCAGTTTTGTTTAATTTGTATTTCATTCTTTATACTTCCTATGAACTTCCTAATGTGCAAAACTAAGACTTGATTGTAGAATTTTCTATGTATTTATGCATCTTTGTAGCGTTGCCTCTATGTATTCATGTAAATATTATCTACCTAGCTAATTTTTGCTAACTTGTCATATTAGTTCCTGATTTTGAAAAACAATTTATAATCTTCAAAATTAAAATTTATATTATTTGTAGAAAACTAATCAAAGAAAAGCTTCCTAGGTGAAGCTTTTTAATTTAGTAAGATCCAATGCGTATGTATTTATGTTGTTGTTGTTGTTGTTACAAAATAAAATGTCAGCCAAATTCATTGTAAAATTGGCAAATACAGCTAAGCCCTTTTTGGTATTGAATATCTGGCCATTTGTTGTAATGAATTTTCAATACATCCTCCACCAGATCCTTTTCCTTTTAAAAATATTTATTTTATTTTATTTTGTGCATGAGTATGTTTGTGTATCGTGTACACACACAGACTAGAAAATGTCAATGTCCCACTTGGAGATGGAGTCACAGAAGGTGTGCTGCCATGACCCATAGCCTTAAGAGCTTTCATTTTGGAGCTAAGTTTATACCAAATTGAACCCCATAAAAGGATATGATTTTCTGGATGAATTGTCCAATTTTGAAGAAAGTGTCAATTAAGTTTGACATGTCACATAAAATATTTTACAGTACTACAATCAAGGTAGCCTCTTTGAAGACAGAACCTTTAAAGTCACTTGAAGTGAATATAAATAAAATGCCTTCACTTTGCAACAAAAGGGACAAATATTCCGGATGATTTTCTCTTCAAATAGTGTACATTTTCATGTAGTCTACCTCTGGGCACGAGATTGATGACATATTTTTGTAGATATTAAGGATATTTTTGTGCCTCATCAATAACTAAGAGCTCCAATTGCAGGATTTATTAGCACTGTTCCCAAGCACCACAGGAAAACATAATCCTTTGTCCACCTTTATCTTCTACAGGGAGTATGGATTTCAACTATGTTATCTCTCTCTCTCTCTCTCTCTCTCTCTCTCTCTCTCTCTCTCTCTCTCTCT
>NC_034597.1:95022550-95033661 GCF_900095145.1 Mus pahari
CTCTCTCTCTCTCTCTCTCTCTCTCACTCTCTCTCTCTCCCTCCCTCCTTAAACTTTCTTTACTGACTTAAAAACCTTTCTTGCTATTGTTTACAAACAGAACCAGGATCAAACGATAAATTAATATATTTTGTTATACAAGATATTAAAAATAGACTTCAAGGTACCATATCTCCCAGGGTACCATATTAGCAAGCATAGCTGCAATTAACTCCAAAACATCCACACCTTAGAATGCAGTGTTATACAATGACTTTAATACCCACTCTCACGTATTAACAGGTCATCTGAACAACAGATAAACATGAAAACAGTAATAAAATCATACCAGCTTTAAAAAACCTAGGACCATATGGATACTCTGAAGATTTCTAACCAAATTTCAATATAATTCATTAATATTACTCAAATAATTCTGTAAAATATAAAAGAACAGAAAGAACAAAATTTTAATGAAGTACATTTTTCCTGATATCAAAATGGGATAATAAAATCATACACAAAAATGAAATTTATGGACTAAACTTCTTGATGATCATACATATATATATATATATATATATATATCACAACTGTTATATATATTTTTATTTATTTATTGTGGTATACATGTATATGTGAGTATATACTTTATTTTATGTTTTTGTGATTGCATATTTATTTATAGGTCTATAATCTGCTTGCATATGTTTTATTATTTATTGTGTTTTGTTTATGAGATGTGTATATATCTGGATGCATGTTATTTATTTATTGTATTTCATCAGGGATTTTTATGCACATGTACCATGACTCAATGGGCAATTTGCTGTTTTTGTCTCATGCTATAACATGTGTTCTGGGAATTGGACTTACTTCTTCAGGCTAAAAATAGTCAATAATTTTATTCAATGAGCAATTTTCTGAACCCTCATATTTGTTATAAATGTATAAAATACTCTACCTATAATAAATACTTGCATCAATGCTGTGTCACTTTAATATGTCATCAATAAACATGGAGCAATCTGCATATGGAAAATAAGAGATAATGAGAAGCAGCAACATATTATTAGAAATCAACATTTTAGTAATTAAAACCATGATAGAAAGCAAATATAAGATGTTCCAAGAAGTATAGAAGTGACCTAATAATAATAAGTTGCAAGAATACAGTGTACATGATATTTCCTAGTAGATTTCTCAGTCGCTGTGGTAACATGATCGCTGTCATTGTCTTCTTTTTAATGGGCACATTGGGCATTCTAGTTTCTTTGATGCTTTGTGGTTCTATGATGAACTCTGTCCAATAAAACTGTGGTGGCAGTGGCATTTGACACTTACAGATGGAAAGCCTGATGCAGCAGTGTTGTTGACAGGCATATCCACAGTGTGAAACAGAGACAAAACTGTGGGGTTTTTTTGTTTTTTTTGTTTTTGTTTTTTTTGTTTTTTTTTTTTGTTTGTTTGTTTTGAGACAGGGTTTCTCTGTGTAGTCCTGGCTGTCCTGGAACTCACTCTGTAGACCAGGCTGGCCTCGAACTCAGAAATCCGCCTGCCTCTGCCTCCCAAGTGCTGGGATTAAAGGCGTGCGCCACCACGCCCGGCTCAAAACTGTGGTTTTTTAAAGTAGTGATATTTTAGATTTAATACAGCTATACTGGCTGATAGGTACCATGAAGTCTATTTTTTAAGCATGTGTATAAGAGAAAAAATATATTTTGTTGTTTTGATTTTGTTCCTGTGTGTAAACTATAACAGGAATGATTTTAAATTCATTAAAAATCCTTTCAGGAGGGGGAAAGTGAAAGAGAGAGAGTAGGGGGAGAGGAAGAAGGAAGAAGGAAGAGGAGGAGGGAGGGAAGGAAGAAGGAAGAGGAGGAGGGAGGGAAGGAAGGTGGGAGTGAGTGAGAGGGAGAGAGAAGGGGGGAGAGGGAGACTGAGAGGGAGAGAGAAATGTGGGAGGGCTCGTGCCAGTCTACTTGACTGGTTCCTGCACTGAGGCCACCTGACTCCAAAGGACACACAATAAACCTTCTCAATTATACCCAGACAAATGCCAGAGTTGACTAAATCATGCACAACACCACATATTGACATTTCATTTGGTTAGCAATTTATTACATGAGAAAATTTTGATAAAGGAAAACTGTCCGTCTGGAATGATATATTTCAGCCAGTCTCTGTTAACCATCAGCATGAACCATAGTTCTTATTTTCACTACAGGTATCATAGCACAAGTCAAATGTCTGGAAAGCCTTTTCACCAACAATGATTGAATCTAACTCATGCAGTTTATTCTTTACAGGTTTGTATTAACTGAGGTTTCTGTTATAGATAGTTCTAAGCATAAAATAATCAATATAAATATAAAAATAGAAATGACATGCAAATATAATATTTGAAAAAATATTTGGTGATTGAAATTTGAATGCCAAGCCCATGCTTCATTTTACATAGAACAATAAAAACCTGTTCTTAAAAATATAGTTTAGTAGAACCATCATTTTACCCATCAAGTGAAAGATAAGATACACATATTCAAATGAAAATGGGTATTTCTCTCTCAATCTCATAAGGTACAGAAATTACTAATATAGAACATTTAGGACAAATTTATTATCAAACTTAATTTAAATAGTAAAGCTATTTTGTAAGGATCTGCAGACACAATTATTATATTTTTATTTCTGTCCTTAGTAGCTTAGCTCTATAATGCTAACAGGGAAGTACAAACATGTATACTCCTAGTACTGTGAGACAATTCATCGATTTTCATAGAAACCATGGTCATTATTCACAAATGATCGAGGTAATACTAACAGAGAAACTCAAGCTGTGTTATGGTCAATTATTAGTCACTTGAAGTTATGGATTCAAGGTATGTGCAACAGATTATAGTATGCCAATACACTCAAAGTAAAATCTCCCAGCTGTCCAAGAGATGAATTTGTGTTAGAGGTACAGAGGGCAAGAGATGAAAACAGCCACTGAACCATTGTTTTAAAACAATATTCACCTACAAAATAACAGATCCATCAAATGCTAATGGATAGCCATGATCCTATTTCAGTGACGCCTAAGCAGCAGTATTGGCAAATTTCATAACTGTATATGAACATCAAGAGAATAGCTTTCAAAATCTTAAAGGTTTATGGCTTAGACTAAACCATACCGAGAACTAAAAAATGTAAATAGTAGAGTAAATTCAATATTTCTGTTTTATTTTAAAAAACACAATATACTTAAATTAACTGTTACACTATGTGGATTTAATTAGTTTCAGGCTTTAACTCCTTAACATCATTGTTGATTGACACCATAGGCTTCTGATAGCTGCTGGGTTGGCTGTGTTCATGAGCACCATTATTTACTATTAAACACATTCTACTGTTTAGCCAAAATAAGCATAAATTAATATTACTAAAAGAACACTGAACCCTTCATATGTACTATTGGCCTATTATTTGTGTAACAAAGGCTTCAGTTCTGAATATTCTAGATCATATCTTATTTTTTAGGTAATAAGCGACATTGAACACCACACTAAAATGCAATATGAAATTACTATTCCATTCACAGAGGCATACTGTGAACTTGCATCAGGGAAACTCTAGAAGTTATTCATAAAATGCTGTCCCTTGTTTTACAGTGAAGCAGTTCATATAAGTGTCAAGATCATTCTTAGTATAAAGCTGTATGAAGATATTCAAAATCTCCTAACACTGATAAAAATAGTTTGTTAAAATACACCACACACAGCAAGGTAGTAATATGTAAATTATGACCAACTCTGCCCCATTACAGTAGGAGAGACTAATTCTCACCGAAGACTACATGCTTACTAAAAATGGTCTGACATAAAGTTCTTTCATTCAATTACCTAGAAGTTGGAATTATCAAAGATTTATTTTGATTTTTTGTCTATTTTCCTCCAGGGAAGAAAATATATCATTTTTTTGGTTTGTTTATTTTCCTATCTATGAGAGTTTTAGTATAAAGAAAGCAAATTGGTGAATTATTTCCTCATGCATCATGAGTATTTATACAGTGTTTCTTCAACTTATATTTGAGTCATGATTGTTTAGCTAAATATTTCAGAATTAAAATGGTATTTACTTTATGTTTTATTCAAAGACCCTCAATGCATAGTTTTCCTATGACATGTAATCTTTAGACACTGAACATGGTGTCTACTATATTCCTCTGTCATGGTGTAATTCTTGACACTATGTAAACACCTCACTTTTTTCTCTCAAAAGATTTGGCTTCTATTAGACAGTAAATGTAATTCTTTTAATTTAACATTCATTCTGCAGTCACTGGTTGGTGTTTTTAACAGAATAGATCACATTTCTTTTTACCTATATTTTCTTTATAATTTTCAATATTGCTCTAAGAAAAAAAATAATCCCATACTAAAGGTAGTTTTGTGTTTACAAATCATTAGAGTTGATTATCGGAAAGTAGATTTTTTTAGTTTAAGATAAGCCTTTACTATTTTGTTGGAAATTTTTTAATTCTTCAAAAGAAATATTATTCTAGTTCAATCTATTTTTCTTTCCCTTATTCCTGGAATCAACCATTTTCTGCCAGTTATTTAGAAGCTAAGCATTTTGTGTTGTGAATGCTATTGCATAGTGTAGGTTTAGAGTACAGAAACATAAAAGTGAGGAGGAAAGAAGAAAAAGCAGAAGGATGTTCTCTTATGGTGTGGATATCAAAGCATATTATGCTTACCTTATGATTTTGTTCAAACATACATGATATAAGCAAATGATACAAACATTTGAAATTTTAATAGAATTAAAAAATCTAAATCAACTTTCAGCAAATAATATATTGACTTTATATAAAGCTTAAGCTACACAACAAATGTCAACGGGTAAAACCTAATATCACCTGTGATTTTTAAAAAGTACTACAATGTAATATTAAACCGAAGAGGAAGGAATGGAAAAAGCAAAGCAACCATTAAAACATGGACCACACAAGGTCGTGTGTAAACTTCTCATGTCTCTTAGGGAAACATCCAGTGGCAGAAAGCTGACATAATGAAAAACCAAAATTAAAAGAGGAAGAAAAGAATTTGGAGTTTACAAGAACAGTTTTGTAGGTTACAAAGGACTTAAGGACAACAACACAGTGTAAGTTTTTGGCATTACTGCGAACACTGAGGTGAAGACATCATCTTTAGAAAGACGTTAATAGAAGCTCGGTCTTGACTTCTTTTTCTGTCTTTTTCAGATCTCCCTTTGTCACTTTGTTAACTATTCCACATTACCAGGTTTGATCGAAAAAGCAAAAGCAAACAAACAAAAACCAAAAAACCAAAAAAAAAAAAAAAAAACCAAAAAAAAAAACCAAAACAAAACTAAAAACAAAAAAAACCCATAGGTTTTACCCTTCTCAATTTATTAAGATTATTTTGCCTTTTAAATGAAAAATACAGTATTTTTTCAAATAGGCCAAGGATCTATTTCTACTCAATAAATTTCAGGAGATTGATTGCTTGACATACAAATATGTATGCATTAATACCTCATTTTGTTGAGTTTTATATATTGGGAGATAATTCTATGCCATCCTAACCTTGTTAATCTCACTAAACCTTGTGTTTCTTTACCACCAATGGGTACTTTGCCACTCTGCACAACAATCCTCTCTCTATCATTAACAGTGTCTTTGAATGTTCTCTTTACTTTTGGCTTTTATTAAGAACTGGTCCTGAGGATATCGCCTGCTGGGACATTATCAAAGGCAGCTGGTTTAATCTCAGAGCCTGGAGGAACCTGACTGATAGGGATCATATGTTTTCTGGGTAGCTCACTGTTGCTTTTAAATCCATCTACTCTAGAGTCAGATACATGCTCTTGGTTATTTATGCTGTTCTCTGATGAGACTGCACTAGAAATACATTTTTTTCAGAAGTGATACTTGATGCTTTTCACTTAGACTAATAGTTCCTGTCGTACCTTTGTTATTGCAAGTAACTTTATGATTTACTGACATCCCAGATTGCCAAGGTTCATCTACCTCATTCTACACTAAAACACTTCTTTGCCAACATTATAGCATTCTCTGCCAATATCATTCATGCTGACCTCCACATTTAACTTTCTTCCCAGAAATGATTTCATGCTTTATTCTTTAGAGAGAATCGATTGCAAATATCCTCTGCTGATCCTTGCTCCTAACCATAGTTTTTAATTGCTGAACACAAATCACAGAAAAGGCAGCTATTCTTTCTCTCAGAGATGCAGGTAAGGAATTGAGACTTTTAAAGGATTAAAAAAAGGTAAACAAAAAGGAGTGCAAATATTTTTTTACTGTTTACTGTTAAAGTTTTGAAAATGTACCTCCAACAAATATTTGGAACTCCTTGCCCATCACAGTTAAAGTTCTTACACAGTTCTTACTCATAGTGTTTTTTCTTAAATCATTTTTTTTCCTTTATCCAAACAAAATTTCTAACCTGGCAGGAATCTGGTGGCTTTGAAAGAAAATATCATTACTAACATTACTCCAGAAGTCAAGGAGACAACGGGATTGGACAGAGAAACCAATTGACACTAAAATTTCCCATGGGTTTTCTTTTAAAGCTATTTAAGATGAGAGTCAGAAGATTTTCTTCCTTATACAATTGGTGGATAAATAATACAATTTTCAGAATTTTATAGTAATGCTCTATATTAGTAACCATGAATGCCCATCTATGCCTTGAAATAGCAAAATGCTCTCAAAATTAGGTATAATCAATGAAAAGACACCAGTATGGAAATACAGAGCTGGGAACATATTCAGCTTTCTTAGGAACTCACAAGTGAATATTTATACATTTAGTAATCATTCCAAGAATTATTTTACTTATTTGTATATTTGTTTGTTTGTTGTTGAAAAGGGGACATTGACTTGTGTGATTATCATGGTCTTGGCCAGAATGACTTTCTATGATTCTCTCTGCAAGGAAAAATTCTACATATATCAAAGCAATATGAACTGGAATTTTGGATAACAGAGAAAATAATGACTTGAAATATTTCTTTTTGTTTGTTTGTTGGTTGGTTGGTTGGTTTTTTTTTCAACACAGGGTTTCTCTGTATAGCCCTGACTGTCCTGGAACTCACTTTGTAGACCAGGCTGACCTTGAACTCAGAAATCTGCCTGCCTCTGCCTCCCAAGTGCTGGGATTAAAGGCATGCACCACTACCACTTTGCAAAATGAAATATTTCTATCATGAGTGAATATAGGCAAATTTATTCTGTAACATGGCTGCTCTTGCAAAAAACACATCCAAAGATCTTTTAGTTCTATATGATCTGGCTGGAATTCAGACACTTTCTAGATAACAGTAAGATCTGTTTGATATATAGACAAGCCCTTACTACACACCTTTAATCTTTAGTAATGAAGGTTAGTTTGTAGAAGGAAGCATCTATGTTTAAAAGTGGCTTCTAATAGAGGGGCAGAAAAAGTATTAACCTTAGTCAAGGAAGGCAGAGGAGCTCACAAGTCCCTATACTTGACCTCTCAGTTATGGGACTAATACACTTTGGCAATGCAAAAATTACTCATATTAGATCTGCCCTCTGCTGAGCCTACTAGGCTTCGATGGATAGTTTCTCAGCCATGGTCAGAGAGGTAGCCTAGTTACTCATGGCGGATCTCAAGACAAAACACCTAGATATGGATGTCAAAGAAGGATCTCAAGACAAAACACCTAGATATGGATGTCAAAGAAGGATCTCAAGACAAAACACCTAGATATGAATGGAAATGAAGGATCTTTGGAGGGCGGTTGAGGTTGAAAAGAAATAATAGGGATATTAAAATTTCGATTTAAAAATTCTATTAATACATTACTGAAAGGAAATATAATTGGACTGATTTAGAAACTTAGACTCAGAATGGGGGTTTTTGTGGGGGAGCTCTCTATTTCTATTCCTGGCCTACGTAGCCAAAATGAATGACGATAAAGATAATGTATCTCAGAGGGACAGAAATTAAAGGGATGAGAGAAAATAGGGAAAATATTTTGTAGGATTAAGCCAAATCTCTATGGTTCTTTTGTCTAAATCACATACAGTTTCTATATCTTAGTGGTTGCACTTGAAAATTATGAACAACCAGAGAATACTACTCAAAACATTAATGAATAGTTGAATAATTTGATATGAAAGTACTTATAACACTGTATATATGAAGTAAACCTTAGCTATTATGTAGTTATTTAGCTTAAACTGCTGATAAATACATACACAATTTATGTATATTAACATAGAAATTTAAAATGCAAAATAGAAATTAAAGTAAGAGAAAATAATGCAAACCAAGAAATTACATCTTTTTTTTTTTTTTCTCCTTTTAGGAGGATTGCATACAGGGCAGCGGGGGATCCATGTTGGCATGACCATATGTACTTTCTACTTGTACTTTATGTATGGTAGTGTACTTTCACATGTGTGAATGTGCTTGAGGAGGCCGAAGGTGATGTTGGAGAATCTTCTTTGATCACCTTTACTTCTTTTTCCTTAAAGGAGAGTCTCTCAATCAAACCCAGAGTTCTTAGAGATGACTGGTGTCAGCTTTCCTAGAATGGAGTTACGGTAGACTCAGTGTATCTGCATGGAGTTTATGTTGGTTTTGGGCATTAGAATCTGGTCCTCTTGTCTGTGGTGCGAGCAAATTAACTCCTTTCCATTCTTCCAGACAAAACTGAAGGTTAAATGTAGATACTCTGTTGATATATTGAATGCTGCCAGGATAATTAAACAAGAATGTGCAGCACAGGCATCCTTATGAGTTTCTTTAACTATAAAAGGGTGTGCATTTCATATTAACTGTCTAGTTTTGTTTCTTTTTAATTTATGGATGTTTCTACAAAGTATAACCTACAAAATAATAAATTTAGAAATACTGTAGTTCAGGCATTTATTTATAAAATATTCAGAAAATCAAAAGAACCAGAAAGACTCTTCTAAATCAGCTTAAGTAATTTGCTCATTAATTTAACACTGCAATCTATTCAATTATTCGTGTTGATGAGAACTACACTCGGTTCCATGATAATGATCAATGTCAAGATATATTTTTAGAAATCTCACTCATCTTTTAGGATTTAAGCAGACTTAGAACAAAAGAGATTAAATTTTCAATTGGGAATAATTAAATTGCTGCGTCTATTATAGAAAGTTTGGTCTTAGAGGAAAATCTGTAATTGACTTTATGTACCCTTTTAAAGTTAACCAGTGACATTTCCAAAATTATATTTGAGGGATTAAGAGACAAAAATATAATAAACAGGCTTATTTTACAAAGCCCTTGGTGGTAACATTACAGAACAAATAAAGGAATGTTTGCTCTGTTGTAAACAGAATGCTGAAGAAATCACCAACTCTTGCAGATTCTTATTAGTATTAAGACCTCTTTAAATTCTAAGGGAAAAAGACTATGATCTGCACTTATTTCCTCTTGACTTTAAATATAAACTTTTTAATTAGTGCAAACTCTAGGAACTGTGCTAATTAATCAGATAAAAGAGACCACATTTAGATCATCAATCACCTTTAAATTGGGCCCTCAATTAATTAAATCAGTTACTATGGCACTGAAACTGTGGACATGTTCAATAAAGCCACTCCTTGGAGTAAGACATTTTAGGGAAGTAAATTATTCTCTAGCCCATTAAGAGAGGGTTCTATAAGCTAATCTGAAAATTTTTAGCTACTTACCTGATGTCTCCATCTTTTCACCTGGTGTTCATCATGAACATTTCCATAATAAAAGATGGTTTTGTTCTTTTCTACAAACCACTTTGTAAACTGAAATAGTTATATATCAGTAAATAAAGGTGAAATAAGCCTAACTTGAGGAGAGTTTAACATAAAAATAGATGTAGTTTTGCTTTGTCTTGTTTAGTTATATTTTATCTTTGTATGCATTTGTTCACAATCTGTTTGGGTTTAGAGGACAGCTAACAAAATAAATGGAAAGTTAACAAATTGGTTGTGGACATAAAACAAAAGCAAAGTTGTTTCCTTAGACTCTCTCTTTAACTCAGTTTGTGTGGGCTTAATAACACCTTAAATTTTTTTTAACTCACAAGAAAACACATCTTTAATGAATAGAACTTGAAATAAAAATGTGATTACTTTGTGTCTGATATTTCAGCTAATCTACCAAGAGGGTTAAAAGTATTCTATCAACAAAATCATATTTCCACTTAAAGATATTAGTATTTTTCTAGGTTTTCCTAAACGAGCATAGTGTCATCATCAGGAAAGGATGAAGAGATTAATTCTAGTACCTAATTCTCAATTTGCTTGATTTTCTCTGCAAACTAGGGCCTGGGCTGCCTGAGAGAGAAACATTATTTTAAGATTAAGCAGACAAATGGAGACTCTTACATTAAAACAGAGTTGCTAGACTTAGCAAGATAAAATGCTTTCCTTGGTAGTTCAAATTCTCCTTTTCCACTTCTGAGTTTTGGAGCAATGTTGCTTCCAAATTTCTACTGTATCTCTCATCTACCTGTTGAATGGAGTTGATCCTGGTGAAAAGGTAAAATTATCTCTCACATACATCACATAAAAACTAACGTGGAATATTGTTTGTAATAGTTGGGTATTTTAACTATTAAAAGTTTCAGTTGATTCATTTAATTTAGCTGACACTTACAATTGAATAATTCCAAGGCTACTGCTATCTACTTGTGGCAACACAGACTAGCCCAAGACTTTCTCAGAGGCACTGATAAAAAGAGACAAGAGAATCTAAGTTCTGGTACTTGTCCAGGAGAGGACTTGGCAAGGTCACTATGAGGCTTGAGCCAGTGGCTTATAGGAGTCAAGGTCAGGCTGTGTCTGTAATATCTCATGTTTTTTTTTTTGCCAATTGACTTAGCTCTCTGTTGACCTTGGCTGTTTTTCCCACTGAAAATTGTGTATGTGATGCTGCAGTACTTTTTATAAGGTTGCTTAGCGTACATTGTCAGCTTATTTGAGATGTCCTCATCCCATCTATTACACTCCCTTCCTCCCTCCATCCCTTTCTCCCTCCTCCTTCCCTCCTTCCCTCCCTCCCTCCCTCCCTCCCTCCCTCCCTCCCTTCCTTCCTTCCTTCCTTCCTTCC
>NC_034597.1:95033696-95042118 GCF_900095145.1 Mus pahari
CTTCCTTCCTTCCTTCCTTCCTTCCTTCCTTCCTTCCGTCCTTCCTTGTAGTTTTCTTTACTTTTCATCTGCCATGGTCCCACTCAACTTCTTGACAGTTGTGACCCTTATTTCATTGCATTTGGGTCACCCACTTTCACTTTATTTTACAATAGATATGAATTACTAGAATTGAGGTTGACATGGTTACAACATAAGGTGACCTGTGTAGCTACAACGTTGCTCTTCCTCCTCAGGTCAAAGTGGTAAGAATAGCTCTGCTCCCTGCTAAAACCTTCAAAGATACTCAGAGGAGATTATGAAACATGTGAGTAGTCACATAGAATACTTACATAATAAATACATAATAAATAATGCATTTTGGTGATACAAATTACAAAGGGACATATTTACAGGGGCATATTTTATGTCCTTAACATAAAGATAATTCCCAGAGAATGCATAGTTTTAATGAAAAACGCTCAATGAATGAGTAACGACACAAATAAATAATTTATTCCAGCTGCCCTGTTTTCAGCTGTCCCTTGTAAGGTTTGTTTTTGGCTTGTTTAGTGAGTTGGTGTTTTGTGGGATTTGTGATTTGTGATGTGTGTGTGTGTGTGTGTGTGTGTGTGTGTGTGTGTGTTGAGGGGGTCTTGTTTGTTTGTTTTAAAGTCCAACACCCTGACTCTCATATGTCATATGACTAAATGTTTTAGGCTTATCAAGGGTGTCAAGGCCAAAAAATTTTGGGGTAGCAAAAACCTTAATTGTTTTTTATCTATCATTGTTTTTATCTATCATACATCAATAATGTATATCTCCTATACTATCTATAATTGTGTGCTTGATCTCCTAAATTGGTACGTATCAAAAACTTTCACCTAGAAATTATCTTTGAGTAATAGTCAATTAGTAAATTTCTAACATATCTATATGATGAAAAATAATTTTTTTACACAGTAGAAGGGTCTAGTAGTAATAGCATAGATATTATTATGTACCATTATTTTTATTTTTATAAGAAAACTTGGGGTTAGAACATTTGGAAAAATGAGTAATCTTGACTAAACAGAAGACACAACTGCTTTGAAACATGATGTGAAATTTGGATACTACACACTTTTAGTATTCTTTTTAGATTATTGTTCTAAATTTGTTGTCAGTTATAATTATAAAATTACTATTTGTGTCTGTTCTATGAAATTTCCTCTGTAGTCCTTAGAATAATTTTAATAAAGTGCTATATTTAGCCATTTAATAAATAAATAATGCTGTCAGTGTCGTATGAGCCAAGGCTATGTATTAGAGATAAAGTTCTTATAACATGTTTCCAGATATAAAGTCAGGGAGGGAGAGATTTTGAAGACCAGGATTACATTTGAAAAAATGTATACAACATCGATGGAGAAAGCTTGTTGGATTGAATAATAAACTGAACCTCTGTCAACTAGGCTTAGGTAGCACTCCAATGTCATTAAAATATTAGAAATATGCATATTGCAATGCATACTTTGCAGAGGCACCCAAAAGAGTATACTTTTTTTTTTTTTTTTCGAGACAGGGTTTCTCTGTTCAGCACTGACTGTCCTAGAACTCACTCTGTAGACCAGGCTGGCCTCGAACTCAGAAATATGCCTGCCTCTGCCTCCCAAGTGCTGGGATTAAAGGTGTGTACCACCACTGCCACCAAAGCTGGGCGTGGTGCACGCTTTGAATTCCAGCACTTGGGAGGCAGAGACTAGGCAGATTTCTGAGTTTGAGGCCAGCCTGATCTACAGAGTTACACATAATATTTTAATTGGTTGCTTACAACAGAGGAATTGGGCTGTGAGTGAAAATGTTAAGATTGTATGTCATAGTACAGGATTCTAGTAATATTCAGCATACTCCAGCTAAGACCATCCCAAAAGATAATGTTTATAAAGGCATGAAATGATGACCTACGGTTATGAAGATCATTTAATAAGAGCCCTGAAGTGGTTTGAGGCAGCATACAGAAACTATATGTCACAGTTCTAAAACTGTTCAGGATGTAAGAATGCATTTGCAACAAACCGCACCATTTCGGTTCTAGGATTATATTTATAAGGCAAATTTTAGGTTGCAAAACTGGTTTCTATACCCTTTCATAAAAAATAAGAAAAAATGAATTCTGAATGAGGAATTTAGAAATACAAAATCATTCTTTGAAGTTTCTGCTGAGAGTGTTGCTCCACCTGCTCTGAAAATGCTTTCTCTGGGAGAATGTTTTCTCTGTCTGGATCCATCTTAATGCCAGGCAGGGAAAGCTGTTCCAAAGCCGCACATTAAAAAGCTACAGCTGGGTTTAAGGCAGCTTTTAACTATTGACTTAAAGACAGAGAGAGAGAGAGAGAGAGAGAGAGAGAGAGAGAGAGAGAGAGAGAAGCAACATAAAGACATATTTAAGCTTAGTTTCTTTAGGAAGCATACTATCCTCATTAGTGATTAAATCACTGGAGTTTGGAGTCAAAGAGGTTATCAAATTAGTATAATTTAAATAGGAAAACATTGCTTTGACTTCAGTGACTATCTAGGTTTTTATATTATATTTCTGAGAAATATATATTATGTACTTAGCTATGAAAAGTATAAATAAAAGCAAGAATAAGTGTTAATGTTTTAGGATGCAAAATTAACCTTTAGTTTGTAATTGTCATAATGTGTAAATTTTCAGTTTCATACTCTAACCTTGTGCAGGAAAGTAGATCACCCTAACCCTACCTCGGGGTCCTTTAACCCGAGTCTTGGTGAATTTAAATCATTTTTACATTATTATAATACACCATAAAATGATATTAATATATTTTAATAGGTAAAAAGAAGGTTGGGAAAAAAACAAAAGAAGTTTGAGAAAAGTATGGGTTTTGTTGAAAATAATGCAAAGAACAAAATTTCTACATTTTCTCTACAGAATACTACTCTAGGAATACTGGATTTGAGAAACCCGGTAGAAGGGGCTGGAAGTTCTTTCCAAAGTAGCTACAGGTTTGGAAGAAATCCTTTTATATGTGACATCAAAACTGATAAGAATTTAAGAAAGACAGTCAACTGCAGAGAGTAAGTGACTAGGAAAAATACAGAAATATTGATGGGACCATGCACTGACAGGTGCTCCCATCTAGACTCAGGGTTAGGTGCTGACCACGCTCAAATACCAGTTACCAGCACAAAGAGAACATTTATTAAGACTATTAAACAAGAGAATCTGAATCAGGCAGGAAAAGCACCCAGCAGTGGGTGGCCATGCAAAAGTGATTTATATATACAAAACCAAAACCAAACACACACACACACACACACACACACACACACACAAAAAAAAAAAAAAAAAAAAAAAAAAAAAAAAAAAAAAAACACGTGTGGGGTACCCACACACACACACACACACACACACACACACACACACACAAAAAAAAAAAAAAAAAAAAAAAAAAAAAAAAAACCCACTAAACTGGAAGCCATAATATACATACCCAGGCCCTGAGGCAGAAGCATGCTCACCCTGGGCATGACGCTTCATTTCTCTGAGTTCATATAACCTTGGCTCATGTTGATTTAGAAGGCCTTCTTTTCTTGGTGTTGTACCGCCTCTCTGGATCTAACACTCTGCTTTCTCGTCTATGGGTTTCCGTGAGCTCTGAGGGCAGAGATTTTATAGAGACATGCCACTTAACACTGAGTGTCCCAAGGACTCTCACCCCCTAGATAGTGTCTGGCTGTGGATCTCTGAATTAGTTCTTACCTTCTGATGAGATATAAGGGCTAAAGTTAACGTAAAAGTCCACTTGCCTAAGGACAGATAATTCTCAGAATGCCCAGGCTGTTGTTCATGTAAAACTACAAGTCATGTGTTTTCACTTCAGTAAAAATGGTTGGTTGCCCCAATCACACAGGATGTGCCTCATCACAAGTAGACAGTGAAGAGGTAAGTAGTCAGGAAGAACATTGAGATGTATAGTTGTCTCTGATTGGATGATGGTGGGATATACCATAGCCTTGTGGGTTCTGCCTTCAGAGGAATCTGATTAGCCTAATTCACAGCATTCACTGAGTATCTTGGGGATGGACCTCGCCAATATCCATCTTCCTGTCCAGTATTAAATAAAACTAACTTAATTGGACATTCATGGATTTGGTTTCTCTCCTTGTAATTTTCAGGTTTAACAGGAGGAAGCCCTCGATGGTTGAATAAGATACTGTTCTTACAAGTATAGAAAGTTATTACTAAGTGTCATTTTAATCACTACATTTCTTCTTTTTCTTTGAGTAGTATTATTTGATTTTTTCCTTAAGTCCTCTGACTATCTAGTATCTGGTTCTTGGCCATTTAAATAGTATTGTTATGTATGTGGTCTATCTCTTGGAATGGACCTTAAGACAAATCAGCTGCGGGTTGGTTGTTCTCACAAACTTTGTTACCATTAACCTAGCATATCTTGCAGGAAGTACATCCCAGAAACATAATGAATCTTTGATGTGCTAAAGGGAAAAAAAGACTGTAAAATGCCAAATATGGTTGAGAGATGGGAGTAATTATACTTTTTTTTTCCTTTTTAATCCATAAACAAAACATGGAATGTCTCTAAAAGTAAACATTGCAAACATTGCAAAACCAAAATATCAAAAGGCAGACCAAGAAAGCTGCATGGAGAATATGCTGGGAAATTATGCATCAATGACTACTTTGGAGACTGAGTATTACACTGCGGCATGAAGTGGGCAAGGCAGACTGAGAGAAGCTCTGAAATCAAACTCAAAGCACAGGAGAAAAATGATGCACAGCTAGCTGCAGAGCTGTGCTCTTTCCTCATGCTAGGAGCACAAGGCATATGGAACCGCATTTGAACCTTGGGGAACTGACCTGCGCTGAAACCCAGTGGGGGAAGCACATTCAAGCTATGCATGCTGGCAACCAAATCCCAGTAAGGAGAAACTTCCTTTTATAAATTCAAATGCAAGCTAAGACAGGCTCATATCATATCCCTGGACACTGAAATCACACAGGGTAACAGGATCACACAATACATTTGAAAAATAAGAGGTGTCCCAGTGGTAAATGCACTAAAGTGGCTGGAGGGCTGGGACATTCTTAATGGAGGTTGAACCCTGCTGTGGCAGCAATTGCTGCACAGGAAATCTTTTCTTCTCTGAACCACTAAATATGGAACAATTCAGCCGAACAATTTTCAACTGGAAAATACTGGGCAGCTCTTTCTCCAACAGAGTTAAATACAAGGCTCAGACAAAAACAAAAACAAAAGCAATAAAAAAGAAAAAGGAAAAGGAAAGAAAAAATGAAAAAGAAAAGAGAAGGAAAAAAGGAAAGAAAAAAGAAAGAACAGAATATGCCAAGTATAGAGATCACAATTTTTTTAAAAAAAAATATTGAATTTACAACTCAAGTCCATGTAAGAAGTATGAGATGAGGGTGTAGACTATAAACTCAATAAATTCTGATCTTAGAATTTTTTAAGTCTGGGGAAATAGATTGCCATTTGGATGCAAAAGTGATATCAAAGAAAGAACAGCAGAGAATGTCTACAATGATATTGCAGTTGAAATGCCGAATATATAAAATTAAGAACAGTAAAAGCCGCAAGAAAGAAACACAAAGTTAGATGTGCAGGCAACTAGCTCAGATTAATAGCAAACATTCACCAGAAATGCTAAAAGCTGTGAGGACATCGAACCTTATAGTCCAACCTCTGAAAGACAGTAAGTACCAACCCAGATTAACTGATGATCTTTGTAAAATTAAATTACAAAGCTATCCTTCACAATTGAAGTAGAAAAACTTCCCCATAATGAATATAAACCATAAGAATTTACTGTCATTAAGTCATTACTCCAAAGTGAGCAGTTTGCACACTGAGGTAAAAGATAAACACACCCAGAATTGCCACAGGAAAAAATCAACTGCCTAATATCAAACATGCGATTACTGATTAGGAAAGTAAAAAACGTGTTAAAATAAGATTAGAGAACCTAAGACATAAATGTGAATAATTATCTGATTATTATCTTCTCAATTTTCAAATCAGAAATTAGACTAAAAGATTGAAGTTAAAAATAAAACACAACAATTTTGCCTTTAGGAAGTACAACTTACTGGCAAAGGTGTAGTCCAAGCTTCCAAGGAAATGGAACAAGTTTTCAAAAAAGTGAGAGCATCTGTACTAATATTAGACAAATTGAAATTCATGCCAAAATTAGAGTGATGCAGAGAGTCACCTCATATCAATTAAGAAAATCACCTATCTAGGATTTAAAACAATTCTAAACCTTCATATATTCAACGTCAGCACATATAATTTCATAAGATGAATGGCTTTAAAGATTTAGACTGTTTTAAAGACAGTAATAGTGGGTCTTAGGTCATCTAGACAAAATATACCTATCAAAATCAGAATTAAATGGCATTACAGATCAAATAGATGAGCTATATATAAAAAACTTCCACCAAAATATTCCATACCAGTGGACGGAGCTTTCTGCAAATAGATCATATCTTAAGAAACAAAAGATAAAACTCAATACAAAGAAAACACCAAGCAATCATTGATGCTGGTCTTTCTCTAGTTTAAAAAAAAAAAGCACTATCTAGCACTTTCTTGGCATGTTGCTTTCAATGATGCTGAGGGAGACCGTGGGATATGTGTTAGGTACAGAGAAAAGCATGGCAGCTCTTACCTCTCAGATTCAAAATCATAGCGTTTTCACTAAAGACGGGGGGGGCCACGTGTTACCAGACTGACCCATATTACATTTCTGATGCTACGACATAAATACTAGTGGGTTCTTTTGTTTGTTTGTTTGTTTTTGTTTTTGTTTTTATTTCAAGACAGGGTTCCTATGTGTAGCCTTGGCTGGACTTGAACTCAGAAATTCACCTGCCTCTGCCTCCCAAGTGCTGGAATTAAAGGCATGCGCCACCACGCCTGGTTTAGTGGGTTCTTCATTATAATATATATGATTATCAGCAGGCTTTGACTGTGTCATATAAAATTTTCTTCTTTATTTTTAAGTTTTGGAGATTCTGAAAGATACATGGGTTAGATTATTCCAATTCCTCATTATGAAGATAAAATCTCATGTCTTTACATTTACTGTGCATATTTAGCAAAGAAGAGAAACTGCAGGTCATATGCAAATTCACTGAACCTGAAAAATATGTTATTGAATTATTAATGGGTCATTAAATAAAACCTGCACTGAAAAAAGAAGCATAAAGATCAAACAAATGATTGCTAATGATATTCCACAATACTCATTTTATGCACCAGATTCTCAGCATATATATTATAGCATTCGGTTTAGTTTTTTATGGGGATAGGAGTACAAACCAGTAGATTTTTGACACTTGAGACTTATTTGACACTTGGGCTTGTTTGCTTAAGGTATACAAATAATATATGAAATATTTAACACAAATATACAAAAAGAACAACACCCTGCTGTTTGAAAAAAATGGGTCAAGATTGAAATAAGGAAAGAAATTAAAAGACTTTCTATAAATGAATGAAACCAACTACTGAACACAGTCAAATCTATGGGACACAATGAAAGTGGATCTACGAGGCAGGTTGAAAGCACTAACTGCTACAAGATGTAAAGGGGAAATGGTGGCATATAACATGTAGAACTGGCCAAACAATGTTTGGATTGAGTTGAGGTCCACCCCATAAGAGGAAACACACATCCTACCATACCTGGATGTCCAGAAACTAACAGCATAGCTCAGAATATTAGGATAGAACATGATAGGCAAATAAATCAATGAAATGATTACTAGTGATATTTTGCAGTACTTATATATTGGGGCCTTGTCAAGCCTTTGTCAAAGAGGGAAGGAAGGTTACAGTTCACACTTTATACCCTGATGGTTCTGACTCATTTAGAAAAGTTGACTGTTTATCATGCAAACATTTTTTCCCACAGATTGTAAGTCTCTGTTTTTAGTTTTAACATCATGTCCATTTTTTTCAATTATTTTATTATATATTTTCTTCATTTACATTTCAAATGCTATCACAAAAGTCCCCTATAACCTCCCCTCTCCCTGCTCCTCTACCCACCCACTACCACTTCTTGGCCCTGACACTCCCCTGTACTGGGGCATAAAAAGTTTGCAAGACCTAGGGGCCTCTCTTTCCAATGATGGCCGACTATGCCATCTTCGGCTACATATGCAGCTAGAAACATGAGATCTGGGGATACTGGTTAGTTCATATTGTTGTTACAACTATAGAGTTTCAAACCCCTTCAGCTCCTTGGGTATGTTCTCTAGCTCCTCCATTGGGAACCCTGTGTTCCATTCTATAGATGTCTGTGAGCATCCAATTCTGTATTTGCAAGGCACTGGCCTAGCCTCATACCAAACAGCTATATCAGCGTCCCTTCAGCAAAATCTTGCTGGCAT
>NC_034597.1:95043244-95044827 GCF_900095145.1 Mus pahari
TTCTGTATCCATTCCTCTGTTGAGGGACATCTGGGTTCTTTCCAGCTTCTGGCTATTATAAATAGGGCAGCTATGAACATAGTGGAGCATGGGTCCTTATTACTAGTTGGAACATCTTCTGGGTATATACCCAGAAGAGGTATTGCTAGATCTGCCGGTAGTACTATGTCCAGTTTTCTGAGGAACCACCAGACTGATTTCCAGAGTTATTGTACAAGCTTGCAATCCCACCAACAATGGAGGAGTGTTCCTCTTTCTCCACATCCTCGCCAACATTTGCTGTCACCTGAGTTTTTGATCTTAGCCATTCTGACTGGTATGANATGGAAAAATCAAGGTTGTTTTGATTTGCATTTCCCTGATGATTAAGGATGTTGAACATTTTTTCAGGTAATTCACAGCCATTTGGTATTCCTCAGTTGAGAATTCTTCGTTTAGTTATGTACCCCAATTTTAATGGAGTTATTGGAATTTCTGAAGTCCAGCTTCTTGAGCTTTTTTTATATATTGTATATTAGTCCCCTATCAGATTTAGGATTGGTAAAAATCCTTTCCCAATCTGTTGGTGGCCTTTTTGTCTTGTTGACAATGTCTTTTGCCTCACAGAAGCTTTGTAATTTTATGAGGTCCCATTTGTCGATTCTTGATTTTAGAGCACAAGCCATTGCTGATCTGTTTAGAAACTTTTCCCCTGTGCCCATTTCTTTAAGGCTTTTCCGTATTTTCTCCTCTATAAATTTCAGTGTCTCTGGTTTTATGTGGAGGTCTTTGATCCACTTAAGACTTGAGCTTCGTACAAGGAGATAAGAATGGATCAATTCGCATTCTTCTACATGATAACCGCCATTTGTGCCAGCACCATTTGTTGAAAATGCTGCCTTTTTCCCACTGGATGGTTTTATTTCCCTTGTCAAAGATCAAGTGACCATAGGTGTGAGGGTTCTTTTCTGGGTTTTCAATTCTATTCCATTGATCTACCTGTCTGTTGCTGTACCAGTACCATGCATTTTCTTTCTTCTTTTTTTTTTTTAATCACAATTGCTCCGTAGTACAGCTTAAGGTCAGGCATGGTGATTCCACCAGAGGTTCTTTTATTGTTGAAAATGGTTTTTGCTATCCTAGGTTTTTTATTATTCCTGATTAATTTGCAAATTGCCCTTTCTAACTCAGGGAAGAATTGAGAAGGAATTTTGCTGGGGATTGCATTGAATCTGTAGATTGCTTTCAGCAGTATAGCCATTTTGACTATGTTAATCCTGCTAATCCATGAACATGGGAGAACTTTCCATCTTTTGAGATCTTCTTCAATTTCTTTCCTCAGAGATATGAAGTTCTTATAGTACATATCTTTCACTTCCTTAGAGTCAAACCAAGGTATTTTATATTATTTGTGACTATTGTGAAGGGTGTTGTTTCCCTAATTTCTTTCTCATCCTGTCTGTCCTTCGTGTAGAGGAAGGCCACTGATTTGTTTGAGTTAATTCTATATCCAGCTACTGCACTGAAGCTGTTTATCATTTTTAGGAGTTCTCTGGTGGAATTTTTAGTGTCACTTATATATACTATCATATCATCTGCAAATA
>NC_034597.1:95044948-95065015 GCF_900095145.1 Mus pahari
GATTTTAGTGGGATTGCTTTGAGTTTCTCTCCAGTTCTTTTGATGTTGGCTACTGGTTTGCTGTAGATTGCTTTTATTATTTTTATGTATGGGCCTTGAATTCCTGATATTTCCATGACTTTTATCATGAAGGGGTATTGGATTTAGTCTAATGCTTTCTCAGCATCTAAAGAGATGATCATGTGTTTTTTGCCTTTGAGTTTGTTTATATAGTGGATTATGTTGATGGATTTCCATATATTAAACCATCCCTGCATTCCTGGGTTGAAGCCTACTTGGTCATGATGGATAATCGTTTTGATGTGTTCTTGGATTCAGTTTGTGAGGATTTTATTGAGTATTTTTACATTGATATTCATAAGGGAATTTGGTCTGAAATTCTCTTTCTTTTTTTGATCTTTGTGTGGTATAGGTATCAGAGTAACTGTGGCTTCATAGAATGAATTGTATAGAGTTCTTTCTGTTACTATTTTGTGGAATACTTCGAAGAGAGTTGGAATTAGGTCTTCTTTGAAGGTCTGATAGAACTCTGCAGTAAACCCATTTGGTCTTGAGGGTTTTTTTTGGGGGGGATGGGAGACTATTAATGCCTCCCATGTGCTTAAATGCTTGACCCATATGGAAGTGTCACCTTTGCTGTTTCCCTTCAGAAAAGGGCAGGTCGGGACAGGTGAGATGGCTCAGAGGTTAAGAGTGCCGAGTGTTCTTCCAAAGGTCCTGAGTTCAAATCCCATCAACCACATGGTGGCTCACAACTATCCACAATGAAATCTGATACCCTCTTCTAGAGTGTCTGAAGACAGGCTACAGTGTACTTACATATAATAAATAGATAGAAAAAACTTTTAAAAAAATGAATGAAAGAAAGAAAATATCAGGCCTCCTAGAAATATAAACCAAACATGGTATATCCATTTACAAATATCCAGTTTCAATTTCATTCGCAATTCCAACATAATTCAAAACTTCCCCCCCCCCCCCCCCCCGCCCTCAATTTGTATGCCAGGACTTCATTAGAAGTACGTTTGGTAGAAAAAAAATCTTGAGAAAATAAAACTAGATTTTGGTCAATAAAAATAGAATCTGCTGGGGTTGTCTTTGTCCAGCTCGTATAGGCAGCCATGGAAAGTTCCAGAGGACTCCCAGATCTACACAAGTTGTTATAGACAAATAAGAAATGCTGAGAGAAGGGAGAAATAGTTTCCCCATAAAAGAGCCCAAGCAAATGGCTATCCAATTCCAAATGGACAGCTATGAAAACATACGTACAAGTAACATCACACGGAGCAGTTTATATTTGGGAATATGTAGGAATATATATGTATATACATATTTACATATGTACATAATAATAATTTCAGAAAATAAGACATGAATTTGAAAGAGAGTATTGGGTGCAGTGTATGAGAAAAAGTAAAGGGAAGTTGAAAAGGAGGTAATTTGTTATAATTTCAAAAATAAAAAGATATTAAAAATGGATCCTATAACTCAGTAGTTACAAACTCTATCACCCAGCCCTTTGTTGAATTTGAATGTGCGATAAACTTAAAAAATGTTCTTTTCAGCTTGCCTAGGCAGTTTTCTTTGATCAAAGGTATTTCTGAAATTGAGATTTTCTTTGAGTTTTTATTACCCAAAGCTGCTGCTTGAGAAGGAACCTACCGTGTGTTCACTATGGTACCAACTGCTCACATGGTTACCCACCTCTTTGGTTTTGTTTTTTTAACAAAAGCAAATAATATATCATTTATCTCAAATCCTAAATGTAGTGCAATTTAAAAGTAAGTTTTTCCTTATTTAAATCCCAACTCTTAAGCCTTGTGCTCAATAACCCATTGGATACACAGTACTGAGAATGCAGTGCATAAGCCTGGTGCAACACTAGAACCCAGGAAACAGCCAACAATAGTTGAATCCTATTGCATGGAGGCTACATCTCAATTAGGGCAGGATTAACATATACTTTAATATTTTTCATTTCAAATATAACCTGATTTTCAATAAATCTTTTAGATCAACAAAGTCTGTCATTGTTGTGTAGTAAGTTGGTTTAAGTATGCTTTGTAAAGAACTATGACTGTGTAGGATAAGCATACCTATGTGTTCTTTGCAGAATTAAAATCTTGGACTTTGTATTCATGCTTCTGTATCCCGCAGTATTTTGCTTTGTGTTTTGTGTGTACATCTACCTTCTGACAAGCCACAAACTATTCACGTACAGGAAATAACAGAAGGCACAAGTTTTCAAAATTATTTAAGGCATGCTTCTTAATTTCTATTAGCATAGCTGCATGAAACAGGTCACTGAAAATCTTCCTCAGAATCCACTTAATCACATTATCTAATTCTGCTAATACACAGAAGCTAGTCCAAGGAAACATGTTGATCAAGGTACTTTTATGTATATGTACACTCCCATGTTGATTAATATCTATCTTTGTGTATCATTTATTTGAAGGTTGCAGTATCTGTACACAAATTCCATGTTGAAGAAGCAGCCTCAGACAATGCAAGCTTTTTAAATTGCAGTTGCTTATTAAGCAGATCATTAAAATCAAAGTGCTTTATTGTGAAGAAATGTATTTTAAATACTAATGTTTGCTGAGAGTGGTCAGGCAGTGGTACAGTGCCGTGCAAGTTTCACCAGTGATGCCCTTGCTTTCTTATAAGATTTTCTTTCATCTAATGGCCTTGGCTTGGAGATGTGGAAGCTGCCCTCTCCAGCTTCATTTACCTGTTCTACCTTCCTGGAAATAATTTGATCTGGTTCACTCATCTTCATCAGGGTTCCCAAAAGCAAAGATGTGCTTATTCTATAAAGTAAATCAAAGAGGTTTCCTAGAAACAATGCCTGCCTACACCTAGCTCTTCCAATTGCTGTCTTTAGTGGCCTTGAAAGTGATGCATATATCTTTATCTTTAAGAGCTAGTCAAAAGACAGTTAGAACCTAAGGACATTTGAGGAGTGGTATGGAAACCTAATGTAGTGGAAAGTTCCAAAAATATATGAAGATGATCCAAATGAAATCTCCAGATAATGAGGGAGACTGAATCCCAAATGATCAGCTCTTGTCACCCAAGCTTCTAGGACTGGTTTTATCTAATTGAGATGTTAGCTGAATGGATCCAAGGAAATGCCCAAAAGCATAGGCCCATGGCTAAGACAATTGGTCACTCTCTACAACTTGACAGCAAGGTCTCATTACTGAAGACAACACCAATACAACTCATTGAATAGAGAGATATTGAACTGTTGCCTCATAGGCCCTTCAACCCCATATTCTAGTGTCTATGACATGGAACATTACTCTACAGACTATTGAAAAAGAAATATGAACAGAAACCCAACCCCCAAACTTCTGATCTATTACCTGTATTGCATGAAAAAATATGCTATAGCCATAATGGCACAAACCTTGTGGGAGTAAGCAAACATTGACTTAAGGTCCATTCCATGGGAGGGAACCCATATCTGAAACTATTTAATCAAAAGCCAGAGACTAGATAGCCTAGAGACCTAGGGCGAAATCAAGTACAAGTAGAAACACCTGGTCTTAAAAAAAATCAATAAAATTATTTCTAATGATAATCTTATATACTCATAGATTGGTGAGATATTCAATAAATATCAGAGATGCTTGCTCCTGCAGTAGATGAAAACACAGAGGCCAACAGTTAAACATAATGCAAAGAATTAGAGACTTTGGAACACACAACTTTAAATGAGGTGTTTCCATCAAATCTCTCCCCTCAGAACTGAGGGAACCCTGTAGAAAAGGAGACAAGAGGAGTAGGAAGACTGAAGGCCAAGGACAGCAGACAAGGTCCTCTAAAACCAGAGAGTGGAACTCCTATGAACTCACAGAGACTGAGACAGCAATGATAGGCCCTACAACAGATCTCCACCAGGTCCTCAGCATATATTCCATAGCTTTCAGTTCAGTAATGCTTATGAGACTCTTGAATCTGTAATTCTGTGGTTCTCTGATTCTTGTGCCTGTTCTTAGGGCCTTTTCGGTTTTCTGCTGGCTTGTTTTATGATTTTTCAAAGTTAATATGATTTTTGGTATCACATATTTTATTTTGCTATGTTTGCAAAACAAAACATTGAAGAATTGTATGACATACCAATAAAGAAAACTTCACAGTGATGGTGGGAAACAAACAAATACTCCCATCTCTCCCTCCTCAAAAAACCTACTCAATAATCATTATCTAAACTTACCTACTCAAATAGTATTTTCAGTCACTCATGCAAGAACCATGCATCCTTATGATTAAAACTCAGCTCTGCATAACAGGGTAGTCTTCTCAGCCTATATGCCATCTGTTTACAGATATGATGGTCTGCTCTTGAGTTAGTGCCTCATACTGAGACAAACCACATTGTATCATACATCAAAACATTTAGACTAAAGAGTAATCGGATTATCAATAGATATAACTATCGATCGATATATGTTTAAAGAGGGAGGAGGGAATGCACGGTATTTGAGAAGAACTAGAGTCATGTGCTGCTCATGAAAACATAAGAGACCCATCGTCTGAGGGAAAAAAAAGAATTAGATATTTACAATAGACCAAAATTTCCTCTGCACATTTGTAAGATGTTTTGTTAGTTACTGGTCTGTTATCACAGGAATTAGAATGGAAGACCATAATAAAACAGCACTAGATATATAGTATAAGTTTATACTGTTACTTTGCTTCATAAATCTCCTGAACTTTATTAACTATATTTGTAAAAATGAAATATACAAGCATAAAAATTTATCTCAGATATGATTTGAGCCATCGTTATGATAAAATTGCAATAAGTAAGACCACTTTCACAGGTTACTATTATTTTTAAAATAAGATTATATATTTTACAAATGTACTTATGAATAAAATTAAAATATCTGTCTGAACTGAAGTAATGTAGTAAAGATTCAGCGATGTATATATAAGGGACTTTTCACTTAAAGATTCATTTTAATACATATAAGTTTATAAAATGTGCTTTTCACATTTAAATACTTCATTTTCTGGTTGTTCAGTTAAACTTTAAGAATCACTCATCATGCAGACATTATGAAATACGATGGATTATAATTGTCAGACAAACTGAGACAACTACAACACAATATTCAGAAAGGGATGAAAAGTGGATTGTCTTAATTTAACAGTCTATATTAATATTTCTTGCTAAAAAAGAACCAGTAGTTTACAGAGAAAACTAGAAATATAATTTCACCTTTTAAATCCCTTTTTGTTCCAGAACGTCATAGAGAAAAATCAAACAAGCCCTTTGGAAATACTAACCATATTCATGTAAACACAGAACAGAAATTAGTTTTATTATTCTGTGACACTCATGGTATTCTGACTCAGAACAATTTGGAGGAAACTGAATTCAATGGAAAAAACAGAAATTTTTAAAGGTTAAGTACAAAATTTCAGAAGGGAAGGTTCTATCCAAAAGGATCAACACAGAATTTACTTAACTCTGCTCTAATGCAATTAAATGTGAGGCAGCATAAATATCCCCTGAGAGCATGCACTGACTAATATAACTGAGATGGAACATGACTGATATAAATAGTGTTGGAACATGGAAAAATACCACTCCTTTCATGACAACACAGAGATGGGTACCAAATATTCAGCATATGTCAGCATGGACTGATTACATAGAAGAGAATGGAACTTACTTTATAACCTGAAGACAACAGAGCCATACGTATGCAATGGACAGTGAAATAAAAATTTAATAAATTTTTGAAATTTCAAAAACACATGAATTAAAGAACATTAAAATGATATGGTGTATACATAGAGATTTAAGAACTCATGTATATTTTAGATTTATGTGCATATATGTGTCTATAAAATAACTTTTATTTTATTTGCTTTAAATATGTTTTTACATTAAATTATGTGTATATGTATGTGTAAGAGAAGCAGCATACTTATAGTGCACTTGCCTGTGGAGTTCAGAAGGAAGCATTGGACCCTCTGAAACTGGAGTTATAGGTAATTATGAGCTACCTGATGTAGGTTTCAGAAGTATACTTAAGTCCTCAGAAGAGCAGTAACAAGAGAGTGTGAGTGCTCTTAACAACTGAGCAATTTCTTGTTCAACGAGAAGAAACTATTCCTGGTTAGTGACAGCTTAGCCAACTACCCAGGACTAAGAAAGTCATGTATATTGGAGAAGGACCTATAATTGCTGCTTTAATAAATGAGCATTAGATGCAAATGCACACTAAATATTTGTACTTACATTCACAAATAAGTGTAGTTACTATCTCATATCGAGGAAGTTTCTCTTTGCAATAGGTGAAGACCAATAGAGAAAGTCAAAACCAATCAAATGTCATAGTTTTGGGACCCAATCCTAGTGGATACATCTATAAAAGAACATGCACACCTAAGAGTCATGATATATTGTAGAAAGGGAAGCAGAAAGATTGTAATAGCCTGAGGATGTCTTCTAGTAATATGCAGTAATGTCTCACCATCATGACTGCATAATCATGACTTGAACAAGAACAAAAATGTACTTGCTACAGTGATTTCTGGGAAAGTCCATAAGATTTCAGCATTAGACAAATACCTACAGGCAACTCTTTAGAACACTCTTCTTTAGAAGAGTGGAAGAAACAGTCTTCCCCAGAGAGTAGCACACCACTTGCTTATCTGATGTCCTATGGCCAGCCTTGAAAATGTTCATAACAATAACATTACATGGAGTGAAAAGGTTGTTTTAGGTTTGGGGAAATATATTTGTGTGTGTATGTATGCACATATGTATATAATAATAAGTAATGAAAACTAGAGGTCTTATATTTAAAAAAGATCAAGGAGGGATATATGGGATGCTTTGGACAGGGAAGTTATATAATTATGTTATACTATCAATATACAACGGAAATATTTGAAAAGTTCTAGGGGATGAGAAAATAAAAATACTAAGTTGTGATCAGGAAATGGGAAGAAGATGAATAATATTTAAGAATTTTTCTTGAATTGTTTAGCTACTCTCAGGAAGTCACCTACCAGGTTATAATTTTTCTTGCTTCAAAAACCTAAGGAATACCTTAAAATAAACTCTAATATGCTATGCTGTTTAATGGACAGAAATAATAATTTTAAACCATTTTATTTTTAGAGCAGTTTAGATATACAACTAAACTGACAGAAAAGCATAGACAATTTGGTAAATGCATAGCCTCAGCCAGTGCCAGCCCCTGAAGAATCTGCACTGTCATAGCACTGTTGCTCCTAACCCATTCTGTACATCAGGGATCAATCTTGATACTGTAGATTCTTTGGGGCTGATCAATATCTCATACTGTTTACTGTCATCTTATTACCCTCAAGAATACTTTCACTCTGCTGAAGACCCCACCTATGCCTCCCTTGCTCTAAACCCCTAGGCATCACTAAAGCATTCACCATCTATTTGTTCACATGGGGTGTCGCTCACATGGGGTGATCATATGTACAGGTTTACTTCTATTATGATGTCCCACATAGGTCTAAGTTTACTTCATGATTACTCCACTCTTTATTTGTCCCTTGTTTACTGAAGTATATTGGTTGCTCCCAAGTGCTGATGGTCATGCAATATCTCTTGTTGAACCATCCATGTTCAGCTTTTCAGTCACTTGGCAAGGAAGTATAACTGCAGAATCGTAAGCTAACCATTACCAAAAAATATGTTTTAATATATTAATATTAAACATATTAATAATATGTTTTCAATCATGGTATGCCTAGTTTGCATTACCATCATCAAAGTTCTGTCCTACATCAGCACCAGAATTCATAGTTTTCGATAGTCTAGATTTTGGTCTTTCTAATATATGTGTGAAAGTTTAGCTTACATCATAGTTTCATACTAAAATTTCCTAATAGCATTTGTAGTGCATTTGCTTATTTTTTTTTAAATCAAAACAAGTTTAAAAGGAAAGCATACAAAACTAATACAAATGAGTACCAGCAAAAGATAACTCAGAATGTAAGGGAATCATCAGTAAAGTAGGATTCCAACTTCCTGAAGAACTAAAAAGGGAAGGTGTTTGAATATTTCCCATGTTTAATCCATTATTATGGTATCATGATAAATAATAGACAAGCAAATACATCACCATACTATTGAAGAATGAAAAAATTAATCTATTCACTGAGGTCATAATACCTGGCTAATTACTATTCTTTTTAAACTAGCTTATACTAAGAACAATTCACTCAAATGAAACACAACATGTTAAGTGTTTTGCAAATAAAGGGAGAAACGAGATACTCAATTACTTCTTCAGAAATGCTAATTAATCATGAACAGAGCTGTAGAGGTCTTACCTGAGAGTCAGTCTACTTACAGTCAATGTTTGTGTGTTAGGAACAATGATAGTGTTCCAAAAAGAAATCTTTCATGTGAGTAATAAAGAAAAAAAAAAGGAAAAGAACACAACAAACTTCCATCTTAATTCCAAATATCACAAAGAAACTTTGACACCCAGAGGAAAGAAAATAAACAAAGGACTGGAAATAATAAAAAAAAAAAAAAAGAAAGAGACAAATTTAAAATAAATTCTCATAGGAAATAGGTTGAAATTACAGCATTGCTCTGGAGAAATCGTACTTGAGTTCCTAATTTATATCTGACAATAATATTTTCTGGTCACATATATAAAACATTTCACCAGGGTTAAACAAAAGCAGAATCTGTACTGGGTAAGCAAGCACTGATGTTGCTCTATATTTGTGATCTTCAGTTTTTTCTTTTACATCAGGAATAAAATTATTAAATTTAATTATTAAAAAGCGAATGGGTACCTTGCCCCAGGTGTGGCACTTATCATCCTATCCCTTTGCACTTATTTTTTATTTTGTCCTCAGTACTGAGGAGAGGAACAGTTTTTAATTGTAATTTTTAAAATATTTTTTAATTGAAACATCATTGCATCACTTCTGCCCTCCCTTCCCTCCTTCCAACTCCTCCCATAATGTCCTCAAGTTGATAGGTTAATTTTAAAAATTATTTTGTCACATGTATCATACCTGTGTATGTTTAGTACATGGATGTATATAAATTGAACCCAATGAGTCCATTTTTATTGGTTGTGGATATATAGTTTTAAGACTGACCACTATGTGTTGGACAACCAATAAGGAGGCTCACCTCTGGGAGAGGTTAAATCTCCTCCTATCAGTCACTAATTGACTGTAGTTCTTTTTCTAGGGGTGGAAAGCTGGAAAATTTTTCTCCTTCCACGTTAACACATTCACTAATATTGCCATGTATCTTGTCTTGTTTATGCAACCTTTTCTTGGTAGGTTAGACTATTTCACAGCATGCCACCTGGCATTCTGGCTGTTATTTCTTTTCCTTTTCTGTGATACTTTCTTTCTTTCTTTCTTTTTTTTTTTTTTTGGTTTTTCGAGACAGGGTTTCTCTGTGTAGCTCTGGCTGTCCTGGAACTCACTTGGTAGACCAGGCTGGCCTCGAACTCAGAAATCCGCCTGCCTCTGCCTCCCGAGTGCTGGGATTAAAGGCCTGCGCCACCAGGCCCGGCTCTCTGTGATACTTTCTAAGCCATAGATTTCAGAAGCAGTGATGTATATGTATCTGTTGGTGCTCTCTATGATATTTTACTCTCTGCCCAGTTGTTTTCTGTGATGGTACCCATTTGGTACTATTTTCCTGAGGGGTGCTAGCTACACTAATCCAAGGACATGAAGCTAGGCACTGCAGAGAGAACAGATGGCATTAGTTTTTCTGTGTATTGATTACCTCCCTCAATATAACTTTTCTAGATTCACTCATTTAATTGTACATTTCATTATTTTGATTATCTTTACTAGTAAATATTATTCTATTTTGCACATCAGTACACATTTTCATTATCTATTCATTGGTTGAAAGATATATAAGTTAAAACCATTTCCCGGTTCTTGAAAATATGGTGGCAATCTAAATATTGTTGAGGATGTCTGTGTGTATTAAGATGTCACACTCTTTGGGCATAGGCCAAGAATGTTGGGTCAATATAGTCAATTTATGTTTCCATTTTTTTAAAAGAACTTTTCATTCTGATTTCAAGAATAGATGCATCAATTTATATTCCCAGCAACAGTGAATGAGGAGTCTTGTTTCTCCAAACCCTTCAAGCATTTGTTGTATAGATTTTATTAAGCTTAGCCATTCTGACCAGGGTAAGATTAAATTTTAAATTGGTCTTATATTGCATTTCTCTAATTGCTAATGATTATAGACACTTTTGAGCTGCGACTCTTGACCAACCACTTTTGTGCTATAGTAAGTGTAATCAAGTTGCTTGCTGTCATTTAGACAAATAAAAAGTTAATATTATTTATTAAGGAGGAAATATTACTGTGTGGACAGACAATATGTTATGAGAATTGCTTACATCTACACTTTCTGGAATTCATCAAGTCGATCTATTTCAATTTACCTTTAAGAAAACTGAATATGCAAGAGAATGTCCTTGTATGTGTTTGCAAGAGGATTTCTACAGAAGTCACAATTGGCTTCTAGAACATCATTAGTCCTGTCTCATCATCCAATACTTACTTCCAACTGTACCTTGATATGCTTGTTTGAGTTAATTACACAATATCAGACATCAGCAAATTAAGAAGGAAATGCTTGTTTTGAATCAGTGTGTGAGTGTATATACCTCCCAGTAGTGAAGGCACAGCAGCAGGAGCATGAGACGGCTGGTCACAAAGCATCCCTGGACAGGAAGCAGAGAAAGAATAACGCTGGTACTCAGCCCACCTTTTCCTTCTTTTATTTTTTTTTTCCAATCAGAAACCTAATCCGTTGATTTCTGTGCCTCATATGTTGCATGCGTCTACACCCTCCAGCTAAGCCAAATGTAAGAACTTCCTGTCAGATATGCCCATGTTTGTTTTCATAGTGGTTATAAATCCAGTCACACTGATAACGAAGATGGACTGTCCAATTCTTGAAAACACTAATATGTTCCCTCCCTGAAGTATAACTGGATATGATGATACACATATTTTCATATACTACACACTAAAATTTTATTGGAGCTATCACAGGTTTGCACAGAGCTAGTCTATTGGCTCTCTTTGCCCCTTTTTATCAAAATGAAGAACAATGTATCCCTGCCATTTCTTTTGCTAATATGTGTCATTGGCACATCAGCAGGATAACTCCTTTATTTAGTTCCTGGTATCTCAATGGCCTGCGTAGAGCAATGATTTCCTTTTCTCACCTTTCTACTCTGTACTCTTTATATTTTTGGTTTGTTTGCCAGGAACTCCTACTTTTCCTAAGATGTTGTTTTTCTTTTTTTCAATTATATTGAGAAAAATACTTGAAAGAAAGTCAGCAAGGTTCACTGGGAAATGAATTAATTATCTCTCTATGTATTATATTTACCTTGCTTGTAAAGCTAGGTACCATATTTAGATATGAATAAAATTCCATATACTGCAGTAAAATTTGCTCCAGATAGGGGAGAAAAAAAAAACAGTTGACTTTTTAGAATGCAGAATTATTTTCAAAGGTCAGATTTATCATAAACCATCAGCTACAAAATATCAGCCAACTCTTTACTTGTGTGTTGGTTGGCCTTTGTCCATGTTAACTTGAGGTCCTGGCTAAGATGAATAGAACTTCAGAGGAATTAAAGAAGCTTATTGTGCTGCAGAAGTGGTTTCTTCACAGTGAAGCTAGACTGCCCCAGTAAGACTCTTTAAATGTAGTAAATGAACTGGTCTATTTGCTTGAAGCCAGCGACTGTTTCCAGCTGATAAATTTGATTGCTCTCTTTTAGTCAATTCAAAAGCCCCAAAGGAAAATCGCTGTAGTCTTCTCCTTAGATGCTAAGCCTGTTTTGTTAAGCTGTGAGAAGACCAAACAAATTAAAAGACTTCTGGAAAATTTTTACATGGAAAGTAAAAGCTAGAGGATGCGAGAATGAATACATTATGTCACCAGAAAACAAATGTTAGACTACACCAAGCTGTATGAAAGAGCAAACACCTTCATTGGATACTTTCAACTTCAGTTAACATGAGAGGGAAAGGCAGATGATAATTGCTATATTACATTTGAATTTCCCTATTGTTCCAAATCTAAACTCTTGTAATATCTTTCTTTTTCTTAGCTAAAACTCAAAATATCCTATTTTGCTTAATTAACGTGATAATCATTTCAAACCTGTAATGCAGTATTTGATCATTCATTACTAGAAATGATGTTACCACAATGTGGCATTCCTAAGCATCTGCAATTATGTGAATTATCCCACTGGCATTTAAGATAGGAACAGTTAATTATAAGTCTGATGAATAATAAGTAAATAGCTATTTCCTAATTATTTTAAATTATGAGTTTTCAAATATTCAGATCTCTGTTTGTAAAGGGGGAAAAAGGAGACACATTGAGGTTTTATCATGTTTCCTTGCATTACAGAGAATATAACATTTTATATCTGTGTGAGTCTTTCAAGCTAGAGTATATATGAGTATAAAATATAGACTATGGAAAAATTGATCTGTTATTTAGCCGAGATTGTAGGAGACACTGCAAAGCAATCAAGCCTGAAGTTTTCTACAGCTGAGTTTCCATCATTGATGTAAGGTGACACTGGGAGCAGACTGGGGCCCTGATCCTTGACAATGTATAGGAACTAGGAAGAGGCTGTTTCGTAGGCTGTTCACTGCTAATCTGAAGTTGGGTTCTATCCAGGTGGGTTGGGTAGTGGTTCAGTTCAGCAAAGAGAAGGTATTTAAGGCTTTATTTCAGTATTTGCTTTGAATAAGACAACTGCAGGATCCAAGTGTTACTGAGAAACTACTAAGGATTCCCCCTAAGAAAAGTTGGTTGTGTAATATTCATGCAGAGCTGCCAGTCAGAGCTGGGTGAAAATGGAACTGAGACCCCACAGAGGCACATTGATTGGAGATAGTTAAGGGAAGTTTTCAGGACAGCAAAAGACAAAAACCTAAAAGACAAATATTGTGCTGAAAAGCTTTCACTGACATACCTTCTTCAGAGAGTGCAAGTGTACTTTGTTAATAATAGATTTTTAATGAGTTTTAATTTTCATGTACTTATACAATTTTATCTGCTTTCTTCTCTCCCCACTATCCCATATTCTATCTGCTTCCCACTTGTAATTCATGGCCTGTATTTAAAACTATTAGTACTAATGCACAGAGTCCTGTCAGCACTTCTCATATGTGTGTGGGCATAGGGCCATCCACACACTATCAGTAGTCATGCCACTGAAACAGAGTTTTAGTCATCATATGTCAAAGAACTACACCCACACAACAGCTCATTACTGGCTGTAACTCTTGTGCCAGGGAACATGTCACTCCCTACTTCCTCAGCAGCATACCTACAATGTGGACAAATACACATACAGACCAAACACTATTACCCATAACATAAAATGAAAAGAAATAAAGCTAATGAGAACTCAGTAACATTACAGCTTTGTCATTATATGGTCTTTAACATGAGTTTGTAACTGTGTTGTATATCAATATGGTTGTTAAGATCTAAGGGAAGAGATTAGCAATTGGAAGAGAGCAATGGCATTTCCAAATCTAAGACAGAATGAAGAAATAATTCTATTAAACAATAGCAATCATCACACTCATAAGATAAAGCTTGATTTTTATGTGTATAATTTTATAATAACCAAATCATAATATATAGATTATCCATAACGTCAAGTATGTAACCCTTTTTTGAAGATTCCAACTCTGAATTTTAGTTGTATGAAAATGTAAGCTAAAATATGCAAAAATATCATGTATTTTATGCTTTATCTTAATTAGGGACTTAATAGAATATAGTCAATTTAAAAACACACATGCTTATGTGTCTACTAAGGGTTTTTCAGGAAAGGTTTAACATTAGTGAAGAGGGAAGACCATTTTTAAATTGAACAGGACAAAAGGTCAGAGATCACAAAATGAGTGAGAGGGAACAAGGGATTGGGAACACCAGCATGTGCCCCTCTGCTTCCAGATCACAGAGGAAATGTTCTCAACTGCCTTTACGTGACTTCTGTGCATTATAATCCATGGCTCATTGTATCTTCAAATAAACATCCTTCTTTCAGTTGTTTTGTCAAAACAATGAGGAAAATAACTAATAGAATGTGTTAATTAAAAATGAAATAAAATAAATTGCTTCTGGATAGTTAATTCATTTATGGTGAAGATGGACTTGGCCCAACAAAGATTAGACTCCAAAGAACCAAAGTGCCTCGTGTGTTTGCATCAAAAAAAAAAAGGGGGGGGTACAGAGCTAAACAAAGAATTCTCAACTGAGGAATACTGAATGGCGGAGAAGCACCTAAAGAAATGTTCAACATCCCCAGTCATCAGGGAAATGCAAATCAAAAGAACCCTGAGATTACACCTCACACCAGTCAGAATGGCTAATATCAAAAACTCAGGTGACAGCAGATGCTGGGGAGGATGTGGAGAAAGAGGAACACTCCTCCATTGCTGGTGAGAATGCAATCTGGTGCAACCACTCTGGAAATCAGTTTGGAGGTTCCTCGGAAAATTAGACATACCACCTGAGGACCCAATAATACCACTTCTGGGCAGGTACCCAGAAGATGCTCCAACATGTAAAAAGGACACATACTCCACTATGTTCATTGCAGACTTATTTAGAATAACCAGGAGCTAGAAAGAACCCAGATATCCTTCAACAGAGGAATGGATACAGAAAATATGGTACATTTACACAATGGAGCTATTAAAAACAGTGACTTCATGAAATTCTTAGGCAAATGAATGGAACTAGAGAATATCATCCTGAGTGAGGTAACACAATCACAAAAGAACACATGATACGCACACACTAAAAGTGGATATTAGCGCAGAAGTTCTGAATACCCAAGATACAACTCACAAACCACATGAAACTCAAAAAGAAGGAAGACCAAAGTGTGGATACTTTGATCGTTCTTAGAAGGGGGAACAAAATACCCATGGAAGGAGTTACAAAGACAAAGTGTGGAGCAGAGCCTGAAGGAATGACCATCCAGAGACAGCCCCACCTGGGGAGCCATTCCATATACAAACACCAAACCCAGATACTATTGTGGATGCCAACAAGAACTTGCTAACAAGATCCTTATATAGCTGTCTCCTGAGAGGCTCCACTAGTATGTGACAAATATAGCAGTGTATCCTCACAGTCTACCATTGGACTGAGCACAGGTTGCCCAATGAAGGAACTAGAGAAAGGACCCAAGGAACTGAAGGGGTTATCACCCCCATAGGAGGACCAACAATATGAACTCACCAGTAGGCCCAGAGCTCCCAGGGATTAAACCACCAACCAAAGAGTACACATGGTGGGACTCATGGTTCCAGCTACATATGTAGCAGAGGATGGCCTTGTCAGTCACCAACGGGAGGAGAGGCCTTAGTTTTGTGAAGGTTCTGTGCACCAGTGTAGGGGAATATCAGGGCAAGGAAGTGTGTATGGGGGGGTTGGTAAGCAGGGGGTGGGGAGGGGATAGGGGGATTCCTGGTTTCACAGGGGAATCCAGGAAAGGGGACAACATTTGAAATGTAAATAAAGAAAATATCTAATAATTAAACAAAAAAACAAATTCTAAATCATACAACAATTTCAACATCATGGATATCTTTGTGTTCCATAACAGGACATTATTTGTCATGTTGTACCCTTTGGTTTTTAGTACAGATCTTATTGTATGTTATTTCAAATACAGGTTTCTTTCCTTCCTGCATTCATTTTTATCTTAACTTGGGGTTGCAATATTATTATATATTCTTGAAAGTTTAGTGTCTCTTTAGTATCACTCTAACAATGTTTTACTTAAAGTTATTAATGTATTTCCCAATGTCTCATTTAACATTACTTTATAGAGTGTGAGTATCTTTTTTTTTTTTTGAAATTTTTCTTTTCCTGTGAATAGACATCAAGAGACCATGGCTAAGACAACTCTTATATAGGAAAACATTTATTCAGGGTCTGGCTTACAGTTTCAGAGACTTAGTCCATTATCACCACGAAAGGGAGACCACAGACAGACAAATATGGTGTTTGAGCATATTTGTGACTGAAAAACCACATGCAGGCAGCAGGGACAAGAAAAGACAGACAGACAGATGGCAGGGTGGGTGGTGGTTCTGAGACTGGGCTCCGGCCTAGTTTTTGAAACATCAAAGCCCATTCTAGTGACACACCTCCTCCAACAAGGTCACGCCTCTGACCTTTCAAAACATTTTATCAGCTGTGGCCAACCATTAGAATGTATGAGCTCTGGGGCCATTCTCATTCAAATGACCGCAGCCGAGTACCTAATGAAGGTAAAGAGATTAACTGGACAAATAGAGTAGCCAAATACCTGATTTATTCTTTTCCATTATTATTTTTTTAAATAGGTTCCTATTGTGTTTCTGGTTTTTAAATGAAACCTCACAGCTATTACCTCTGACCCTTAGAATTTGTCTAATCCCTCTTCAACAAAAGCTCCTGTATCTTGATGGGAGAGATGTAAGAAAGATATCCCATTCAGTGTCTCAAAATAATAATCATAATCATAATCATAATGTTTGTTCAGTTCTCCTTAAATATATTTAAGGATAAACACAAGCACCTTTGATCACAAAGGCATTTTAAACAATATTTAGTATCTTTGAATAGAGGACTAACATCAACCCATTATGTTCCTTAAACTACATAATTGGGACACTTATTACGGCACTTATAGATTTTTTAACTAATCTGCTGCAGAAGCTAACTCTGTGATTGCTTTGCTGCTAGAACATAAAATATGTTAGGAAAACTATGGCTAGAGAAAACAAAACAAGCAAGCAAGCAACAACAACAAAAAGAAAAGTAAAAGAAACAAACAAGAAAACATAAATACTAGATGTCCTTGTGTCTATCTTAGTTCATATAATCTTCTGTCTTTACCCTTTATCAGCAATGAGAACCTGGTATTTGAGCATTTACCCATCTCTTGGATATGCATTAAAAACATGCACAGAGAGACACAGGGGAGGCATTTTTAGAGATTTACTTTGGAGTATGTAAATCAATACTGGAACTGGTTATGTAATGTGTTTTAAGCATTGAGACTTGGAGATGAGGTCATCTTACCAAAGGACCTCATTGCACCTGCAATTAACCTTTTGTTGGAATCCATTGATTTATATCTCAGTCCATGGAAATCACATTTAAAAGTTTTTAAAATGCTTCATTAGCAGGCCTCTAGTAAAACTCTCAACTACTTTTCAAATTATTAAATAATTAGCTGAATATTTAATCAGTGTTCTAAGCATTCACTCTGCCATTTAAGTTAATAATAGCTGAATAAAAAATTAACATTTTGACCCTTGCTTAGGTGCATGAAGTTTGCTACTTAAGTTATACTTGCAGTGAGAGAAAAGGAGGAGGAATTGCCAGAGAGCAGACATGGATTGTGAGGCGTGTACACAAGCATTTCAAAATATATAAGATTGTTATTACAAATACCAATGAATACACACTGTATGGAAAATTCTAAAGATGGTGCTATTGTTCAGTTTACAGATAGAAGGTGCTTCTGTCTTCTAGAATTATGTCATATGTGTTCAGGAATTTCTTACTACTTAGATTACACAACAAAGGAAGGAAAATATTGAGTCATTCACCAAACACTGCCATATTATGCAACGTGTCATATAACTATAAAACAGTAAACACCGTAGTGTGTGCTGTGTTCACAAGCATCTTGCCTGTGTATCTCTAGCAGATACTTCACTGTTGTTGTATAGCTTGTGTGATGCCTACCTCATCACCAAGTGTGTTCTCATCACCACCAGGGGAGTATCTCTTGATATGTGCATGACTGCTCCATCTAATATGACCACTTGTATGTTATTAAATCTAATATATGAGGAAAAAAATAGTGGCTGGCTTCAAGAAGTTGGATTTATAGCAAACTCTAAACATTAACCTTTTTGTTTTTCAAACATTTCATAGGCTCTTCATAAAAGCTGGCACCGCCCAACAAACACTTCTGCTTTCATGCTTCAAAAGGGAATTTGACTAACATTTACAACAAAAAGGTGTTTAAAATCAATCTAGATGAAGCCTTGTCATGTGATGATTACAACCTACTTTCACTTGATCAAAAAGACTTGATAATAGACAAGTCTAGAATTTTAGAAGTCCTTCTTTCATAACTATGTAACACAAGGTATTCTAGAAGCTTCTACATGTAATGCTGGCAAGCCTTAGAGAACAGGATCAATCTGTTCTTTGTTTTAGAAGAAAAATTCTGCAATGAGGATGCATTTACTAGTTTTAAAATATCACATCCAATCTCTATTTAACTTGATTTCATGTTTTTTTTGACAACTGAAGTATCTTTCTAATGCTTCTAGCAAACATATTACTATTTTACATTTTAAAATCATGGGGTTGACATTACACAGTCGTAACTCTGACCCATAATTGTTCCAGTCTGAAAGAACTGCCAAGGATGGCAATGGAGAGGAACCTGAGGCAAAGAAGATCCAGCAACAGACCCAGAGTGGGATCCAGCTCAAGGGGAGGTCCCAAGGCCTGACAATATTACTGGACCTATTGAGCACTCACAAAAAGGGACCTAGCATGACTGTTCTCCAAAAGACCCAACATGCAGCTGAAAGAGTCAGATGCAGATATTTGTACCCAATCAATGGACAGAAGCTGTTCTCCCCTGTTCTTGAATTAGGGAAAAACTGGAAGAAACTGAAGAGGAGGGCAACCCTGTAGGAAGACCAGCAGTCTCAATTAACCTGGACCCCTGAGATCTCCCAAACACTGAATCACCAACCAAACAGCATACACCAGCTGATATGAGGCCCCTAACACATATAAAGCAGAGGACTGCCAGGTCTGGGTTCAGTCAGAGAAAGCGCACCCAACCCTCAAGAGACTGGAGGCCCTAGGGAGGTGGAAAGTCTGGGGGAATGGGGGTTGGGGTTGGGGACATCCTCCTTGAGACAGTGGGGCATGGAGGAGGTATGGGATGTGGAACAGTTGGAGGGTGGACGCGGAGAGTAATAAAGTTTGGAGTGTAAATATGTGAATGAATGAATAAATAAATAAATAAATAAATAAATAAATGATTTAAAAGAGTCAAATTTCTTTATGTATCCATCACCATTTAATGTGTTTCTACTTCTTAACTCTTTTTTTAAAACATTTATTTATTTCATGTATAAGCGTACACCATAAGCTAGAGAGATGGCTCACCACTGCCCAGAAGTCAGTGTTCTTCTTTTTTTTTTTTAAAGATTTATTTATTTATTATATGTAAGTACACTGTAGCTGTCTTCAGACACTCCAGAAGAGGGAGTCAGATCTTGTTAGGGATGGTTATGAGCCACCATGTGGTTGCTGGGATTTGAACTCTGGACCTTCAGAAGAGTAGTCAGGAGCTCTTACCCACTGAGCCATCTCACCAGCCCTACTTCTTAACTCTTATGACTAGTACTGTAACCAACATGGGAATACAAATATCTTTGGATTTAACTATCCAAGTGTTTTTGTTTGTTTGTTTTGTTCTTTGTTTTTTTATAAGTATCCACATGTCAAAATGCTAAACTATATTTGAGTTCCATTTTACATTTCTTTGAGAACGTCTACATTGCTTACAGCATGACAATACTAGTGTACCTTCCTTTCAACAGTAAATGGGTACTTTTACTATCATCCTAATATGTTTTTATAGCTCTCAGATAACAGTTGTTAAAAGTGTACTTCCTCAAACTAAATGAAGGGACAGTGTCCTGCCATATGCTACATCTGGAGTGAAACTTAACACCATAACACTTAGAGAAATAAACAATTCATATAAGAATCAATGTGCAGGATTCTGTTAATATATAATATATCTGTTTAAGAGAAGGATGATTTCCAGTGATTAGAGAAAATGTCCACAAATTTTGCCCAGCATAGAAGTTGATCTAAGTGGGACACTGAGGAATGGAAACAGGATGGATTAAACACACACACACACACACACACACACACACACA
>NC_034597.1:95065320-95077852 GCF_900095145.1 Mus pahari
AGAAATATTGTTTTAGTGGTTCAGACATTAAAAGTTCAGACTCAAGACCAAGAGAATTGATATTGTTATTAGTGTTCTTTTCAATTTTTGAGAAAGACAGATTATGTCTATTAATTTATCATGGATAGTGGAGAGTATTTAATATTACTTTATGACAATTTTTCATGAATTTTACTGCCTAATCTTAGTTTTAATACATTGACTATTATCAAATTTATGAATAACTGTTAGATAAATACTAATTGTCAAAGAAAGACGGTAACTTAAAACAAAGCCCAAGGGATTAATTGATCAAGGAAGATAAGTACTTTAAAGCATATTTTCGGGAAGAATAATAGTTTGGTCCATGAAACAATAATGTAGACATGCTTAGCAAGAAGGAATTGCAGCTGAGGTCTTGCGTTCATGAGACTAAGCCCTGGGCATGTCTGGCAAGTGTTTTATTGATTTCTGATTACTGAAGGGAGCAAATCAGAGTGGCTATGCCATGTCTTGGCAGTGGTCCTGTGAAGCATAAGAAAGGGAGCTGAGCAAGTCGGGTAAAGCAAGCTAATGCACAGTTCTCTCTGCTTCTGTTCCCGCCATCGGGGTTCCTGGTCCAACCCCTGCCTTGGCTTCCCTTGATGTAAGCCAAAGAAATCTTTCCCTTCACAAGTTGATTTTGGTTTTGGAATAGGAAGTACACCTCTTTGTTTCTTTGAACCTTCATATTGCTTAATATTCTGACAGGAAGCATTGCATATAGCTAAAAGAATGGGAAAATTTAGAAGTCCCAGGTATTCCTTCCACTGTGCTAATGGATAAACATCTGGACTCTGCCTCCTTGGTGGTTTTTTTGTTTTTGTTTTTGTTTTTTTGTTTTTTTTGCTGTTGTTTTGACTGCATGGTTTTCTTTGACTTTTGTGTGTTTTGTTTTCTGCTGGTTTCTGGTTGTTAAATGTTCATATTTTATTATCTGTTTTAACAAAGGATGTTAGTTACAAGCCTTGAAACCAACACACTACACGTAAGGGAAAGAACAGACCAAGTCTGCTGCTCTTCCTTCCAGCCTCAGCATCTCTCCATCAGGTCTGCTGCTCTTCCTTCCAGCCTCAGCATCTCTCCAGTCTAAAAGGTCCTTCTTTTCTCATACAGCACATCCTGACCAGTTTCCCCTCTCTCCTCTCCTCCCAGTCCCCTCTCAACCTTGTCTCTCCCCTAGATCTACTGTTCCTCTGTTTTACTGCAGAAAATACCAGGCTACCCAAGGATATAACAATTAAGACTAGTCACCAACACTCATATCCTGGCTGTGATAAGATAGAGTGAGTTTCAAGAGCAGGCAAAAGAGTCAGAGATACCACACTTCAACTGTTGGGAGTTCCACAAAAACTCCAACCATAATAAAATACAGAGGACCTAGAACCGACCCATGCATTTTAGCCACTTTTACTTAGGGTTCACGGGATCTAACACTGAAGTCCTTTACCTTTCAATAGAATCCTCTTTTTTTTTTTTTTTTTTTTCAGTCAAGAGCATGTCTTATCAATCTAAGTTTAAATCAAATCATTTATAAAGGATGAGTTTATATATAAACAATTTCCTGGTGTAAATGTGCATTACTTTCTGCAATTAAATCTGAGCCTCCTATATTGCTTCAACACATTTTTTTTTAAATAAAGCTTTTATTTTTTTAATTCTTAAAATATCATATAACTGGAAAATAACTTGAGTTTCATAGTGAGAAATTTCTCATCTAAAGGAACATTCCAATTCATTTCAGACAGGTCTTTACTTGATAGGCAGAATTTCTGTGTTCTCTGAGTGAAATGGATTGATGCACTAGAAGTCCTTATGACAGAATACCTGAGTCTTACTCCAAGCTTCGACCTAATAGAATCATGTAGCCCCTTTGTACAACCATCTCTTCAGAAATAGAAAAAAAAAACCTATTTTGTATTTTTTTTGTCTTGTATTTCCAGTTATAACAATTTCAGTCTGATAAATGCTAGATGTATTCTGTCAATGATGAGCAATCAGTTTTACGCTGAGAATAATGGCTTAGGTTCTGAAATAGTGGATTTTGCTATAAAAGAGTGAAAAACGAGTAAGGTAGCAGGTGCGAACCTCTTTCAATTTGGATTTGATTGCTCCTGATACTACTTTAAATCAAGAAACTGCATTTTATATCTGTGTACCTTACATATGTAATGAAGCTAATTACTCTAAAAATAATTGAGCTGACATTTCTGTGGTAATACTATCAAAGCCGAGTGCCATAATCTTAGAGAAGTGAGGGTTGAAGTCTAAATGATTATTTTTTATTTATAGTACAATAATTTAACAGTGCCTGTAAGTTAGTCTGTAGGATTAGAATAGATGTTATTCAAATTCATGCAAGATGTGAGAGGAATAATTGGAGTTAGGGTGCAGGATTAATTAAAGGGTGCTTAGAACCCTGATAACCTATTTATTTATGTAGAATACACAAATAATAATCTTTTAAAGTTTTAGTAACAAATACATGACATACCTGACATATCTTGTGAGTATATATATTTTTTTAAGATGGTTAATAAATCACATTTTATTTTTGTTTTATGTCTTTTTTTTTTTCCAGTTTAGTTACTCGTTGTCAGTGTTCCTGTCTTTTACAAACAAGATTTAAAATAAATATTGTAAACTCCATTTTCTGCCAGGCATGTTGGTGCACACCTGTAATACCTACAATCAGAAAGCATGGACAAAGGAAATAGAAGTTCAACCCAACACTGAATACACAGTAATATTCTATGCTAGTAAGTACAAATAATGAGAAATAGCACACATTTTGACAAATTCCATATTTTCATAGCTAAGTGTGCTGCTAATTGTATGAGTTACTAAGCATTGCTGGCTGCATCATTGCAAATGATGCCCAATGGACACTATTTGAAGAAGAAAAGGTTGTATATGGACTCTCAGTGTTTGTAGTGCATGTTTGCCTGTTTCCATTTCTGTGAGCCCAAGGCAGAGAAGAACACTATGGCAGGGATCATGCAAGACACAGAGGATATAAGTATTGGATGCATGTGATGGAGTTTCTCCTCCTCTGTGTCTGGTATGATCCCTGCCATAGTGAGTATATTTTTGAAAAATTACCAAATGAAAACAAATTCATTATGTTATCTATTGCCTTAGCAATGTCTAACTAGTAGAGCTCTGCGTCCCTGAATTTCATCATGGCACATGGTTGTACACAGCACATAGTTTGGAAAGGAATGTTTCACAGAGCTTGGTAAGTGGGTCACATCAATTTGAATAATTTGAGGTTCTTACTTAAGTACTAAGGCCAGTATTTCAGGAGATTCATCTGAGGACTGATGTTTGAGACTAACAGAGGAAATAGGAAATAAACATTTAACGAATCAGGGCTGTTTCTCCTGAGCCTGTACACTAACTAGCAAGGTTTTCACAAATGAATAGAGAACTTGCAAGGTGGATTCTTAATTATTTAATAGGGAGCTGTGAGAAGCAATGGGAAAATGCATTTTAAACATTTAACTGATAAACTATTTGTTACTCTAAAATACTTTCTTTCAAGATTATGAACACAGGGCAATAAAATAGATTTAGAGAAGGAAAGAGTATTATTTTACATATTTCTTCCTTTAGAAGCTTGTATAAAATAAGCCTACTACTGTAACCATTAGTGCTACTGCTGGTAAAATATTTTGAATCATTACTGTGCTATCTCTCATTTATCTTAACTTCAAAACAGTTACTTTGATTCAACAACAAAGAGTGTGGCTAGAAATCATGATAATTTTCTCTTAGGAGAGCTTTCAGTGAACACTTCTCCACTGTCTATTTAGTGTGCCTTGTTCTCTTTTCGTTATTTTTTTTTTATTAATGTATTGTCAGTATAGCTGAGTATAAAAGGATATCATTACGAATCATTTCTTTACCTCCCCCTCGTACCCCCAGTTCTATTCTAGGTCTCTGGGCCTCCTAGCCTCTGGTTTCTGGTCCTACAGGCAGTGTCAGGGGTGGGTTCTTTCTGTGGCATGGGTCTCAAGTTGGTCCCGTCATTAGTTAGCCAACTCCTGTAACTTCTGTGCCACTTTTACCCCTGTAAATCATGCCAACAATCAGGGAGCCTGCATAGGTCTACCCTAGGCCTCTGCATGGATGAGATAGTTGTGTAGCTTGGTTTTGGGATTTGTTTGTTTCTGTGTTTGTTTTGTGGGGCTTCTATTAGAGGGAATAGGGATGTTTCTAATGCTTCTATCTTCATTTGGTACCCTTGGACTCCTACTGAGTTGCCTAATCTAGCATTAACCTGAGGGATGATGTCTAGTCTTTTTGCAACTTGATATGCAATGTGGTCGATACCTTAGGAAGCTTGTCCTTTCTGAAAAGAAACAGAGGAGGACTTGCTGGTGATGTAACTTTCTTTAAGTTGCATATGCTCTATATGTGATACTAATAACATGATTGGTTCACTAAGCTGGACTGCGGCAGAATCTTTCTCCAGTCTGTCACTGCCTTCTCTATATGGGGTGACTAGATGTTTCTTTATCTTTTCCCCCAAGAAAATTCTGTGAAAATTATGTTTTCAAAAATTTGCAAAAGAATGATGAATATTAATAGGAAGAAACATATGTCTATTGTTCTTCCCTATTTGCTTCCCCTTTGCACAGGTAGCTCCTGAAGTAGGAGGCAGTAAAGAGCATGTCTTTGTGGGAATCCTGGCAACATATCTTGAAATGGAAATGAAAACTGAATGATGACAGGGGGAATGAAATTCAATCTATAAATTGAGGTTGGAAAACAGCAAGAACCAAATGTTCATGTCCTGTTTGGGAGCATACTGGTAGGAGAGGCAACAATTTGTAAAAGAAAAATGGCAATAAGTGTATGTAGTCACGGACTTCTGGACGTTCTTCATTTGGATTGATCATGATCTCATTTCTGGTCACAAAGTGTTTACAAGTGTCATAGAAATCATAACTGTTCAGAGGAGGCAATATCCATTTGATCCAGAGGAAATTGCTGCTTACTAAGAAGCCATTCACAGGATAATCTTTATTTCTCAGGATTATGGTTAGACCTGTGTCACTAGAAGTTCATATAGGAGACATATGGTATGCTTGGGGGAGGTGGGAGGTGGCAGCCTCCATTTATACTATAGAGGTAATTTGTCCTTCACTGAAGGACTAAAGAAATTCCTTGAGGAAGTTCTCTGAGGGTTTTCCATGAGGTATTATGAAAGTAGCATTTGGCAATGTGCTGAATCTTGTCTTCAGCCATGAATCAAATTCCATTATCAACTTTATATGGTTATTCCTTGTATGACTACCATGCCCATAGTATTAACAGAGGGAGAACATGATTCAAAGTTTAAAGCAAAGGAGGCAGGTTAACAGCAAGTGCAGTCAGAGATGCCAGCCTTTTATTGTTCTTTGTTACCTACTGTACATCTGCAGGCATGAGTGAAGTCAGTGCTTTTCTAGAAAACACATGCTCTAAATCCCTGTTGTATTTAAGATGGCAGTGCATTTGCATTTTGTATTTATACATTCAACAAATGTATCTTTCCAGGCATTCTCTGATTCTGTTATGAATATTAACTCATCTAGTTCTGATTAAAGTACTTACATAACAGGAATGCCCCAACTTGACTCTGAACAGCAGCGTAAACTGGGATTTGTTATTTCAATTAAGAATGTCAGGTAATGGTCAATTAGACATTAGCTCAGTGCATATGAATGCCCTTGATAAAAACAGTCTATGCTAACTGCTTCCTTACTCTATCATCATTAATGTGAGAGTATTGATTTCATGAAAATTGTGAGGTAGTTTTGGACAGTAATAATTGCTTTTGAAAGGCAGAGTTGACAAAAATCCTGTACCAACCTACTCATGTCATGAGTGTTTATTTAAACTTTTCTTTCTCTTTCCCTTTCTGTCTCTTTGTCTCTATTTCTGTCTCTATTTTTCTTTCCCTCTCTCTCTTTCTCTATCTCTGTCTCTCTCTGTTTCTCTCTGTCTCACATACATACACAAATACAAACAAAAACACAATAAAACACATTTACTCATTTAAATCTTAAACAATCATCTCTATTTTACATCACAGATGAAAAATATAACAATCAACTTCTAAAAAGTTATAAATCAATAATTACTTTTTTTTCATTGCTACGGCCTAGAAGTCAAGGTGTTTGCAGCATAAAATTATAGTATTATGAACTGAATTATAATTTTAACTGCATTAAGACAGACAATAAATCAAATATTTGCTAAACCTTAATTTTCATCAAGGACCTGAATTCATTGGAAAATTTAAAGCTTTCTAAATGGGCCAAGAAAAATGGCTGAGTGTCTAAGAGTGCTTTTTAACCAAATTTCACAGTCTGAGTTTAATCTCTAGGAGTACCCAAAGTCATTCTTTAATAAACATTTGCATGCCATGGGATATGTCCCCATGGTATACACAAGAAAAAATAAATATCTAAATGTATAAATGCATAATTAAAACATTAAAAATTCTAAATGAAGATCAAAGAAAATATAATTTTGGAGCAAATATAGTAAGAAAGAAACAACAAAAGAAAGAAAAAAGAAAGAAAATCTTGCTTTCAGACAATCCTTCCATAAAGCCAGAGACAAAGTCAATAATTTTATAACTTACTTTCAGTAGCCAAAATGGGTTGCATGAAACATTTCAGGAGAACAATTTTAGAAACTGAAGGAATTACACCATTCTATTTACCCAGGTAGAAAAATTCGATTGTTTAGATGTTCTTAAGATAAACAATAGCCTTTTCTAAGGAGCAGGCTTGCCAGAATGATTTGTTATGCATTTTAATCCTAAATTTACCTGGTAAAGGATATTTATTATTTAATTAACTTCATCCAAAGGAGAATTATTTAAAACTTTATGACAAGAGGTTGTTTTGTAACTTAGACATATATGCTCTCCGAAGTCAGAAATCTATGTTTTGACAAGAACTTGAAGATAAAACCACTCTTCCTAAAACATTACATTGAACATGATTGTTCCCAAGTCCTTGGGAAATATCATGGTTTTAGAAGTAGTAAAGAGGCATCTTTATCTGTTGGAAAGTTGCACATTCATTTCAAAGGAATGAAGGGAGATCTTATTTAAAAAGAATAGCTTTTTTTATTTTCACTTCAATTAATCATAATACCTTTTAAATTTTGTTCCATTTAGCCAACAGATGAAGTGTTGGAAAGAATTTGATACTAAAATTCTGCTAAAGCAAATTGTAGTTATAAAACTATAACTGTTTATCTTTGAAAAGAAGCAATAATTCATAAAATAAATGACATAAAGTCTCTTCTAATATCTAGATTAATGAGAGCAAATTTAAATCAATGTATAACTTATTAAAATAAAATATAAGAAAAGTGATCAATAGAATTAAATACTAGATAAACTACAGGAGCAATTTTCAAATGTGAAACCTATCTTTTTGCTTTGACCACAAAACCCCAAATGGATGTACACAGGTAGATGAGGAAATAAATGGGGAAAAAATGAATGAATATAGACTGCCTTTGTATTTAATAAATAAGCTTTGAGTATACCTGCATCTCAGCTACAGTTTGTATTATTGTGATAATATAAAGAAAAGCAATACAGGAAATAATGGGTTTATTTGAGCTTACAGTTCCATATCACAATCCATCAGTGAGAAAAATCAGGGCAGGGATTATGAGGAAGGAGCTGATGCAGAAGCTATGGGGGAGCTCTGTTTACAGGCTTGCTCCTGGTGCTGTGATGCTTGATCTTTCTTCCTTCCTTCCTTCCTTCCTTCCTTCCTTCCTTCCTTTCTTTCTTTCTTTCTTTCTTTCTTTCTTTCTTTCTTTCTTTCTTTCTTTCTTTCTTTCTTTCTTTCTTTCTTTCTTTCTTTCTTTCTTTCTTTCTTTCGAGACAGGTTTTCTCTGTGTAGTCCTGGCTGTCCTGAAACTCACTCTGTAGATGAGTAGTAGAAAACCTACTCACTCTGTAGGTTTTCTCTGTGTAGTCCTGGCTGGCCTTGAACTCAGAATTCTGCCTGCATCTGCCTCCCAAGTCCTGGGATTAAAGGCATGCACCACCACTGCCTGGCTAAACTTGATTTCTTAAAGTACCCAGAACCATCATTCTAGGGATGACAAAGCCTACATTGAGCTGGACATTCCCACAATTATTCAGAAAGTTTACCAAAGGCTAACCCACAGGGCATCTGATGGGAGAATATTCTCAATAGAAGTTCTATCTTCTCAAAACTAAAGTTTGTCAAGTTGACATAAAGCTAGATAGCAAAATGCATGTATCAATTCATATATACATATGAATACATGATATATATGGGTATATATAGTGCAGTGAATAAATATAAAAAGCCTATGGCAATGTGATAAAAACTTGGTAAATTGTATTTCCATGCTGTTTGCACCTAGACATCCACCCAGGTGACATGAGTCTGACTTTACACTTTCACAAAACTCCCTGTGGACAGTGCTTCTCAGTGCCCTCTGATTCACTACACAGTTTCAGGTCCTTCTCCATTACTGTGTTTTCTGTACCTGCACCTGAATTGGAGCTTGCAACCTTAAGGTCTATGCTCTAGCAGCCATCCTTTAGGGCCATTCTGATATGCTTTTTAGTAGTAAGCATTGTCTTCAAGTTTGGAAAGGGGATGCCAAGCTGTTACCACAACTGGAAAAAGACAAAGATGACTTCCATTTCAATTGTAAGCACTGGGGGACCAAGATCTCAGACAATTGATTATCTCTCCGGAACTCAAGTCTCTGCATAAATTTTGCTTCAGTCAAACCTTCCTAGTCACAAGCTTTCCATTATTATTTGTGCCAAAATAAAATCATACATATGGCTCCTTATAAATTAAATCTAAAAGGAATAAAATATATGAATGCTTAATTAAGTGAAGAAATTTAATATTCCTGTCTCTACAGTTGTTTTTTATCAACATAAAACATCTTTAACGTGACATGCTTTGAAATATTAAAATATATACAGGAGCAAGTCTGAAACTCATGTCTTAGAAATTATATAGATAACAATGGAGAGAGAAAATGACAAGCAAAATTAAGATCCACTGCGAACGCTTTATAAACAAAAAAAAATTCATTCAATATATTTTCAGTCTGTAGCTAAGGAACTTGTGTGACAGGCAGCATAGCAGTATGACAAAAGGCTAAAGTGATCAATCTGAGGCTGTGACTTAGCTTTCCTAGTTTTATAAAATTATTCTATCTATTTACATTCCAAATGTTGCCCCCTCCTAGTCCTCCGTCCCAGTCCCCTTTCCCAGGGTTCTTTCCCCACCCTCCCTCCCCTTTGCTTCTGAGAGGGTGCCACCCCCATATTCCCTGACCCTGGGGCAACAAGTCTCTAGAAGTTTCGGCACACTCTTCCCACTCAGGCCAGACAAGGCAGCACTCTGCTACATATGTCCGGCAGGCCTCAGACCAGCCTGTGTATGCACATTGGTTGGTGGCTCAATCTCTCTGAGCCTCTAGGGGTCTAGATTAGTTGATACTGTTGTTCTTCCTATGGAGTTGCCATCACCTTCAGCTCCTTTATTCCTTCCCCTATCTTTTCCAAAGGGATTCCCGACCTCCAACAAATTCTTGGCTGTGGGTATCTGCCTCTGTCTCAGTCAACTGCTGGCCGAAGCCTCCCAGAAGACAGCCATACTAGGATCCTGTCTGGAAGCACAACACAACATCAGTAATAGTGTCGGAGATTGGTGTCCACCTATGGGATGGGTTCTGAGTTGGGCCTGTCACTGGGGATTGCATTGAATTTGCAGATTGCTTTTGATAAGATGGACATTTTTCATTATGTTATTTCTATCCATCTGTGAGCATGAGGTAGGGTAGGATGTAGGTGTCCCTGGGATAGGAGGCTGCTCAGGCCAGCTTTGTGTGCCCAGAGAAGATGGATGGGGAAAGGGAAGCTTATCTGTATGGTTCAGGCACAGCAGGATTGATGATGGTTTGAGGAGAGGTGGCAGGGAGGTCTCCATGGGATAGCAGGCTGCTCAGGGCACTTTGGTTTGCTCTGCAAACAAGGAAGATGGGTGGGGGAAGGGAAGTTTAGTTGTATGGTCAAGCCACATTGCTGAAGTTGTTTATCAGCTATAGTAGTTCTTTTGTAGATGTTTGGAGGTTACTCATGTGTGTTATCATATCATCCGCAAATAGTGAACATTGGCTATTTCTTTTCCAATTTGCATCCACTTGATCTGCTTTTGTTGTCTTATTTCTCTATCTAGATCTTCATATGCTATATTGACTAGGTAGTGAGAGTGGCCAGCCTTTCCTTGCCTCTGAGTTTTGTGGGACTCCTTCAAGTTTCTCTCCATTAATTTGATGTTGGCTTTTAGCTTGCTGAATATTTATTTTATTATGTTAAGTATGTTCCTTGAATTTTTGATCTCTCCAAGATTTTTAACATGAAGGTGTGTTGAGTTTTCTGCAATAATTATTCATCATCTAATGAGATGATTCTGTGATTTTTTCCTTTTCATTTGTTTATATAGTAGATTATGTTGATGAATTTCCATACACTGAACCATACTTGTATCCTTGGATGAAGCCCAATTGATCATGGTGAAGGATGTTTTTGATGTGTTCTTGGATTCAGTTTTCAGGAATTTTATTGAATATTTTTATGTCGATAAGCAAAATTTGTCTGAAGTTCTCTTTCATGGTTGAGTCTTTATGTGGTCTAGATATTAGGATAACTGTGGGCTCATAGAATGAATTAATTAGTGTTCCTTCTGTTTCTATTTTGTGAAATAGTTCAAGTAGTATTATATTAGCTCTTCTTTGAAAGTCTTGTAGAATTCTACAGTAAAACCATCTGGCCATGGTCTTTTTTAGTTGGGAGGTTTTTAATGATTGTGTCTATTTTTTAGGGAATGGGACTGTTTAAATTGTTTAAATAGTTTACCTTATCTTGATTTAACTTTAATACACAGTATCTGTCATACATTTCATTTAGAATTTCCAGTTTCTTTGAGTATAGGTTTTGAGGTAGGACCTGATGATATTATGAATTTACTCAGTTTCTCTTGTTATCTCTCCCTTTACATTTCTGATTTTGTTAATTTGGATACTAATTTAGTTAAGGGTTTGGCTAAGAAACCCTTTTCTCAAAGAACTTGCTCTTGGTTTTGTTGATTCTTTGTATTGCTTTTCCTTTGTTTCTAATTGGTTGATTTTAGATAAGTTTAACTATTTCCTGCCATCTACTAGTCTTGGATGTGTTTGCTTTTTATTATAGAACTTTCAGGTGTGCTGCTAATTTGCTAGTATGAAATATCTCCAATTTCAATATGAAGTTACTTAGTGCTATGAACTTTCCTCTTAACACTGCTTTTATTTTGTCCAATAAGTTTGGGATGTTGTACCTTCATTTTCATTGAATTCTTCAGAGTACTTATTTTCTTTCTTTATTTCTTCCTTGACCAAGTTATCATTGAGTAGACAGTTGTTCCATTTCCACAAGTATGTGGGCTTTCTGTTGTTTCCGTTATTGTTAAAGTCTAGACTTAGTCCTTGGTGACTTGATAGATTGCAAGGAGTTATTTCAACCAATTATCTGGTATTTGTTGCAGTATGTTTTGTGTCTGATTATATGGTTGCTTTTGGAGAAGTTTCTGTGAGGTGATGAAAAGAACTTATTTTGTTTTAGGGTTAAATTTTCTGTAGATATCTGCTAAATACATTTGTTTCATAACTTCTGCTAGTGTCACTGTGTCTCCGTTTCTGTTTCAATGACCTGTGCATTGGTGCGAGTTGGGTGTTGAAATCTCCCACTTTTATAGTGTGTAGTTCAATGTACGTTTTGAGCTTTAGTAAAGTTTCTTTTACGAATTTGGGTACCCTTGCATTTGGGACATAGCTGTACAGAATTAAGACTTCCTGTTCTTGGAATTTTCTTTTGAAAATTGGGCTGGGGGCCTTACCCGAATCCATGGTTATAGCAGTCCTCCTTGGAGGACCATACTGGTGGTGGGGCAGGTTGGAAATCTGCCATAAGTACAGGTAGACACAAAACCAAAAGGCAAAGGGAACCATCTTTGCTCTGGGTCACCGAGGCTCCAGTCAGCGCCTGTGAGAGGGTGGACTGCAGAAGCTACACAGCTTCTGAGACAGACCCCGTTTCTGGCTTCAGTCATCTGGGCACATTCGCTGCCAGAGGAAATGTGGCCACCTGGGAAAACACTCTCTGCCAGAGCAGGTGAGAGAGCCATATTGTATCCAGGGTCCTTCAGGAAATAGTATATGCAGGTGAATGTGCAAACTGCAGAGGGGACACATCTACTGGGACAATCCCCATTTCTGGACTACATCTTCAGCCAGGAGGCAGGCCTGAATGCTAGAACTCTGTGCACATTCCCTGCAAGAGGAGAGCTTGCCTGNGGAGAGTACTCTGACCACTGAGACTCAGGAGAGAACTGGACTCCCAGGACTGCTGATAGAGGCTAACAGAATCACAGGAGGAACAAGCTCCAACCAGAGACAA
>NC_034597.1:95078472-95079459 GCF_900095145.1 Mus pahari
AGAAAATGCAAAATGCAAAAAGATCCTAAATCAAAACATCCAGGAAATCCAGGACACAATGAGAAGACCAAATCTACAGATAATAGGAGTAGATGAGAGTGAAGATTTTCAACTTTAAGGGCCAGCAAATATCTTCAACAAAATTATAGAGGAAAACTTCCCAAACCTAAAGAAAGAGATGCCCATGAACATACAAGAAGCCTACAGAACTCCAAATAGACTGGACCAGAAAAGAAATTCCTACCGACACATAATAATCAGAAAAACAAATGCACTAAATAAAGATAGAATATTAAAAGCAGCAAGGGAAAAGGGTCAAGTAACATATAAAGGCAGGCCTATTAGAATTACACCAGACTTCTCACCAGAGACTATGAAAGACAGAAGATCCTGGACAGATGTTATGAAGACCCTAAGAGAACACAAATGCCAGCCCAGGCTACTATACCCAGCAAAACTCTCAATTACCATAGATGGAGAAACCAAAGTATTCCATGATAAAACCAAATTCACATAATACCTATTCATGAATCCAGCCCTTCAAAGGATAATATAGGAAAACATCAACACTAGGACAAAAACTACATCTTAGAAAAAGCAAGAAAATAATCCTTCAATAAACCTAAAAGAAGACATCCCCAAGAACAGAATCCCAAGTTTAACAACAAAAATAACAGGAAGGAATTACTCTTCTTTAATTTCTCTTAACATCAATGGACTTAATTCCCAATAAAAAGACATAGACTAATAGAATGGCTACACAAAAGGGACCCAACATTTTGCTGCTGACAAGAAACCTAATTTAGGGAAAAAGACAGACACTACCTCACAGTGAAAGCCTGGAAAACAATTTTCCAAACAAATGGTCCAAAGAAACAAGCTGGAGTAGCCATTCTAATATCAAATAAAATTGACTTCCAACCCAAAGTTATNNAAAAAAGACAAGGAGGGGCACGTCATAATCATCAAAGGTAAAATCTACCAAGA
>NC_034597.1:95079470-95089579 GCF_900095145.1 Mus pahari
AGAAATTCAAATAACTCCATTTGAAAAATGGGGTTCAGAGCTAAACAAAGAATTCTCAACTGAGGAATACCGAATGGCTGAGAAACACCTAAAAAAATGTTCAACATCCTTAATCATCAGGGAAATGCAAATCAAAACAACCCTTACATTTGTCCTCACACCAGTCAGAATGGCTAAGATCAAAAATTCAGGGGATAGCAGATACTGGTGAGGATTTGGAGAAAGAGGAACACTCCTCCACTGCTGGTGGGATTGCAAGCTTGTACAACCACTCTGGAAATTAGTCTGTTGGTTCCTCAGAAAAATGAACATAGTACTACCGGCAGATCCAGAAATACCTCTTCTAGGTATATACCCAGAAGATGTTCCAACTGGTAAAAAGGACACATGCTCCACTATGTTCATAGCTGCCCTATTTATAATAGCCAGAAGCTAGAAAGAACCCAGATGTTCCTCAACAGAGGAATGGATACAGAAAATGTAGTACATTTACACAATGGAGTACTACTCAGCTATTAAAAACAGTGAATTTATGAAATTCTTAGGCAAATGGATGTATCTGGAGTATATCATCCTGAGTGAGGTAACCCAATCACAAAAGAACTCATTTGATATGCACTCACTGATAAGTGGATATTAACCCCCAAAACCTAGAATACCCAAGATACAATCTACAAAACACAAGAATGAAGACCAACACGTGGATAATTCATTCCTCCCTAAAATAGGGAACAAAATACCCATGAAAGGAGTTACGGAGACAAAGTTTGGAGCTAAGATGAAAGGATGGACTTTCCAGATACTACCCCACCTGGGGATCCATCCCATCATCAGCCACCAAACCCAGACACTATTGCACATGCCAGAAAGATTTTGCTGAAAGGACCCTGATATAGCAGCCTCTTGTGAGGCTATGCCAGTACCTGGCAAACACTGAAGTGGATGCCCACATTCATCTCTTGGATGGAACACAGGGCCCCAATAGAGGAACTAGGGAAAGTACCCAAGGAGCTGAAGGGGTCTGCAACCCTATAGGTGAAACAACAATATGAACTAACCAGTACCCCCTGAGCTCGTGACTCTAGCTGCTTATGTAGCAGAAGATGACCTAATAGGCCATCATTGGGAAGAGAGGCCCTTGGTCTTCAGCAGAGGGGAATGCCAGGGCCAAGAAGTAGGAGTGGGGTAGGGGAGTAGGGGCGGGGACAGGGTATAGGGAACTTTCTGGGTAGCATTTGAAATGTAAATAAAGAAAATACCTAATAAAAAAAATAAAAAATAATAATAAAAGAAAAAAAAGATACCAAAAGGTTTTCCTGGTTTTTAATTCTTGTTTTCGTTCTCACTCACAACTGACGTCATGAGATTGAAAAGTTTTCAGCCCTGACATATCTCATGCAATGCTTTACTTCTGATTGTCTCTTCCCTCCCCATGCCTACGGCTTGTAATCAGGGAACCCTAAAGGTACTCTTAGAGGTACTCAAAAGGTCATTCGCTGTCCCTCCCAGGAAGAAGTGGTACTGATGGCTATGTCTACCATGCCAAGTTCTTGACAGTTGGGTTTTGCCTTTCATTTCGGTTGTGTTCATTTACCTTAACCTCTCTCAACAGTAGGAACTGTGCAAACCGATCCTCATCTGGGAAATATATGTTTCATATTTAATCCATATATGCTTATTAGAAATAATGAAAGCAGAGACAATATAATCAAGTCAGTCATTCATAAATGCTTGTGAGATTGGTACAACATGACTTAAATTATGATTTGAAGATTTACTCAAATTTGCAGTAATTTCATTTCAATAAAATTTAATTATTCAATCCCATGCACATAGTTCAGATGGGCATGATCTTCCTTTTTAATATGTATTTTATTCATACCTATTGATATGTAAAAATACTAAAATCAGTCTTCTTTAAATAAGTTCTTAATAATGCAGTACATAGTTGCATTTATATTTTATAATTCTGAAGAAATATTTTGCTTTTTTATATATTTGTTGCCCATTGCTAATATAGATGCCTGTATATTTTTCTCCTTCCTTACTTATCAAACATTCTGATCAATCAGGTTGCCTTTGAAAAGAACCCTGCAATTTTATGTCTAGATGGAAACATTGCCTGAAGACTTGATCATGCAGAAATAAGAGTCTGTCTTTGGGATAGAGCAGAGAAAGGAAGGGAAAGAAGAGATTCAGTAGTGGGGAAAATTCAGATTCCAGACAAAGGAAAACTGGAAAGGAATTTCATGATAATTTGAGGCTGTCATAGTCTTAATGACAAAATGTGAAGTTGAAGCTACAAATCATCTCTTCAGCATACTATTGCAAGTCAAGATCTTGAGATTTCCTTTTTCTACTAATTTGTTCAAATACCAGGTTCCAAAACCATGATAAATTCTGCAATATTGTGCTATTTTTTAATGTAAATATATTGCTGTTTCTATTTAAATTCTCTGTTTGATGATTTATTTAATTATTTTAGTTATGCGTTCATGTGTATGTCTGTTTGAGGCTAGTCTTTGAAGTTCAGGTAGGTATCCTGATCACGTATTCAGAACGAATTGCTCACATCCATCAACTGCTTATAGCTCCTGTGTTAGTGGTGGGTGTCAGGGACCACATTTCCATCCATGGTGGAATTTTGCTCCTCTGTTAGGGGTTGGTGTCAGCAAGCAAACTTCCATCCATGGTGGAATTTTAGCAGTTTACACCTTGTGCAAGGTCACATACAGTAGTTAGCCACAGTTCCTATTTACTGATGTATACAATAGTCAGTTCCTCTTCAGAGGTTAGCATTTCACTTCTCTTTCCCCGGTTAAGGTTAATCCTTTCTGCTCCTTCTTGAATGATCTTCCCTTAACTGTGGGTAGTGTGAGGTTGACATAGAAGTCCCATCAACAGCTACACACTCATTGTTAATTATTTATACTTGGCACTTTGACTAGTTATGAGCATCTGCAACAACTACTTCACAGCACAATGTAAGCATCTCTCATGCAAGTTGGAAGCAGTACAAACTTACGCTATAAACATAAAGATTTAGAAGGTAATTTGCCAGCATGAATGCTTAGCAGAACAACAGTAGGTTCCCTTCTAAGTCTTTTATTCTCTCCGGTCCTAAGCTTTTGACCAGGTTTATATTACCAAGTATAAAAACCAACCTGTAAAATCTTCCTTATATTTTAAAAATCTATTGCACATTATTCATATCATTGATGTTATCAAGTTCAATACAGACCAAAGTAGTTCTTTTAAAAACTATTTCTTCACTCAAAATGAAAGAAGCACAGACATCCCTTTCTCCCCTAAAATACAAATTCTATTAGTGGTTTGGGAATTTTAACCATGTATAGGATACATTTTTCATATAATCAGCTACTCCTCCAATTCATCCTAGGTCCACCCTCTTCCCCTCTTCTAACTTGGTATCCTCTTATTTTTGAGATTTTCATTCATGTATATAATGAAATATGAACAAATCTACCTATTTATTCTCTTTTATTTTAAATAAGTGGTCATTTTATTGAAAATTTATTAGCTTCCATGAATGATGATTAGCTTCACAAAATAAGATGATTTAAAACTTTGGACCATTCTATCTTCCTGCTTTAGTTCTTTGACCAGCGGAAGGTTTTTGCAGAAAACAACTGTAGTCCAAACATGTGTTTCCTAATGTGAATCTGCTTAATCCTGAAAAGGGTAGATTTTCCCAAGGGCTCAATTTAAATTACAGTCAGATGGCTAATTGGAAACAAAGCTTAGGAAAACAGAAATAGTGAAGAATTTCAGAATGCACAATAGAACATTAAGTTTATCTGAACTGCTCTCAATACAACTTGATTATATTTATATTTTTAAAAATGTAAAATAATTTTCTACCTTAACAGTGAAATCAAAAAAGAATATCACCTCACTTTAGCTAATAGTGATCCTACCTGAGGGGTCAGGGTCAGGGTCAGGTTTCTCTCTCTCTCTCTCTCTCTCTCTCTCTTTCTCTCTCTCACACACACACACACACACACACACACACACACACANCTCTCTCTCTCTCTCTCTCTTTCTCTCTCTCACACACACACACACACACACACACACACACACACACACACACACACACACACACGTTATCTCTACAAGATTACTGTCTTTTTGTATTTTGTGTGTGTGTGTGTGTGTGTGTGTGTGTGTGTGTGTTCTGGGCTTTGTTTCTGGATTTTTACTGAGTGTTAAATGATTCTCTAGGTCATGCATAACTGAATGGTAATGATTTTTACTTATTTTTCAGGAAATTATTATGTTGCCATCAATAGAAACGTCAAAATCTTTGCAAAGATAATCTCATTGTAGCAGCTTGTTTTTGCTGTTGTCTGCACCAGGGATAATGTCTGTTTGGGAGATCCAAGCCATCATTCTGAGCAGAAACATCTGGTATCAGGTTACCCATATTGATTTTGGAAACATCATTTGCTTTACTTTCCTTGGGGGAGGGGTGGTGTTCAGGTATCAGTTTCTAGATGTTTCTGTGTCCTTTTACTTGAGCACTGAAGTACATCTGGAATTATGTTTACTCTTTTGATTAAAAGGCATGTATGATATATGTACTAGGTAGAATCAACGCATCAATTCTGTGAGCTCCTAAGAGTTTCTCCCTCTATTCTTTCCTGTGGCATTTTTTTCTGCATTTTAATGACAATAAATATTTCCTTTTGTTTTACATTATAACATTAATGTTTTTGTAAACATTAAAACTTTGCTTTTTTCTCTTAACTGCAGTTGCTATTGTCTAGACAAGGTTTCAACCTTGAATTCTGTTCAAGTAACCCATGCTAGCATGCTGGACTTGAATTTATATCAGCATCTTGCTTCAACCGTACAAGGAATTGAATTATTGAATTACTAGCTAGAGTCTCTCTCTCTCTCTCTCTCTCTCTCTCTCTCTCTCTCTCTCTCTCTCTCTCTTCCTGTTTTCTATGTATTATTTCAGAAAAATTTTAATGCCAGATGTTGTATAACTTTTCCTGTGGAGATGAAAATAAATTTCTAGTCACTCTAGATTTAGCATACATTCCAGACCAACGAAATTGTTCCCTGAATGTCCAAATCAGCAAACCAATGGGTTTATTAGAATTATTTACAGAAATGTGGTTATGACATTACTTACAGGCAGGAAAGCAGGTTACTCAAAGCTAGCTACATTACCAAAAGCTCATGTCAGCCTCAATGGTGGCTCATAAGAGCTGCATATCTGAACTTCTGTGCATAACTTGCAGGCAGGGAGAGCCTGCTTCTTCTAGCAGTCCATGCTGCTTTGTAACTGGTGAGGGAATTGGTGGATCTGGTTCATTACAGATTTCCTACTCTGAGTCACCGGTCCCCCTACCAAAAGAGAATTGTGGTGAAATTGGTATTACTGACACTAGGAAAAAAATCCTAGTATTTGTTCTTGTTCATCATTAAACCTCTGTTGAAATTGGTATTACTGACACTAGGAAAAAAATCCTAGTATTTGTTCTTGTTCATCATTAAACCTCTGTGTTGTCTATAATTATTTGAATTGCCATCTGCATTTAGAAGCAGTGTATCAATTTTTCAAAGGTGAATTGAAATTTTTATGGTTTTCATCGAGTTTGCTTTGAATTTTTAGAGTAATCAAGGAAAGACACATTTTAACCTTTTTAATACATTTAATAAAATTTAAATATATTGAATTTTCCAATTAACAAGTTTATATGCTTCTATAGGGTATAATTATCTTTACTCAAGATGTAGATTTCAAGATATAATTGAAATTACTTTTTATATTTTATGTTAAAATTCTTTATCTGGACATTCTATACTTATAAATGTTCTTTCAATGTAAGCACATCAGATTTTGCATGCTACATTTGTACATTGGTAACTTCTTACTCATCTTGTGCACAGTATGCCCCTAACATTAATTCTGTTGACTTATCAACTTGCTAGGTTACCACAATGTGCTCTCATATGGAACCAACTAAGGCTGATTTACTTGTAATTTTTAAACTTAATCTTCTTGTTTATTTGGAAAACAATAATGTTCTACTGAGTGAAAGAATGAACATAGATGTGGCATATATTAATTGTGAAAACTTAAGAGATTTCAATATATTTTCATCTCCTTTATAACTGTAGTCTCACATATGAAAAAAATCCAAAGATCTGTCTTTATAGAGTTGATTTACTTTTGTAAATATATTGATTTTCAGTTCTACCTGTATACCTGTGTTGACATATTATTTTTTCTTTAGAGCTAAATAACACTGCCTTGCATAGCACATTTGATTTTTATTCATCTACTTGTTGAGGACTCCGAGGAGCTTGATTATCACATAAGGTGTAGTCATAAACATGAGTGCCTCAATTATTTTTCAATAACTGATGAAACAACATGCACAAAGTAACTTGTAGAAGAAAGAGTTTATTGAGGGAATATAGTTTCAGGAGGTGAGCTTGACTGTCATGACAGAGAACATGGCAGAAGACAGACAGAGGAATAGAGCAATAGTTGAGAGCTCATAGCTTCAGACATAGACAAAAGGCAAAGAGAGCTAACTAGGGATGACAGGGACTTTTAGAATTTCAAAGCCTTCTTTTAGTGATAAACCTCCTCCAACAAGGCTACAGCTCCTAGTCCTTTCCAAACAGTTCCACCAACTGTGGGCAGATATTCAAATACTTGAGCATAGGGAGTCACCCTCATTCAAACCACTGTATATTTATTATGCAGATATTTCAATATCAAAATGAATTGCTTATTTTGATATATTACTAAATCTATAAAGGCTAGAATACAAATATAAAAATTCATTTTTTTCAAATTTTGAACAAAATTTATATCAATTTCCTCAGTATTTGAACAATTTACATTGGTTCCAGCCATGAATAAGGTTCGTTTTTGTTTGTTTGTTTGTTTGTTTGGTTGTTTTTTTTTACTGTATAACAATGGAGTCTTCCCATTTCTTATCTTAGAGCTTAGTGTGTCATATAATGCCTGTACTGTTTTTTTTTTCCAATTTGTGGATTTTTACCTGAATGTATGCCCACTTTTAAAGAACTTTAATGTTTAATTAAATGTGTTTAATTTTAATTTGCCATGTTAATGGGCTAAAGGGGGCTTTGATTGCTGGACTTCAGTACTTTGATAGCTGGATTTGGTAGTCAGCCTTATAAAGAGAAGTGACCAAATAAGGGAATAGACCCTGTTAGCTAGCTTTAGGAATGTAATCTAACGGCTTTTAGCAAGGCTGAGGGAATTTGAAGAAGGGTAAGACCTATTAGAACCATATTTGCCATTCTGGGGCTGGCTAGAGTCCTTTTAGATACAGTTATGGTTCACAGGAGAGGCAGACCATATCCTTGTCATGTGGCAGAGTTCGGTAACTCACATATATGTTGCTGATTATGAGAGTGGACAATTTACAAAGGTTAAAACTAGGCAGTGTAGAACAAGGTCACATTACCTGCAGAGAAGCCTTTAGAATCTATTGTGTCAAAGTTATGAAAGAGAAGCCTTCATTTCCAAGGATGACCTCAGGACAATAAACATTCCAAGAGTATGGGACATCTACCTAGTTAAGCTCTGAGAAAGAAATGGTTCCTGCTCAGGAGAGAAACCATGTGCACAAGGTGGCAGGGATTGAAAACTCGGGTTCCCCAAACTGTTTGGAGCTCAGTTTATTTGAGAATTTATCAATGTCAAAATTCAATGTGCAGAATTTGATGTTTACCCTGTTCAGCTTTGATTCTGCCAGCAGTGTGATTGCTTCTTGGTAATTTCTGTTTGTTACCTTTTGGCATAAGAATATCTATTATTTGCCATTGAATTCTGAAAACATCTGACTTGATTTTGATTATGTAGAAGCCCACAGTTATGAAACCTTTAAATTCTTTAAGTGTTGGAATTGCAAAAGGCAACAGAAATTCTTAAAACTGGACTGAAAGAAATTTTATTATAACATTGTTGTGAGCCCCAGGGACAGTGGGTGAAAGGTTAAGGCTTAAATGTACTGTGCTTAGATGGCAAGTCAGTAAGAAGCAGATTTGCAATTTTTAGCTCTAACTTCCAGTAAGTCAAGAGACAGGATTCAAATGATTCAAAAGCATGCCTGTGATAGATTACCTAGATTACTTCGGGTGCCCCATTCCCTAAGCAGGTTATCCCGGACTGCATAAGAGTAGAGAAATCAAAAAAGCTGAGCAATAGCAATGTAGATTGAATCATCGATCTTTCTTCTTGACTGTAAGTGTAATGTAAGTGTAAACTACCAACTTTAAATTCCTGTTGCCTTATTACTCTACAAAGATGGACTGTAACTTGGAGTTGTAAGCTCACTAAACACTTTATTCCATAAATAAGCTTGTTTGGGCATTTATCACAGCAACGGAAAAAGCAATTAAGACACTTACTTGAGGGGGCTAGCTCCCCGAATCTTTCTAACTATGTTGATTTACAAGCTCTGATTTCGCAGTTTCTGTCTTGTTTTTTTTCTCATTCATTTCATGTGATTTAACAACTAGTTTCAATGAAGTATTATTCAAACTTATAGGTAAAAATCACAAGAAAAATAATTCCCTTGAAATTACTTATACTTTTTCATAATTGCGGAGGATCTCCAATAACTCTTCAGATTATCAGAATTATGAATCACATTTTAGACTTTATAAAACATCTTGATCTTTGTATTTCTGTTCCCTATTGGCTGTATAAAAGGTCTACATTCTGTAGAGTGACCACTTACTGAACTTCAAGTACAAAATGATATCCCAAACTGTGTCATAATTTATTTGTGATAGAGCAGCAACTGAATGCCGTAAATATAGGATATCCATTTCTGGGAAGCTCATGTGATATCCACTCCTTTAGATTGCTGAATAAAAATGGTCACAGTTATTGCCTGCTACCATCAAAATAGAAATACAAATGTTCTGGGACAATCTGTTTTAATTATGATTATGAACACAGCCCGGTTTATGTGCACGTCACCTCACACAATTCTCATTTGCTCTTTCTCAAAGCTAAGTGGATTTTGGTTCTTTAACCCAGAACTCAGTATTGTTTATGCATCTGTCATATTTTACATTGTTGTACTTAGAGTCAAAACTGCAAAGTTTGTAGAGATATTTTAGTTTTAAAAGAATAGCACATCATGGTTTGTATGTAACTATTTTCACATTAAGTAATAACATTTTGTTTTGCAATAGATGATGAAAATGTAAAGAAGATTAAATTCTGTTTATCATATTACAATGTGCTAAATATTAATGATAAATTATTTTGTCAGGTAGATATAAATTTTCACTGTACATCATCAAACAAGTCAACAAGTTTATTTTTAATCACTCCTTGTAACTGCCTTTCCTCCACTAATTTTGCCATGAGTGATTATCTTTGATTATGTGAGAGAGGAGTTGTAAAATAAAGTGTACTAGTGACTCTGGTTCATATACCAGAAAAATATACTTTGGACCAGTTTAACCTCTTTAGGGAAAAAGAGGCAATTGGGGAAAATTCATCATTTCAAGACTATAATTTAGAAAGGTGTACTCTGTTTGGAAGAGGATATTATGAAAGGTATCTCATAATCTGAAACAAGAATAATTTATACTGTATGTGCTCAATGAAAGGATATTTAACAATCACACTTTATAATACAGGAGTGTTTGTAAAAAGCCATTTTTTAAGCCAAAGATGTTCCACTGACAATATACTATGTTCATTATATTCATAAAAGATTTATTATGTAAACAGAAGGGTGTATATAAAATCTTCCCATTGCTAAAATTATTTTGTGACTAAGATTTTAAATGTTCAACTGGCTAATGAAATTAACCACTCTTAGACTTCTTAATATTAATATATTGTAATAAAATTTATTCTTATAATGATTTTGAAATGGGTCAATATTTATATATAATCATGGTTATTGTGTTGAACAATATAAAGTATATAGCCCTTTAAACTTGGGTCAAAATAATAGCTTGGTATCACTCAGAAAGATCTTCATTCAAGGAGGATCTTGGAGGGAGGGAGGGAGGGAGGGAGAGAGGGAGGGAGAGAGAAAGAGAGAGAGAGAGAGAGAGAGAGA
>NC_034597.1:95089676-95112710 GCF_900095145.1 Mus pahari
AGAGAGAGAGAGAGAGAGAAAGAGAGAGAAAGAGAGAGAAAGAGAGAGAAAGAGAGAGAAAGAGAGAGAAAGAGAAAGTAGAGGGTCAAGGTCCACGAGGATTTCTGGTTTCCTCATGCACAATTCTTCATAATTCTTCAGTCAGCAAGTAGAAGTAGAAAAGTAGAAGACTACTATGCAGAGCTACTCATGAGTACTCTTCCACAGCGTGTTCACACAGTTATACCGCTGTACCTATTTTCCTGTACAGTGCAGATATTTTACACGAGTAAACACAAGTCATGGCTGGCTGGATGATTCACAAGGCCAGATGGTTGTTTTTTTTTTTTTATATTTATTAGGGAAAGCTCAGATTTTTGATGCTCGCTTGAATGACTTTCAAAGTTTAAAAACAGAAGGAACCTTTAATAAGGATAATATTTATTGTTGCTTAATATTTAATCTTTATATTCAAGAGATTATATATATATATATATATATAAAATCTTTTTATATTCAATTGCTTATCATGTTAGAATAATGTTATCGAGTGGTTAGTTATGCAAAGAGGTAGGAGCAGGAAGGTCAGAGGCCACTTCTTTAAACCCAAATATAAAGGGTTAATATTTCATCTTGGCTCATTTTATTATTCTTACATATATAATCATAACTAGTATTAAGGCTAGAAAATGGCAGTCATAAAATCAGAATCACCAAATGATTAAATAACACAATTTTTTCTTTTTTTTATTCTTAGCATTGTTTTATTCTTTATTATTATTATTATTATTATTATTATTATTATTATTATTATTTTCTTTATTTACATTACAAATGCTATCCTGAAAGTTCCCTATACCCCCCCCTCGCCCCTGCTCCTCTACCCACCCACTCTCACTACTTGGACCAGGACTTCCTTTGTGCTGGGTCATATAAAGTTTGCAAGACCAAGGGGGCTCTCCTGCTTGTGGACGTTGTACATCGTGGTGCGGAGCCTAGTGCGCACCACGATGTACAACGTCCACAAGCAGATTTCTTGGGTTACATTGATGGATTTCCTTATATTAAACCATCCCTGCATCCCTGGGATGAAGCCTACTTGGTCATAATGGATCATCATTTTGATGTGTTCTTGGATTCGGTTTGCGAGGATTTTATTGAGTATTTTTGCATCGATATTCATAAGGGAAATTGGTCTGAAGTTCTCTTTCTTTGTTGGATCTTTGTGTGGTTTAGGTATCAGAGTTTTTCTTCATTTTATGGAAATTTTTCATTTAATGGAAAATAATTGTTGTCTATCTGTTGGAAGCAATGGGCCTAATAACGAAAAGAAGAGTTTACATGCATTTGAAGCAGCCACACTATAGGCTGTTTAAATTGATTTCATTTCTATTCATTGTTATGTGAATCTAGTACACGTAATGAGGAACTCACATGTTATATCAATTTTAAGTATTTGCTAAACTATAGTGGAGGTAAGGGTCAAATGGATTTAAATATTAATTCATGGAGAACTGTGCATTAGCAATGGACCTACAATCACTGACTTAGATGCAAATTTATTATTCATGTAATAGCTTAAAAAATAGAAGGAAAAATGTGGCCGGGCGTGGTGGCTCATGCCTTTAATCCCAGAACTCGGGATACAGAGTTCGAGGCCAGCCTGGTCTACAAAGTGAGTTCCAGGACAGCCAGGGCTATACAGAGAAACCCTGTCTCAAAAAACCAAACTAAAATAAATAAATAAATAAAATAAAAAAATAAAAAAAAAGAAGGAAAAATGTGAAATGTATCCAATAGTGGTAGTTTAGAGTTATTAATTATATTTCATGTTGCTTCTTTTATTCTTCTTCTACAATTGTATAAATTTTATTCCTTGTTTTATGTCACTCTTCAAATATTTATCTTTTAAAGAAGTTAATTTTTTACTTGAACTTCTTGTGATTAATTTATCTTGTTTGCAAACCTGAATCCAAACTGAAATAAAGAAGAAAGCTTTTGAGTTGCTAGGAAACAAAAGTGACTACGTGTAAAAGTAAAAACCATATAACTTCACATTACTTCATATTATACAACATGTGAGAACACAATCACTGTCATAATATTTCCTATATATTACATACCAAAGGAATAAAATATGGGTTGTTGCTTGATTTCATATGATGAAGTCCGAATGCTCAGTCTGAAGGCATTTGGAGTTAGGTTGGGACTTACCATTTTCACGAAAATGGTACCATTATAATAGAGTTTGTGCTCCTCTAAGATGTAACAGGAAGTATCTCTCTTTCCATCTCTCCTTTCGTTCATTCGTTTCTTCCTCCCTACTCTGGATCTTTCCTTATGGGCACAATTTAGGAAGGTTGCTCTCAGCACTCAATGTTTTCTGACTCCTTACCCTTAGCATACTGAGTTTCTACTGCTGTTCAAAAATAAATGTTTGGTCTTGAAGCCACCAAGTCAACACTATTTTGTCACTTCTGTCTGCACTAAAATTCAGAGAAAGAGTGAAAATCAAGGATTATAAGAAGGATATTGTCAGTAGAATTGGAATAGATAGAAGAAAGTCTAAGTTAAATAGCACTAATCTTGCTGACTAATTAGATGTAGCAAATTAGCTAGAAATATGCAAAATTTGGTTAAGACAAAACCAGTGATTCATAATGTTTTCTGAGTGGAATAGTTGCATTTAAGGTCTTTCAAATTGTGGAGTTGCGATCCTCTATTGTAGATTCTGATGAATTAGTACTGGGGTAAATCCAAGGACATTCATACTTTTGTAAGCATCCCCAGATAATCTCATGATGAAACTCGATTGAGACAATTCTGAACTAAGAATAACTTTGTATGAATGAGAGCACTAAATATCAACAGATGTTTTTAACTCAGACAATTATGTTTTAAATATACATTTGCTCATCATCTAACCCAATCATGCTTTTTAATAAACAGTTTTAAAATGAGATATAAAAAAATCACCACATTTCTGAATACTGTCTCAATTCAAAAACTAGAGATATGTTAATTATTTTGCTATTTTCCTTGCAAAGAAATTGAACTTGCAAGCACAGAAAGTGAGAGCTCATCAACTGCAGCTCCATGAAACAGTGAGATGTTGCTTTCCAGTTCCTGGCAAAGACACAGGCAGAAACAGCTGCAAGAATTTAACTCTGAGCCATGTATTCACTGGTCTCGCTACCTGTTATTCTAATTACTACACTATAAAATTTTTATCTTTATCTAACTCCCTCTGATGCTCCTGGAAACTCCTAGAATAAACACAGCAGGGAGAGAGAGGCTACAAGAAGCAAGCAAAGAAAAAGAAGATGAATCTGCTAAGAAGGCAGAGTCATTGAGTTGGAAGCCTCTATGGCCTGTGGTTTCTGGTTTCTTCCTATGGAATTTGCAGTGCAATTGCCTTGTTACACACAAAGCTAAGGAAGAAGGGAGATGGGCTGCTTAGACTCTGATAGAGCAAGTGCAGAGAGTGAGAGGCGATCATATGCAGCTCTGTGAAGCAGAAGTTGTTTTCCAATTCCTGGCAAAGACACAGGCAGAAACAGCTGCAAGAATTTAACTCTGAGCCATGTATTTGCTGATCTCCCTAAACAAGACCTATTTGGTGTGTGCCTCTTCTGAATGTCAATACCTGGTCCCACTCCTGTTTCTGAAAGTCTGGAATAGATATAACTTGAAAAGCATAGAAAGATAATTAGGGTACAGTAGGAAATGCCAGTATATTGTGGTTCCAAAGAAAAGTTGAGGAACATATAGGAAAATGGAAAAATCCTAGTAGAATTTTTTTATAAATTTGTTTCAGGAATTGCAGAGTTGGAGATATTTTCAGTCCTCAAACTTAGCATTGTACTAAGTCATAAAGCCTCATAAGATACTTAGTAACATGATTTTAAAGGTTTAAGAGAGGATACAAGCAAACTAGCCCTTATTAATAAAATAGTTAGCAGACATGTCTACTTTTCCTTTTCTCAAAACTCTTAAAAAATAAACTATCATTTTTTAAAAATTAATTTTGTTTCTGAATTGGTAAAGTGTAAATATTTTATTCTAAAAGCTGCTGATTTTTTACAGTTAATGATTAAAATATCTAAGAAAGGATAAATGCATCAGAAGAGGTTGAGGATAGGAGGGTCTTGGGAGGAAGAGAGGAGAAGAGGGAATAAAAGTGGGTAGGATCAGGTGTGGGAGGAGATGAGAGAAATGTACCTAGAGGGTCAGGAAATTGAACAGAGGTGTGTAGCAATGTGGGATGGAGAACTGGGGATAGCCAATAGAATGTCCCAGATGTCAGGAAAACAGGAGGCTCCCAGGACCCAACAAGGTGACATTAGCTGAATTACCCAACAAAGGGAAGAGAGAATCTGTAGAGACCATATCCAGAAGTTAGGCATGGCTCCAGTTGAGGGATAGGGCCACCAACCCTTCTCAAAAATGTTAACCCAGAATTGCTCCTGTCTAAAGGAAATACAGGGACAAAGAATAGAGCAGAGACTGAAGGAAAGGCCATCCAGAGACTACCCCACCTGGAGATCTATTCCATATGCAGCCACCAAACCCAGACACTATTGCTGATGCCAAGAACAGAGTGCTGAAAAGAGCCTGCTATAGCTGTCTCTTGAGAGGCTCTGCCAGAACCTTAAAAATACAGATGCAGATGCTTGCAACCAAACATCTGACTGAGTACAGGGACTCCAATGGAGGAGTAGGGGAAGGACTGAAGGAGCTGAAGGGGTTTGCAACCCTATAGTAAGAACAACAGTATCAACCAACCAGAATCCCCAGAACTCCTAGGGCCTAAACCACCAACCAAAGAGTACACATGAAGGGACCCATCGCTCCAGCTGCATTTGTAGCAAAGAATGGCATCAAAGGAAGCAGAGGCCTTGGGTCCTATGGAGGCTCAATGCCCTAGCACAGGGGAATACTAGGACAGTGAGGGGATAATGGGTGGATGGGTGGGGAAGGACCCTAATAGATAGATGCAGGGGAGTGGCAGAATGGGATAGGGAATTTGCAGAGGGAAAAACACAAAAGGGGATAACATTTGAAATGTAAATACATAAAATAACCAATAAAAAAGAACAATAAATACTCTTAAGCATTGTTGTTGTGGTTTTTTTTTTTTTTTTTTTTTTTTTTTGCACTACATACTTAAAAAATTGAGCATACTTTTTTTTTTTTCTTTATTTTTCACAAATAGGACTTCCTCATTCCTCCCCATATACCATCTGTGTGCTCCACATCCCATACCTCCTGCCCTTCCTACCCTATCTGGCTTCTAAACATCTTGGGGCCTCCAGTCTCTTGAGGGTTAGGTGCATCATCTCTGAATGAATGCAGACCTGGTTGTCCTTTACTGTATGTGTGTTGGGGGCCTCATATCAGTTGCTGTATGCTGTGCGTCTGGTGATCCAGTGTCTGAAAGATCTTGGGGGTCCAGATTAGTCAAGACTGCTGGTCCTTCTACAGGATCGCCCTTCTCCTTAGCCTCTTTCAGCCTTTCCTAATTCAACCAGCTGCTTTTGTCCATTGGTTGGATGCAAATATCTACATCTGACTCTTTCAGCTGCTTGTTGGCTCTTTCAGAGGGCAGTCATGCTAGGTCCCTTTTTGTGAGTGCTCCATAGCCTCAGTAATAATGTCAGGCCTTGGGACCTCCCCTTGAGCTGGATCCCACTTTGGGACTGTCACTGGACCTTCATTTCCTTAGGCTCCTCTCCATTTCGATCCCTGTAATTCTTTCAGACATAAACAATTATGTGTCAGAGGTGTGACTGTGGGACTCACTTGATGCCCTGTCTTCCTCCTGGAGGTGGGCTCTATAAATTCCCTCTCCCTACTGTTGGCCATTTCATCAAAGGTCCCTCTCTGTGAGTCATAGGAGTCCCTTACCTCCCAGTTCTCTGGTGGATTTTGGGGTCTCCCCAACCTCCTATTTCCTGAGGTTGCCTGTTTACATTCTTTCTGTTGGTCCTCAGGGCCTCAGTTCTTTTCCCTCACCCATTATGAGATCAGGCTCCCCCCAACTGCTCCCTCCATCCAGTCAAACTTCCCTTCCAGGTCCCTCCCTCCCTCCCCACTCATGATTGCTTTCTTTCTCTCCCAAGTGGGACTGAGGCATCCTTACTTGGGCATTTCAGTTTGTTGCTCCTTTTGAATTCTGTGGCCTGTATCTTGTATATTTTGTATGGGCTTGGTTTTTTGTTTGTTTGTTTGTTTTGGTTTTGTTGCTGTTGTTTTTGAATTTTTTGTTTTTGTTGTTTTTGAATTTTTTATTTTTGTTTGGTTTCGGGTTTTTTTGGCAAGTACCCACTGATTAGTGAGTACATACCATGCATATCCTTTTGAGTCTGAGTTATGTCACTCAGGATGATATTTTCTAGTTCTACCCATTTGCCTGCAACCCTCAGGATGTCCTAATTCTTAATAGCTGAGTAGTATTCCATTGTGTAAATGAGCAACATTTTCTGTATCCATTTTTCTGCAGTGTGATATCTAGGTTGTTTGCAGCTTCTAGCTATCACAAATAAGGCTGCCATGAGCATAGTAGAATACATGTCCCTGTGTCATGGTGGGGTGTCATTCCCAAGAGTGGTATAACTGGGTCTTCAGGTAGATCTATTTCCAATTTTCTGAGGAACCTCCAGATTGATTTCCAGACTGGTTGTACCAGTTTGCAATCCCACCAGCAATGGAGGAGTGTTCCTCTTTTCCATATCATCTCCAACAAGTGTTGTCACCTGAGGTTCTGATCTCAGTTATTCTGATTTGTATAAGGTGGAATCTCAGGGTCATTTTGATTTGCAATTCTCTGATTTTAAGTCATGTGGATTTAAAGAAGTTAACATTTTAATGAATTTATTTATATTTATTTTATTTAAATTGGATTATTTTCTTTGTAATCCTGGCTCATTTGGGCTCTTAACATCAGTATAAATATTAAAAGTCTGTCTTGGCTAAGTACGTTAAGTATGTTAGTATTTTTTGAGCTGAGGAGATGGTTCAACAGTCAGGAGTACATGGTGCTCTTTCAGAAGACCATGGTTCTCAACACCACAGGGTAACTTAAAACTATCTACATCTCTAGTACCGAGGAATCTGGTATTTGTTTCTTACTTTGATAGATATCAGACATTTACTTGGTGCATATGCATGACAAACACTTCTATACATAAAATAAATTTAACTTAGAAAATGTTAGTATTTTAAATATATATTTAAGGAGAGTTTGTTATCCATGCATTTATTACACATTTCCTATTTTGAAAACAGGTAATGCATTTCCAAGCTAAATATTATTTCCTATTTAAACAGTGAGAAATAAAGTTCTTATTTAATCTTAAGCAAAATAAATTATCACCTCTTATTTCCAAGCATGTTTTTAAAGAAACCTGAGAATCAGGTCACATGGAGTGTTTTCCTGGTGTTCAATAATCCCCTGTGTTGGCCTCAGAGACAAGCTCTATGGTCTCTGGTTGCCTCCAAATTCAACGATCAACATCCTGGATTTGCTACTAAGGCAACATAATAGAAATTCAGAAACCAAGAAACATTGAAAACAGTGAACTTGGTGCATGTGTGTGTGTGTGTGTGTGTGTGTGTGTGTGTGTGTGTTCTACAAAGGGGGACGAGGAGTAATCATGACTTGTGTGCTATCATGATCATTTACAGAGCTTTTTCTCTTCCCATTGGAAACGTTTGTCACTGTTACTGCGTAGACAGCTGTTTAATGATCTCCTGACAAGGGAGTACAAAACTCCATATTTAAATTTTAGTTCATTTTTTTACAATAATTAAAGTGTAACAGTTAATATCACTCTGCTCCCAACTTCTGCTAGCAACTGTGTAAGGTCGTCTCCCTGGTTCAACTTATTTTATTCATAAAATAGATTTCAATCAGAGGAATTCAAGAAAAGGTACTCAATGCTGAATGCTCCAGCTTTAACACAATTTAGGAAATCATACAACTCATATTTACCAGGGTTCATAGTAGCCTTACTTAAAACAATATATGTAAAACACCTGAGCAGAAAGGTTCCAAGTTATTATGACTCTATGTAATTTACTATGTAAATTATATGAAATAGCCAACTTTCCTAATTGATCATAATTAGAAATCAGTCAAGATGCACAAGAGACAATGTTATACTTACTAAAATGTTATTTAATCTGTTTTTTTCTCTGAATGCCTCAGATTTATATTTTACTATATTTTTGCATATTTACTTTGAATACACAAATTCATCATTGATTATTTCAGCAAAATAATGAATATAAATATTTTATGCAAGAATTCAGACTTGTAAAGAGAAACATTTTAACTATTCACCATCCAACTGAGCACACTGATAGTTTGCCTTTGCACATTATAAAGTAAATGCTTTTTGTTTAGTGATGAAAATTGCATTGCCTAAGGCTCAAATCTAAGAACAGGTGGAAGAAACCTGCTTGCCAAGAAACTTCCCCTGGCACTCACAGTTTGAGAACTTAAACGAAAGGAAATCATTTAGCTTGTAAACAGGTTTATGTTTCACTTTGACATGAAAACAACTTTATGTCACACGGGTATGTCACATTATATTGCCCTCATGTAGTCTCTCATAGCACAGAGTGACAGCAAACTGTGATTTTTAATATGTAATTCAGAATTTCAAAAACTAGAAAATGTTACTGAAGCAGTCAACATATCCCTTTGCATGTCAAAAAAAATGCTTGGGGTATCAATGTAATCATGATGATAGACATTGGCTTTCTTTAAACATTCTAAGTGAAAGTACTAAATGCAAATATGGTAAATACTTAGAACAAATTGTCACTTGGAGAAGCTAGCATGGAGTTCATTCAAAGGATTTTCAGATAACTATCTAGGCAGATGTTAGTTTTCTCTTCATAAACCACAGGAAAAGAAACAATTTTATATTCTTTCTAGAACCTCTACCTAAACGTCTTCTGGGACATTATTTACACACACACACAGAAATCTTAGCTGGGGCTATAGTTGAAGAATCAAAATGATAGTCATATTCTCTTTAGCTATTTAATTAATTCCAATCTCTATAATAAATTTTTGAAGCAATTTAAATATCGTGTTTGATTAAAGTATCAGACAGTATTTTATTAATTTGTGACATGCCTTTTTCTTCTTCTTCTTATTTTTTTTTACAAATAACCTGCCTAGCTTGAGGGTCCCTCTAGAGGATTGTTTATTATTACATTTTTATATCTATCTATCTATCTATCTATCTATCTATCTATCTATCTATTATTTCGTGTGTATGTTTGTGTTTGTGTATACCATGGCAATGAGTAGAGGTGAGAAAACTCTCACAGTCAACCAAGTGTGTACTAGAGATTGAATCGGAATTGTAGTGCTTTATACCAGGAATATCTACATAGTAAACCATTTCTCCTGCCACTAAAACAATTATTTTGACTTAAAATATAAAAATAACCATATTCCAATCAACACCTCTGTCGAAAGCTTCCTACTCCACTAGAAGCCACGCCAGCATCCTGAATCCCAGAGGATCCCAAGTTAGAACAGGGGCTAGTCATATCACCAGAACTCCAGCCCTCAGTTTGGGTAGCAACCCCCTGTTGAACCAGAGGCCATCCAGGACATTAGACACCCAGCCCCCAACTCTGGCAGAGGTCCTCAATTCTACCATATGCAACTCATGACAAAAGACTCGATTAGAAATAGAACCCAAGAACGAAAACATCTATCCAACAAACACAAAAACAGAAATCAGCATCTAGACCAATAATCTCTCCATATTCTTATTTGTAACAGTGAGAAGTTGGAAACAACCCATATGTCCTTCAATAAAAGAATGAATACAGAAAATGTGATACATTTACACTATGGAATGCTATTCAGCTATAAAAACAAGAACATCATGAATTTTGCAGGCAAATGGATAGAACTCGGAAATATCATCGTAAGCGAAGTAACTCAGACCGAAACGGATGTGCATGGTAGGTACTCAGTAATAAGTGGATATTAGTCCAAAAGTACAGAATACCTAGGATACAAGACTGTAAGGATTGTAACAAGCATAAAGGCCCAAGTGAGGATGCTTCATTTCCACTTAGAAGGGGGAAGTAAATATTCAAGGGAGGCATAGGTAGGAAGTAACCTGGGTGGGAGAGAGAACAGGGGAGAAGAAATGGGGAACAGGATCAGGCATGGGGGGGAGTGCAGGAGAGAAGCCCAGAGGGCCAAGAGAACGAATGGAAATAAGCATCCTCGGAGGGTGGGAGGTAGGTGGACACTCTAGAACATACCAGAGACCCAGGTGATGAGAGACCCTCAGGACTTGGTGAGGGTGACCTTAGACAAAATGCCCAACATTGAGGGTAGGGAACTTGAAGAGCCCACCTGCAGTAGATGGACAGGCCATCAAGTGGAGGGACAGTTTTACTAACCCATAGTCAAAATTTCTGACCCAGAATTGTTCCTGTCTGAAAGAACTGCATGGACAAAATGGAGAAGAGACTGAAGGAAAGGAAAGGCAGTCCAATGACCAGCCCAACTTGGGATCCAACTCATGGGAGCACACCAAGGCAGGCACTGTTACTGATACTATGATGTGCTTAAAGATGGGAGCCTAGCAAGGCTGTCCTCTGAGAGGCCCTACCTGCAACTGACTGAGACAGATGCAGACACTTATACCCAAACTTTGGACTGAAGTCAGGGACCTGTATGGCTGAATTAGGGGAAGGATTTAAGAAGTTAAAGGGGAGAGTGACCCTATAGGAAGACCAGCAGTCTCAACTAGCCCAGACCCCAAGGAACTTCCAGAGACTAAGCCACCAACCAAGAACAATACATGGGCTTGCCTGAGGTATTGAGGAACCAAGGAACTAAAACTCGACTAAACCTCTTTCCTGACTATATTAGTTACATTTTATGGGCATTGTCCTGTTACATATTTACATTTGGCCTCTAAAAAATTGTATAAATTTTGAAAATATTTAAAATATTTCAACTCACATGTAAACAGTGTTATTATTATTATTATTATTATTATTATTATTATACCACTGTTATATTAATAGGGTATCTATTGCCCTTAATCAGAATTCAGACTGAGTCTTCTGTGTGATCTTTGGCATAGACTTTAATCCTTTCTTGCTCAATTGCAACATAGGTACTATTTAAATCAACATAGCAAGAATTTCCATGTCATTACCTATATTGTAAGTTACATATACTTAGAGATTATTAGAAATGCAGCTTTCATAGACTAGGACATTCATACACAAGCACTCACAACAGTCACACACACACCATCAATTTCACACTAAGCATTATTAGTCTCCCAGCTTCATTTTACATTTAAAAAAAAGAGAAGGCCTTGAAGGTCTATTGATTTTCCCAAGGTTAGAGAGTGCTTCTGGAGGGATTCTGAATGAAAGTCTTAAGATCACTAGTGCTCGGATTTTTCTTTTTTCTTTTTCTTTTTTTCTACAGCAAGGATCACATCTAGTGGGAGTTGATAATGCAGTTCTGGCAGACACATTTAAATATTAATAGCAATTAATTCAGAATGAGTAGTTGAGGTCCTGGGAAGGAGAGATTAAAGAATAACAAGGTGATATGCATTTGAAGAGAAGATAACAAATTCACCATCACACAAGGTTAAGATGCTGTGGGAAAGTCACAAATTAAACAAAGTAGATTCAAGAAAACTGGAGTTTGGGGAAAAATAGGTAAAGAGGTTTTGAAAGCATATTAATAGAAAAATATACTCATCAATTTGTTGTTTTGGTTTTTGTTTGTTTGTTTGCTTTTGTTTTTGTTTTTGTTTTTTTCTTGGTATAGAGAAAAAAAACAACTAAATCAGATTGTGTTTGATTTATAATTCAAGTTTTGAAATTTTCAGTAAGTACATCAGGAGGAATCTACAGTAATTGACTAAACAAAGAAGTGGATATGGCCAATAAATAAATAAATAAATAAATAAATAAATAAATAAATAAATAGTCCTTTAAAGATAAGAGGTATCCCACAACAGTGGTACATGACTTTAATCTCAGAACCCCGAATGCAGAGACTGGCAAATCTCTGTAAGTTCCAGGCAGCCTCATTAACAGAGCATATTCATGAAAGCCAGGGCTACACAAAGAGAGGCTGTGTTGGTCAAAACAAACAAACAAGCAAACAAACAGACAGACAGACAGACAGTCAGACAGACAAAGGAAAACAAAAGAAACAAAAAGACAAATGAAATGTGATTCATAATGAATATTGTTAAGAAATGATAAAGACATCGTGAATGGAGCAAGATGCCAAGTAATTTTGATGCCATGATACAGAAGATAAACTTTCTGTTCCTTCTTCCCTACATTGCTTATTTCTGGACCTTGTGAATATGGTTTGTATTGTATGGTCAAGGATATTTAGGAGTTGGGCAAATTACTCTAGATTGGCTTGGGGAGGGGGCCAACATAACAACAAGTCCCCTTTCCTTACTCAGAAATATCTTTAAGTCAGAATCAAAGAAGTAGATGTGATAGAGGAAAGATAAGTGAGGGATGAACCCATACCCACACGTACACATACACAAGAGATAATTATAAAATTTGATATTCTGACAGATCACACAATCACAAAATGTAGGCAGATTCAATTGAAGGATGAGAGGGTATCTCCTTCCACAGAGCCCCCAGGAGAAGCTCAATATTCCAAACACTTATGTTTAGAAGTCACTTGTTTTGCTGCTTTATGTTAGGGTTATTTGCAATGATTTTTTTACAACAGGAACAGACAGAGAATGGTAAATGCAGCTACCCAACAGGATAACTGATCATATAAATACATCATATAAATATATCATATAAATATATCATATAAATACAAGCCTGAGAGTCTTTGTGATCTAGGTGTGCGCTGACAATAGCACAATGAAAACGTTAAAGATAACCATCCAAAAATATTATTACCTTATTCCAACCCTGGTAGTGTACTGTGCACATGTATATTGCAGGAAAACATGAGAGACAAATTACCAAAAGTTGCTGTAAAGACCTTCAGTGACTGAAGCCATGTGTCGTCTTTTCTACATAGATCAGGACTCACATTGTCTGGGTTGAGAAAATGAAACGATAGAATCAGCACAAATAGTACATGATCATTTAAAAACTAAATAAATAAATAAATAAATAAATAAATAAATAAATAAATAAATAAATAAATGGTAGACTAAGTAATCTAGAGAGTTACTATTTTACACTCTCTAGCCTTGATTCCCTTCCCTGTTTCCCTTAAATTCCAATATGGCCTGAAGTAATTGATTAAAAAAATCATATGTTTAATTCAGGTACCTGCAGAAAACAAAACGAAACAAACAAACAAAAAGAACCCAAACAAAACCAAAAGTAAACATTGATTTTAGTAAAATTAACAGATTTCAACTTAAATGAAACTTAAGGTATATAAATTATTATCTATATATAACATTATATATAAATACACAACTGATTTTAACTACTAATATAACTCCTTAATGTTATATGTGTTATATGGTACATGTATAGTTAGTTTATCAATTATATGGTTTTCAAAATTAAACAAAAATAGATGTTTTCTTTTGGGAACCTGATTGTTTAATACACAGTAAGGAAATGTAAAAATAAAAATTCAAAACTAAAGAAGAAAGAAAGAGGGCACAGCACAGCAAAAACTAAGCATAATAGTTTTCCTTTCATAACAAGCAAAGTGCAAAGCTCTTTCAGTATAAAGTGATTTGGGAACATGCCAACAGACACTCTGCTATGATCAGAGTATGCTGGGATGCTAAAACCTCTCATTGGTACAGGCCCTCTTGTTTCTAACTGTGCAATGGCAGATGTTGCTTTGAAACTCTTTTCTATTCATTTTGACCAGTTACTACCTGGTAGCTTATCTAGGATGTTTATCGCCAACCCCTCTTATGCACCAGGATGAGGGTAGGATCAATATGACAGTACTACGTGGGATCACACTATGACAAGAGCAACTCAGATTAAAGGACAATTTTTGGAAATACTTTTTGGTTGTTCTTGTTGGCATTATATTTTTAAAATTCCATTGAGAAGTTCTCTTAGATTTTCCGATTTAATGACCAGGTTTTGCCTGACAATTATTCCTTTATCTTTTCTCTGGAACTTAGCCTAAAATCATTTAGTATTATTACAAGAATGCAACTGAGGACACTTACAGCATTCGATAAAAAATAAAAAGCAGAAAAATGACTGTTATTCTAAGACAATACACTGTATTGAAGAATCTTTGCTGATTTTTATCTAAAACTATTATATGTGATGAAAAAGAGCATCAAAACTGGTGTGGTAGGGCTGGGGTCAGGAATAGCAGTACCAAGAATATTTTTCTGGAGGCTAGAGAGTTCTGCTTCCTATTCCTCTGTTGTCTCCTAAACAACACAGAGATACCTACTGGTTGGGTCAGAAAGATTGACCAGCTCCCTGAGTTATGCTTTGGCAGTATCAGCCATAATTCTTTAAACTGCCCCAGATTAGCATCTTGATGGTATCACATTTCCTATGACCCCTTCTACCCTACAGAGTCTGTGTGCGCTCACCCCTTGTCCCAGTCTCTACCACTCCACTCTTCAGTTCTTTTTCCCCTCTCTACTTTTCTCTTCTTTCATCTTAAGATCCTACCTATGAATCCAAAATAATCTTCTTAAAACTCTTTCTCTGTGTGCATCAATTTTATTCTTTAAACTCTTGAGGGCCGGGCATGGTGGCGCACGCCTTTAATCCCAGCACTTGGGAGGCAGAGGCAGGCGGATTTCTGAGTTCGAGGCCAGCCTGGTCTACAGAGTGAGTTCCAGGACAGCCAGGGCTATACAGAGAAACCCTGTCTTGAAAAACCAAAAACAAACAAACAAACAAAACAAAACAAAAACAAAAACAAACAAACAAAAAAAAAAACTCTTGAGGGAAGAACCCTAAAGCTGTGTGTTTTGGGTGGCTTTGCTAACTATTAAATGTTTCTGGATCCAGCTGACCTTGCCAAGCACACCACAGAGTGAAAAAAGAGATCTGTAATTCTTAAAGACATTCTGATATTCCCATAGCATACACTGGTTTGTTCATTCTTACCAAGCAAAGAGAGCTGGTGATATCCCAATGATAACTCTTTGATAGCTATCTTATACGGTGTATGATACTGCCAGGTTCAAAAAACTCCATCTATGAAAATCTGACCTACACCATGCTAAAAAAATGTTTTTAACCTTTGAGGAGATGTAAAAATATTTATTTATAAAATCTCTGGTGAAAATTAAGAAAATAAATGCATAAAGAACATTTTCAAGAATGTGTCAAACATTTCGTCCTTATTTAATGCATCTAAGCAATTATATATATGTATATATGTATATATATACATATATATGTCACTGTAAAATAAAAATAAACACTAGATTTATATTTTTTCATATTTTAAAGGCTTAGAGGTCTGTTGAAAAATTTGAAAGAAAATATTAAAACGAACAATTGAATTACATTCTTAAGAAGCTAAATAGTCTAGAAATATAATTATATTAATATATAACTATTATAAATCATAAATATGCACTTATTTTCATTTTCTGATTTGCATTATAAAATAATAGAATGCATATTACTTTATTAATAACTGATCTGATCACAATAGAAAGTAATTATTCTTGAATTATCTTTCTGTATTTCTGCTTTTGAAAATTTTTACCTTTTTACTATTATCTCTCAGATTTTCATCACTAAAAGCCATAATTATATTATATTTCTATGAGGTTGGCACTTATCAATCCGCTTTATGAGTCTGTGGTATTAGTGTGGAGTCATACTTCTGCACAGGGTACCGACACCAACTGATGCTCATTGTCCTTCAGAAGCTGACTTCCTAGAGGGAAACTAGAAGGGATACTCGAAGAGATGGATAGTAGATGGGACTGTGTTCACAACAAATCATATGTTCCTGAATGCAGATAAGTTTTGCGGGGTTGAGAATCATGAAAGAGATAAATGCATGGGTCATATTGAAGGATGGGTTACTGGGCTCTCATTTTAAGGGTCTCCATGATAAGCTAATTCCAGTGATTATGAGCCTCTGGAGAGACTCAAGGTACAAAGAATAACTGAACATGATGGAAATGTATCAGACGGTCACTCGTTTTCACAGTAGTATTAGCCCCAAAACTTGTCCTTATAAATATTGTTCTTATTTATCTTAGGTTAACATCCCTTAATTATTCATGTAGCAGTTTGAAGTATAATACATTTTTGAGAATTATAATATATTCTGTATGACAATTCTATATTCCTCAAATTTGTTCTTCAAGAAACTGCCTTCACCTTTTTCTTCAGTTTTTTATTTTTAAAAATTGTATTATGTTTTTGTTTAGTTTATACATGTACGTGAAACTGTGTAAGCATGTTAGGGTGTACTTATTGTACTTCTACATATGAAGGCATGTGTGCAAGTCAGAGAAGAACCTGTGGGACTCAGTTTCCTCCTTCAACCATGTGTTTACTGGTAATTAAACTCATCTTAGACTTAACAGAAAGTGCCTTTACCCTTTAAATTATCTTGGTATGTGACCTCCTCAAGGCTGGTAGACATGGGGTATGTAAGTCTTACAGTGCACTGAGTTACACACCCCATGTCCACTAGCCTTGAGGAGGTCACATAATCTGGTGGTCAGATTTCAGGTTAAATTTCCTCTCTCCTCATAAGGACCTGGTTAACTTGGACCTGGAATTTCTCTTTATGCAAATGAAGCATTCCAAGATTCTTAGCCCGAGCCAATGATGCACTCTCACCCTAAAACCCTTACACACTCCCCAAGGTTTATATAGCCCTTATTCACTCCAAATTAAGAGAGTTGTTTCACTGAAAACCATCTCCAGAGAAGGCTGTTTTTCCTACATGCATGCCTGTTTTGGATAGCCCTGGGGCTAACTGTATTTGATGTTAATACTGTTCTATGAGTGGCTTCGATCAAGGAATGAGTCAGCACTCAGGTGATTTCCTGTAAACCTGCTTCCCACCTTAATTTGTAAAATAAAGGAGAGCTGATGATTGGGCAGATAAAAGGGAAGGTGGAGTGGAAGGTAGGAAGAGAAGAAGGAGAAAATGGAAGAGGGAGAGGATGCAGAAGAGGATAAAGAAGAAAAGAGGAGCAGGAGCACATGATCTGGAGAAACCTCAAGTTGTAAGGGGTCTGATAAGCTGTGGAAGATGGTAGTGTAGCAGTAGATCTGCCCAATCTAGGTGCACACATGTAATCATATTAACTGCGTTGTGTTTTCATTGCCGGCACATATTTGGGAGATTTACTGCAACAAAATGGTGCCCAATGTATTGGTTTGAACTCAACTAAACTTAGATAAAATTTCGCTCCTCCCCAACCCCTGAATGGGGCTTGGGCAGTGATCTAGGCTGTAGACATATGGATTTGAAACTGACTGGGTTTGACGGGCTTGCAGAGAATGACAGAGAAGCATCTACACCTCAGAGAACCTTTCTGTGTTTGCTTCCCTGTATCCGTTGCTCTCCACCCTGCCTCCCCCTACTCCAAACAGAGACACAGACAATTCGGGTCTTTTTACACTCAGCTTCTGCCTCTTAATAAAGAATTGGGAGACAAAGGTACAAAGGGCTCCAGTAATTCATTTATATAAAGAGAGAAATATAACTTTTTGAAATTTAAAGATGGTATAAAGATATATTGCTCTAATAAGTCTTACAGGATACTCATATTCTGTCTAACGTGGAATTTTTGGTTTAAATCCTGGTTTGACAAGCTGACTTTTATAAGAAACTGTAGTACTTAAAGATGGGAAATTTCACCTGCGGTTCAGAACTAGATAGGGAGTATTAGTCACTGACTCCAAGTAGAGCAGTGATATTCGCCAGCTATGAAGAGGTATTAATTAAATAAATGTCTGTGGCACCTGGTAGAGAGCACAAGAGATAGATGGTATAAGAGGTATTAGTGGAAGTTTGAATTAATTGCTTAAAGATGGTATAAAGATATATGCTCTAATAAGGCTTACAAGATACTAAAATTCTGTCTAACATGGCTCGATGGGAATTTTGTGTTTAAATCCTGGTTTGACAAGCTGCTTCTTATAAGCAGGTATAGAAAGAAGAGGAAAGGAAAGGAAAGGAAAGGAAAGGAAAGGAAAGGAAAGGAAAGGAAAGGAAAGGAAAGGAAAGGAAAGGAAAGGAAAGGAAAGGAAAGGAAAGGGGAAAGAGGAAAGGAAAGCAAAAAGAAAAGGAAAAAGAAAGGAAAATAGAAGTATGAATCAATTGTTTAAAAGATGGTGTGATTAAAGTGTACAGGAGACTCATATTCTGTCTAATGTGAACTCCACAGGAATTTTGGGTTAATATCCTGACATGACAAATTAGGAAGGCCTAAATAGGCTAAAATGTGTATGATTTTGAGTATTGTAGTTGTTTTATTTTTCCTCTGGGACAGAGGACAAGCTATAGGTTTTCCTGGTTACATGCTGAAGGATATGCAGATTTAGGGAAAAGATTTTGACTTTGTGTTTTTGGAAAAGGTGATTAGGTTATTTACACCTTCCAGAGTTATATGGTACAGATTATCTCGATGATACTAAAATTTTGTTTTGAGATTTATATATTATAGAAAATATAGCCTTGGTGAATTTCATCATCAGAAATGCTGAACTGACCTGCCTGAACTCCTGATGTTTTGTTTTTTCATCTGGATTTAGTGAGGACACAGACACCAGAGACTAATATAATCATTGGTGTAACCTTCTTAAGGCCAAAAAATTCTCCCATTTCCTTCTAATATTACTATCACAGCAAACTGAGGTTATCATACATTCAAACCATAATCTCCATAGGGAAATCAACCTCCACACACAGCTGGATCCAAACCATCGTTGAGCAGTTCTGGCCCAAAGGTTCCTTCACACAGCTCCATAAATCCCCCAGATGGAGCCTGTGTTCCATCCACCATCCCCACCTTGGGAGAGCCTATAACCATCAATTAACCAACAGATCACCATAGTACCATATTCAACCTCCTAAAAGAGACAAATCTGGGACATTTTTCTTCAGAGTCTAACCAGATGGGTCTGTCCAACCTTCTGCTTCAGTGCATCTTCCTCAGCTCATCAGATGGGTCTCACATTCAGTTCTAGGTATGGTCTGACTAATGCTGCCTGCACTACAACTAACTGTAGACTTCCACTAGTACCCTACATGCCTAAACATCAACCTACAGAACACGTCCATGCTATGCCACATACAATATCTCCATCCAGGCATATCTCCTCTCATACTAAAGGTTTGAACGAGTGCCCTCATCCCATTTACCATCCCTGTGCGCTCTGCCCACCTGACTACATTCCACCTTAACATTATCAACTTCTCGGTTCAATTTGCATGCATATTCTGTCTTCTGTTACAACCCACTTGGTTCATATCTGACACAGAATTAGTAGAAGTAGTTCACAAGCCCAGACTTCATCACAAAAATACAAACAATATTCAAGCCAATAACCAGCCAGGTAGAAAAGTTTGTCAATGAGAATGACTTAGATAACACAGGATTTAAAGGACAATCATAAACTTCATCAAATCAAAGAGTTTAATAAAAGCACAAAGAAACATCAATTAAGGGGATAGAGTTTAAGAAGGATAAATGCTTGAATGATACCCAAGAAAATACATATGTAAAATTAATGGCAATGATGAACACAATACAATATTGAAAAAGTTCAGTAAAGACATAGAGATATTGCAGAATACTCAACATTAAATGAAGTTGGGATTGAAAAATTCAATGACCCACTGAGAAAATCCAATGGAAAAAAATCTTACGAGTTGACCAGATGAAGTAGAAGACAGGACTCAGAGACAGTAGAAGACCTTGACCAAATTAACAAAGAATACGAAAAAAAAATCCAGAAATAAAAACTGTGTGACACCATAAGACAAAGCATTGAATGACAGGAATGGTTGAAGGGAAAGAATCCCATGTTAATGGCATAGACTGTATTTTCAGGGAGATATAAAAGAAAATATCCCCAAAATTTGGAAAGAAACTCATAAATTCAAGACTCATGTAGAATACTATGTAGACAAAACAAGAAAAGAAAATCCCAAGACCATAAATATATTAAAAACACTATTTATCTCCTTGGGTACTTTCTCTAGCTCCTCTATTGGGGGCCCTGTGTTCCATCCGATAGGTGACTGTGACGACCCAAGGAGCTGAAGGGGTCTGTAACCCTATAGGTGGAACAACAATATGAACTAACCAGTACCCCCTGAGCTCATGTTTCTAGCTGCATATGTAGCAGAAGATGGTCTAGTCAACCATCATTGGGAAGAGAGGCCCCTTGGTCTTGCAAACTTTATATGCCCCAGTACAGGGGTACACCAGGGCCAAGAAGTGGGAGTGGGTGGGTAGGGGAGCAGGGTGGGGAGGGTTTAGGGGACTTTGGGGATAGCATTTGAAATGTAAATGAAGTAAATACCTAATAAAAATTGAAAAAAAATACTATTTATACAGAATAGAGAAAGTATCAAGAACAAAAAGCATAAAGCCTTTTATTTTTTAGATCCTAACTTGAACAACATTAAATAAAAGCCTTGTGTATATTTGAGGTTGAACCAGTTAGCTTTCTATGTCATCAGTTTGTATGTATAACAGGACATTAGAGCTTGTTGATCAATTTTATGAGCATATAAATGTTAGACTCCATGTTTTCTTTGTATCTATAAAATTTTAACACAATATTCAATTAATATTAGTTTCTGTCAATAAAAGTGTCTGAATATATGCAATAAAGCATCTGCAACTTAAGTTTTAAAATATGCCTGACAAAGAAACAAAGAAATTAAAGGCCAATTAGGCAAGTGTTAATTATTACATTGTCACATTTGATTTTTCTCTATTAAGGATAAAATATCAACTAATTGTCTATGTCTTTCAATACTAATAATCTGAAGACTGCCTATAAATTGTGTTTCTCCCTTAACACTGTTTTCACGTTTATCCAAACAACTGTGAGCTTTATAGGTCTGTTCTGTGATATGCAGAAACCTAGTAATATCCATGACCTACATCCAGTAGATTCAAATAACAGCTTCCAAAACTTTCCTTCAGTTTTTCACAAGAAAACACTAGGGTTCTGAAAAGTATCATTTATCTGATCAACAAAAACACAGAGAACTGTTTCTTAAAGTGTGCTTTTGAACCATAAAGAAAATGCTTAAATGGAATGTGACTTTAAAGAAATCAGAACGAGAAATTTTTAATAAAACCTGAATTTACACATTAACTTAGCAGAGAAAGTAAAATGTATGTTGAGACAATGCCTCGTCAGGGAAAGAGTTGCTATGTGGGTGCAAGTACTGGGATCTAGGGATTCAGAGTATGGCTTTATATTACCTGGGTGAAAAAGCAAGGTGTACTCGGTGGCCCACGTATATTCCAGAGCATGGACAGCTGTCAGATAATCTCTACAGTAAGCTGGCTACCTAAACTGCTCAAAAAGATAAACCCTGTATTCAAGGAGAGAGATGTCCTGCATTAGTATCTAAGAAAGAGAATGATGGAGAAATATACCTGGTGTCAAGCTCATGCCTCCACACATGTGTGTGTGTTCATGTGCAAATAACTTGTACATATTCACAAACCCATGCACACATAAACATGAAAACACATGTATGCAAACACCAAACACACTGACATAACTAAGTTAAAATAGACACCATATCATTCTTTGTTGTTCAGTCATAGCCAAAAAATAACTACCTTAAGAGTTACAGTGATGATATGCATCTCACCACTGTATGATATATATATATATATATATATATATATATATATATNTTACAGTGATGATATGCATCTCACCACTGTATGATATATATATATATATATATATATATATATATATATATATGTATGTATATATATATATATATATATATATATATATATGTATATGAATAATTTTACAATTTTAAATGTTATGTCTGGAGATAATAGTATTTGCCTGGAGACATTCCTCTCTAAACTTGTATCATATGGGAATTAGGAGAATAATAAGGCTTGAATATCAGTGAAAACATTTATACTTGTAAATTGTAATTGTCTCATATGCCAAATAAAAATACCTTTTAAAAATAAAATTTATATGAGGAAATATTTAGAAATATTAAGTACCCATATTTTAAGTATCATAAAAATGAATTTAAATAATTTATTGTGTTTCAATGCTTCCAGAGTTCTGTCTTCAAGTCACTTTTATGCTGGTGAAACTTGTGTCCTTCTGTGTTTTTGCCAGAAATGTGTCAAATATCTTGCTTTCACTTTCTTTCACATCTGTGGTTCAAACTTTTCCCATGAAGTGACTAGATTGCTTTAATTTAAGAGGTTTGTCACATTAAGATGTGATTGTTTAACATTTTTTTCAAATAATTAGCCACTTGGTACACACATATCTTTGTTTTTACCTCCCAAACAAAATTTTTATCTCTAAAAAATGTGAATACATCACAAATATAAACTTTTTTTAAAAAAACATTTCATATAATGCAAAGTTTTTAATGATGTGCATAAGCTTTTAAATAACGTTTATAAATAATACCTTAATATTTTATTATTTTTATTTCACTTTGTCCAATTTTAGAAGTATTATCTCCAAAATAAGATTATTTGTAATAGTCCATTTTGTGACTTTGAGACTGTGATATGATTTTAAACAATGACTACTTAATTTTTAAACTTTTCATAAATTTTATCAGTTTTAACCAAGGTATTTTTATTTTATTTGTATGATGATTCAGCTGTTTGTTTTCTTTATGATAGTATTATTAAGTTCAATCTATCCTCATTGTGCCATATGAATCCCTACTCATAGTAGTGGTCATGTAGAGATTTTTGTAGCAACAAGCCTGATATTGCGGCCTCTTGTGAGGCTATGCTAGTGCCTGGCAAACACCGAAGTGGATGCTCACAGCCAGCTATTGGATGGAACACAGGGTCCCCA
>NC_034597.1:95113030-95114939 GCF_900095145.1 Mus pahari
GGGTAGGGGAGCAGAGGTGGGGGGGAGGGGTATAGGAAACTTTCAGGATAGCATCTGAAATGTAAATAAAGAAAATAATAATAAAAAAAGTGAAAAAAAAACCTATTGCTTATGACACAGCTTCTCTATACTACTAATAAAAACTTAGTCATGGTAAAAAAAAAAAAAAAAAAGACAATTGCTATGTATTATATTACCAAGTATTTAATTCTTCTTTGAACTTTTCATTCTTAATTTTCTTTGTAGCAACGTCTTGTAAGAGCTGACAGTGCATCAGTGGTGGATCTTTTCTTAAAATATTAGGGAATGATTTTGACATGTACTTATATTTTAATAAACAAATACTACCTTCTTGCCTGTACTTCCATGAAAATATAAAAGATAGAACTCACCACAACCAGGCATTTTTTACTTGTCAAATGCTGTTTTCATTTAACTGCAGTCTTGTTACAGTGTCAATGCTAGGATTCTTGCCGCTTTTCCAATTATCTCTGTATAAGATAATACAGGAATATGGTTGTAGCTTGTTCAGAGTAATAGATAAACAAAGGTGGCATTATGGAGAAGGTGCCATTCCTTGACAAAAAAAGTATTATTTGGTGGTCTTCAAAATATAATAATTTTAATTATTTGTGTGTGTGTGTTTATGTGTGTGTGCATTTATGTGTTTATGTGTGTATATGTGTGTGTTTATGTGTGTGTGTGTGTGTGTGTGTGTGTTTATGTGTGTGTGTGTGTGTGTGTGTGTGTGTGAAGACATCCTTGGAAGTGGAGTTCAGATGGGTATCCCTGGAGCTGGAGTTATGGGTGGTTATGAATACCTGACAAAGATACTGAGAGCTGATCTCAGGAACTCAGCAAGATCACCGCTGGATTTTAGTACCTCAGCTGTCTCTCATCCTCACATGGAACTATGTTAGTAAACACCAAGAAATTATGTAATTCAAGGATCATAAACCTTAACTGATGTTATAACAGGAAAATTATACTTTCTAGGAAAATTATTGCCTTGTAGAAATAAACAAATTCCAAAGACGTCTTTGAATAGAAGTCCAGAACACTGAACATACACTTTTAACTTTGAAGTATGGAGATTCACAACCGTGCTTCTCAGCCAGTGGGTAAGGGTTCCTAAGCTCTGTGTGGTATCAATCATGCATGTACTGATTTAATTAATATTAAATATCGATTGAGGGTGTCCTGATTTGCCTTATCAGAATAAATGTAGAAATACAATATTAAAAAGAACAGGACCTGGAAAGAAGACTCAGAGGTTAAGGGTTTTACAGTTCAGTCCTGAAAGGCTGAGTTCAATGCCCAACACCAATGGTAGACTAAGAGAATGAACTCCAGCTGCAGCACACCTGCTTCTACATATACACATGCACACACACACACACACACACACACACACACACACACACACATCCTATATACCACCACTACCATAATCACCATCATCAACAACAACAATATTAATAGAGACCAGATTTGACTTGTGGAGGTAAATTTTCAGGAATTTATAAAATGTGTATCATATCTTTTCCCAATCTGTTGTTTGCCATTTTGTCCTGTTGACATTGTCCTTTGCCTTAAAGAAGCTTTCAATTTTATAAGATTCCATTTGCCAATTCTTGATCTTAGAGGATAAGCTATTTTTGGTCTGTTTAGGAATTTTTTCCCAGTGCCCATGTGCTCAAGCTCTTCTCTACTTTCTCTTCCACTAGTTTCAGTGGTTTTATGTAGAGGACCTACTTGTACTTGAACTTTGTACAAGGAGATACAAATGGATCGATTTGTATCCATCTACATGCTAATCACCAGTTGAGCCAGCACTATATGACGAAAATGCTCTCTCTCTCTCTCTCTCTCTCTCTCTCTCTCTCTCTCTCTCTCTCTCTCTCTCTCT
>NC_034597.1:95115034-95127113 GCF_900095145.1 Mus pahari
CTCTCTCTCTCTCTCTCTCTCTCTCTCTCTTTCTCCCCTGGACGGTTTTAGTTCCTTTGTCAAAGATCAAGTGACCATAGGTGTATGAGTTCATTTCTGGGTCTTCAATTCTATTCTGTTGATCTATCTGCCTGTCACTGTATCAGTATCATGCAGTTTTTAATCACAATAGCTCTGTAGTACAGCTTGAGCAGAGAACCAAATAACCCTATTAAAAATGGGGTACAAGCCAGGCGTGGTGGCACATGCCTTTAATTCCAGCACTCAGGGGGCAGAGGTAGGCGGATTTCTGAGTTCGAGGCCAGCCTGGTCTACAAAGTGACCAGGACAGCCAGGGCTATACAGAGAAACCCTGTCTCAAAAAATGGGGTACAGACCTAAACAAAGAATTCTCAACTGAAGAATACTGAATGGCTGAGAAGCACCTAAAGAAAAACTTAATCATCGGGTAAATGCAATTCAAAACAACCCTGAGATTCTTTCCTCACACCAGTCAGAATGGCGAAGATCAAAAGCTCAGGTGACAGCAGATGCTGGCAAGGTTGTGTAGAAAGAGAAACACTCTTCCATTGCTGGTGGGATTGCACACAACTCTGGAAATCAGTTTGGTGGTTACTCAGAAAATTGAACATAGTACTACTAGAGAACCCACGAATACCTCTCCTGGCCATATACCCAGAAGATGCTCCAACATTTAAGGACACATGCTACCCTGTGTACATTACAGCGTTTTTTTTTTTGGTTTTTTGGTTTTTTGTTTTGTTTTGTTTTGTTTTGTTTTGTTTGTTTTTTTTTTAATGATTGTGAGGAGCTGGAAAGAACCCAGATGTTACTCAACAGAGGAATGGATGCAGAAAAAATGGTACATTTACACAATGGAGTGCTACTAAGCTATTAAAAATATTGAATTTATGAAATTCTTAGGCAAATAGACAGAACCCAAAAATATCCTCTATGAGGTAACCCAATCATAAAAAACACATATTATATGTACTCACTGAAAAGTGGATAGTAGCCTAGAAGTTCAGAATACCAAAGATACAATTCACAAGCCACATGAAACTCAAGAAGAAGGAAGACCAAAGTGTGGATACTTTAATCCTTCTTAGAAGGGGGAACAAAATACCAATGGAAGGAGTTACAGAGACCAAATATGGAGCAGAAACTGAAGGAATGACAATCCAGAGACTGCCCCTACCTGGGGAATCCATCTCATATACAGTCACCAAACCCAGATACTATTGTGGATGCCAAAAATTGCTTGCTGACAGAAGCCGGTTATAGCTGTCTCCTGAGAGGCTCTGCAAGTACCTGACAAATACAGAGGTGGATACTCTCAGCCAACCATTGGACTGAGAACAGGATTCCCAATGAAGTAGCTAGAGAAAGTAACCAGGAGCTGAAGGGGTTAGCAGCTCCATCGGAAGAACCACAATATGAACTAACCAGTACCCCCATCCAAAGAGCACACATGGTGGGATTCATGGCTCCAGTTGCATATGTAGCAGAGGATGGCTTAGTTGGTCATCAATGGGAGTAGAGGCCCTTAGTCCTGTGAAGATTCCCCCAGTGTAGGGGAATAGCAGGGCCAGGAATTGGGAGTGGGTGGGTTGGTGAGCAGGGGGAGGGGGAGGGGATAGGGGTTTTTGGATGGGATACCAGGAAAGGGGATGACGTTTGAAATGTAAATAAAGGAAAAATCTAATAAAAATTAAGAAAAAGAACTATCTCTTGTTCAGGAATGTTTGAAAACTTATAAAACTCAAAATTCTTATTAAGTTGGTTGTTTGGGGAAGTGCAGGTATTTACAGAAATGATGTTGTCTTCAGTTTTTACTTTTATTCTAATCATAATATATTTTTATATTCCAACCGAGATCATGAGGTTCATCAAACTGCCCAAACTACAGATACTTGGATGTCATCCTGAGAAGCCAATTGTGAATTTGTAAATCATATGTTCCTTTAGACAGTGAAACCTTGCCCAACTATCTACCATCCGTGGGCAGTACAAAGGTATATTTCCTTGGAGGATATACCACTTGTCAGGGAAACTGCCAATAGGATTGGGGGACAAAAGAATACTGCAAATATATTTTTTAAAGCTGAGTTTCAGTATCTATAAATAGTAAGAGTATTAAATTTATCTTTTTTTTTTCTTGAGACAGGGTTTCTCTGTAGTGTAGTACTGGCTGTCCTGGAACTCACTCTGTAGACCAGGCTGACCTCAAACTTAGAAATCCACCTGCCTCTGCCTCCCAAATGCTGGGATTAAAGGCATGTGCCACCACTTCCCCACTAAATTTATCTTTCTTATTTAGATTATAAATTTAGTCACATATAAATTTATAAGACATAAAGGATAGTGACAAAGAATTCTTAATATTTCTGTTGAGTTTTAGATGGCATTTTCACAGCTGCAAAGTAACTACCTTTTTATTATTTTTCTCTTGTATCTCAATTAGTTTTTTAGTAACAAATCTATGTGTGATAAAGTGTGGACTACTCTGAATTTATCTATATTGGGGATTATAACATTTGAAGATATATTTTTATATACTTTTGGTAACTGAATACCATTTCAGTCCTATTTAAAAATGATAGTGATTCAATTACATGTGTGTTTTATAGATATTGCAATAAGTAGTTTGCTTCCCTTTTGAAATGTAAACACATTCACTGACATAAATACAAATACATGATACAAACACAACATACACCCCCCATACACACACACATGCACACACACAGGGGCACACACACACACATGCACACACCCAAATAATTTAATGTGGTTCACAGTCGACCCTCTCTAGGGCTTCAGATGTCTCTGTATGGCAGGCAGAGAGTGAACAGAAACCTGGGATGAATAGGTTCCATAGGACTCTGGTCCAATCAGGAGTGTCAGGAATGTTTTAGCTCTTAGAAGAGAAATAAAGAAATAAAGAAGTATAGGAAGTCTGCATGAGCCAAGTATCAGGCATCACTCTCCTCTAGACAGCTGTAGTGACAGTGATAGTGGCAGCAGAGAAAGCAATGGTGACTTGAACTGCCACAACTCTGATGTGAGCTTTTGCAGGCAGGGAGACAGGTCAGTCATGCGGGTCCAAAATCCAAAGATGAATGCTCCAAGAAAGAGCTCTTCCTCAAGTGTTACAGCTCAATAAAGACATCCACACTCCGTGGAATAACTTTTGTGATTTATTTGATGTTGACAGAGACTATGTGAACATGGGGGAGTGGATGGAATGGAGGTTTAAAGGTTTTCTATTGGCTGGATTTAAGATGTTGGTGATGCTCCATTTTCATTAGGAGGACTCCAGTTGCTTGCTACATTATATGAATGACTGTCATGGTCATCTTTGTTGGATGTCATGGTTATGTGTTCCAGAGCAGGTACAGAGAGCAGTAGGAAGTGGTTTTATTCTGACCTTCTCAAATCTCAGAATCCAGGGTTTGAGCTCATTCAACCTCAACAGTTTTTAAGGATGATCTGGTAGTACAGCACACTTGTCTTACAATTTAACTCTCAAAAATTTCAGATTAATTTGTTAAAGGCCTAAATTTTGAAAAGGCAATTTTAATTTAAAAGTAAACTATACTAAAACTTAAAACTATAACCAAAGAGCATTGAAGCAGTTCCATGCAGTTCAACTTGCTAGAAATTCTGTAAATATTTAACAAGAACATGTTTTTAGTAGGTTTTAACTTGGCAAGCACAATGAGTTATTTAGTGTAAATTAATTCACAGTGAGATTTTTTTTTAAAGTACAAGGCACCTCCTCAGTGGGTTACATACTGAAGTCTCATAAATAAACTCCAACTTCCACGTGCTAAACATGAAAATTACTTGCAGCAACTCCTTGTTGTTGTTTTATACAAATCTCTTGGACAAAAACTTATAAATGGTCTAATATTATTTTAGAGATTTCCATTTTCTTATTGAATATTTCTTATAAATTATTTTTAACAAAAGGAAATCCTGTGATTTTTAATATTGATGTTCTCTATTTTTATACTTTATTAAGAATAATAGATTTACTAGGTTAAATATGAAATACAATTATATTGATATATTAAATATTAAATGATTTAATTTGTAAGTCCTTCTAAAAATGTTTTTACTAAAATTAATTTCTGAATCTCTCTGTTATGCCCAGATCACAAGGTCCCCACTGACTACCAGAGACTACCAGGAATCTAACTTGTATGCAAAAGCAAATAGTCTTATTCAAGCTCTTACTTGGACCTTCTAAACTCTCTGTTGCAGTAGATTGTTATGGAAAGTCCTTAGCCAGCAAAGCCTTGCCTTTTTATCACAGTTATAGTGGGGTAGAAGGCTTTCCAATTTAACAGTTAACATGATTGATTAACTTGAGTCATTCATTTCAACACATCTGGAACATTAGGTATTATTTTCTTAGGTGCTGATTGGCTGTTACTAAGGGTAGAGTTGTTTATGTTAGGAAAGTTATGCCTGTTGCTAGGGATGTCTTGGTTCCTGGAATAAACTGTGCTTTTTTTCCCAGTAACTGAGTTCAGCCTGAGGACAAGCTGAACATAAACACAGTCTAAATACAAAATGAAGTTTGTAATGTTAGGCTGGGCTTACATTCTCATCAGTCTAAGGTGGACTTTAAGATCCCCAGGTTCCATAAGGTGGTAGTGAGTAGAACTGGTGAAGAACTCTGATAGACTGTCTCCATGGGAACTTTGGTTAATTGTACTTTTTGCAGTAGATGACAGCATGGCATTGTAGGTAGGTGTGGCATTCTGGGCAAAGCATCATGTTGCAGTTACCCTGGAGAAGCTAGCACAAGGCAGAGTGGATGATGAGGCTATGCAAGCACACTACCAGATGCAGGGGAAACACTTTCTTGAAAGTGTAAGTAAGTCAAGAGAATTCACATGTCTTGCTATTCCCCTGTTCATCCCAAGCCATGATTTTCAGGCACTACTTAGTCACCATGCCTTCTTTGTTTGGAATTGGGTCTTTATATTTTCCCTGTTTCAGAATGTTCACTGTTAAGTTGAGAGTTCATACTTCATGTTCTTCATGAATACCAAAATTTCAGCCACCTCTTTGAAAAGAATATGGTGGAAGATAATTACTTAACCTTCCAAAATAAATATAAATTAAAATTTAATTATCTTTTGTCTTTAAAAACAGTAGCTACGATAATGCATTTGCAAATCATGTATAACACAGAAGTATTAAATTAAATGGGTGATGAAATGTAACTGTCTCTGCACTCATTATTGTTTTAAATATTTTAAATATAATATAGGTATGTAAGATTATATTAGCACATATTCTACAACACTAAACCATTTTTCACTGAGGCACACTTAAACCATCCCAAGAACTTATCAATCTTTTATAAAATATTCTCTCTCTCTCTCTCTCTCTCTCTCTCTCTCTCTCTCTCTTGCTCTTTGTCTAGTGTATAAGTGCTATTTTTCAAGTACACCCACATACCAGATGAGGGTATCAGATCCATTTATAGATAGTTGTAATCTACCATGTGGTTTCTGCAAATTGAACTCATACCTTGAAAGAGCAGTGATCTTAGCCTCTGAACCATCTCATCAGTCCAGGACTTATTGATATTAAAATATTTGTTTTAGTATTTGTATTGCTGACTTTTTTACAGCCAAATATCTGACTAGAAGGTATCTAGGAAGGTATTATTTGGGCTCATGGTTTGAGGATATATTGCATCATGGTATGAAAGATATGTTAGTGTCAAGGCAGGAGAGTATATGGCTAGAATTAGTATCTTTTCAGACCAAGGTGAGAACAAGTGAAACTTGGCCCATTATCCAGGGGCTGTCACTCAGAACACTACTCCATATGAATGATGAACATGTCCCTGACTAGCTGTGCATTTAAAACTTAGACCTCAGCTGATGGAACTGTTTTGGGAAATTGTTAGACCTTTAGGAAGTCCCTCATAGGCTTGTGTTTTCAAACTAGGATATCAGTTGACAGTGCTATTTAGGGAGATAGTGAAACCTTTAGTGGATGAAGCCTGGATAGAGGCAGGACAGTACTGGTGGCTGCTTTGAGGGTTTACAACCTGGTATTGTTAATATAAAATAAACACTTCAGATCCCTGAGTTAAAAGGATATAAGAGTCCAGTAAGTCCTCAACTTTTTAATCTGTTATATTTTTAAACTGATAGTAAATAAAGTAAAAAATAAATAAAAAATAAAATGTTGCATACAAAAGTATAGAGGTAAACGGAAACATAAATAGTTGCTAAGTACATATAAACTTAAGTTATACGTACAAGTTTTGTAGACCTTTTATATATTTTATGTAGAGATGTATGGCTGACACAGGTTCAATGCTTTAGCATTTAAATGATAGAACAGTCTATATCTCATTATATTCACAAAAAATTAGGAAGCCAATTTTTAAAAAATATAGTTTTCAGGGCCGTTTATGGATTTCAAATTATAACATAATAAAAACAATTATAATGTAAAAGAATATTGCATAAAAAGGTGTAATAAGACTACCCACAAACTCTGATAATGAGGCTGAACAAGGCAACAGGAGAAAAAGAATCCCAAGGGTAGGCAAAAGAGTGAAAGACCCCTTCTCACACTGTTAGAAATGTCATAAAATACTCCAAGATAAACAACCATAACATACATTCAAATTTACACATATATGTATATATCATAATTCATAACATATTCATAACATACACATGTGGGCAGGATGATTGCCACTTCAGCTTCCGTGAGCCTCTATGAGCCCTGTGTTGATTCTGTGTTTTATGTTCTCCTGGTCACACTGACATCTCTGGCTCCCATAATTCTTCATCTTCCATGGGGTTCCATGATCTCCACCTAATGCTTGGCTGTGAGCTCTCTGTATCTGTTCCCTTCAGCAAGCAAATGAAGCCCCTCTAATGATGATCGGGCTAGACAATTACCTATCATTGGGAATCTTTTCATTGACAGTTTTTACAGCCCTGATTGGCTCTAACAGAGTTCTCCAGGCTATCCAACTCTGGTTCCTGGCCATCCACACACTGTCAGTAAATTGCATCTTCTCATGGCCTGAGCCTCAAGTAAGGCCCTTCAATAGTTGGCCACCTCCTCAAATTCTGAGCCACTGCTTCTCCAGAACATCTTGCAAGCAGTACAGTTTGCAGTAGAAAATTTTGTGTCTGGGTCAGTGACCTAGTCCCACCACTGAGAGCCTTGCCTGGTTACAAAAGGAGGAATTTTCAGACTCTTTACCTTCTAATTCTAGGAGGATGTGAACGAGGTTTACCTACATAAATTATAGAAAGTTTGTACTCCACTATTTCTAGATTGTCGCTCATATCCGTCCCTCAGCCACTTGATTCCTCTTGTCTCCATCCCCACCGGTCACTAGTCCACCCTCAACATCTGTTAAATTTCCCCATCACAACGAGAACCATGTTACACCCTAGAGACATCCTTGTTACTTAGCATCTCTGGGTCTCTGAATTGGTTTTGATTATCCTTTATATAACAGCTGTAATTGACTTAGAAGTAAGTACAGATCATATTTGTCTTTCTGAGTCTGGGTTATCATACTCAGGATGAATTTTCTAGTTGAGCCATTTGTCTGAATATTTGATGATATCCTTTTTAAACTGATAATTTTGTATTATGTGTATCTAACAAAATTTTTTATTCATTCTTTGGTTGAAGGACATCTAGTTGTCTCTAGTTTCTTGCTATTATGAATAAAAGTGCAATGAATATAGCTGAACAAGTGTTCCTGTCTAAGGCAGAGTATCTTTTGCGTATATACCAAAGACTAGTATAGTTGGGTCTTAAAGTTCATCAATTCTAAATTTTCTCAGAAACTGCTATATTTACTTGTTGTGATGGTTTATGCTTATCCCAGGGAGTGGCACTATTTGGAGGTGTGGCCTTATTAGAATAGGTGTTGCCTTGTTGGAGAAGGTGTGTCAATATGGGCTTGGGCTTTAAGACATTTGTACTAGCTTCCTAGAAGTCAGTTTTTCACTAGCAGCCTTCAGATGAAAAACTGGTAAAACTTCAGCTGGTAAAACTTGATGCCTGTTTGTTGAATAATGCAAATATATTCATATTTATCACCCTGCACAAAACTCAGATCCACATGGATCAAAAATTTCAGCATAAAACCAGACACACTGAGCTTGACAGAATTTAAATTAGAGAATAGCCTTAAATACATTGGCTTAGGAGTCAACCTTCTAAACAGAGCACCAATAGCACATGCACTAAAATCCACAATCAATACATGAGACTTAATGAAACCAAAAAGTTGTTGTAAAGCAAAGAACACTGTCAATTGAACAGAATAGCAGCCTCCAGAATGGGAAACAATTTTACCAGCTTTACTTCTGGCAGGGGGCTCATATCCAAAGTATGCAACAAACTCTAGAAAGTACACATCAGTAAACTAACCCAATTAAAAATGGTCTGCAGATCGAAAGAGAGAATTCTCAGCAGAGAAATATCAAATTACTGAGACACATTTAAAGAAGTGTTCAACATCCTTAGCCATCAGGGAAATGCAAATCAAAACTACTTTGAAATTCCATCTTACACCTGTCAGAATGGCTAAGATTAGTCTTCACTTCTACAGGGTTCCCTAAGTCCAAAGGGGAGGGAGTTATACAATCTGACTTTCACAAATGCTCTGAGATATCTGTTTTACCTTAGAAAACATTTTCCAAACACAGAAGTGGAGGCTCACAGTCGGCTATTGGATGGAACACAGGGCCCCCAATGGAGGAGCTAGAGAAAGTATCCAAGGAGTTGTAGGGGGTTGCAACCCTGTAGGTACAACAACAATATGAACTAACCTGTACCCCCGAGCTCGATTCTCTAGCTGCATATGTAGCAGAAGATGGCCTAATCAGCCATCATTGGGAAGAGAGGCCCCTTGGTCTTGTAAACTTTATATGACCCAGCACAGGGGAAGGCCAGGGCCAAGCAGAGTTTTAATTGTTTATATTGCTATTATTAATATGAATATTTATTCCTATATTTATGTTATTATCTTTCTACTTTTCCCATTTTAAAATAATTACAATGTTTACATAGAGATGGTTAAAATCACTCTGGTCAATATAAACTTGTGCATTTTTTCCTTAAATTTCCTGTCATATGTTTTTGCTGATATGCCCATCATTTAATATTCAGTTTTACAGACAAGGTTTGCTCTATTTCCTTCTTTCTCTCACTGGTTTGTTTTAACAGATACAGTGAAGAGGCTCATGGGATAGCATACCATTCTTAACCCACTAAGCTTTGACACTGCAAGTTCTCATTTCAATGCCTTTTATTTTTCCTCCTTGTCTGTCTGCTTTCTTTCCCTTTCTTTACTATATTTCCTTGACCTAACGCCTTACTTTCTTGTTTGTGATCTTTGCGTTTTCCCCCTCTAAACATTGTTGGATAAGCCTTATTCTTCTTAGCCCCTTTAAAGTTTGCACCACCTTTTCTTGCTGTTGTCTCTCTGCTTTTTTCCTCTTGTTCTATGATTACTGAGAAGCTTTCTTGCCATTGTTAGTCTTGGGAAAGAACACCTTAGAAATCATAGAATTTCTTGACTCTTCTGTTACTATAGGTAAAAGTGTGATAGGTTTTAAGTGCTTGCATGTGGTTTCTCTGATCTTAGTCTTCTGCTGTCAGAATGACAGTAGAGCCCTAACTTAACCCTACTGTCTAGAGGTTAGGTACAATACTACCTTTCTGGTACAATGGTGAAAACAAAAACTCAACACTGACCTAAGCATTCCCACCAGAGCACTGTAAGTAGTGCAACTAGAAAGATGTAGAGTAGGAAAGTCCCAGGTAATGACATAAGCCCAAATGTGCAAGTACCAGAACAGAAGAAACAAAATTTCAAATACACAGGAAAGCAAAACAAATACAGAAGTTAAAAAATTAATAATCATATACTCTCATAACATTAAAGTAGATGAAATCCAAGGCAAAAATTCTAAAGAATGAGTATTAGAACGATAATTAATGTCAATTTGTACTAGAATAAAATACAGACAAACAAATGAGTGTAATAAGAAAGAAACCATGGGAGATGAAATGGAGTTTAATAAAGAGATTAAATTATTCACAAGTGCTCTGTGCATATGTTTCTAATTACATTTAAAAAAAAAAAGAAAGTAAGCGAGCCAGCAGGAAGCAGTAATGGACAGTAAATAGGGGCAAAGTGCATATTTTTATAAAAATGTGCAATGAAACCCATGACTTTATATGAAAAATATGAGCTAATAAGTTTAAATTATTACTACAAAATGTATTTGTAAATATAAAATATGAATGTACTAAGTATAAAGGAGAAACAGTTTCCAACCTTGGCACTCAATCTCTGAGCTTCAGTTTTGATTTTAGGAGCAAATCAATATATTTGATGCTTTCAAGTCATCCTCTATAAATTCTCAATTGTAAGCAACAGCCTTTCTAATTTGCTAAGCCAGAAGCCAATTACAACCTCCCCTTCAAGTCATTCTTTTTTCATATTTATCTAATTAGCATTTAGAAAATTCATAACATCCTTTATAAGCCTGATTCACATTAGAGAGAGATGAAGTGGTTATAACTACACAATAAAAATCATTCTTGATAATTACAGTATTCCGCCTACATCCGTGGGTATTGATGCATAGGTGGTGAATAACTGTGGACAATTAAAGAGTTTATAAAATTTACAAAGACTTACAAATGAAAAAAAGTATCTTCAGGAAATAGGAAGTCCTGAGTTATTTGAATGATCCTAATCATTTTTAAGTGAGATTAGAACCCTAAGAATGCATGCATGCTTTAGTTTCTATTCCTTTAGTCATAGACTGTACATCAAAGCATGAACAGAATTGATAATCACTCATATTCTATTCAATAAATAGCTTTACCAAACAGTATGTAGGGGAAAAGAATTTTACATAGAGTAAGCAGTACAATTATTAACAACAATGCCAAGCTATTTATGAATATGCATGCTATATTTTCATGTGGTTTGATTAGTCATTTTAAAGAGTGGTCCTAATTTAAATGATTTGTGGACAGTTATGTTCTCTTAAAGTCAAGCATTCTTCCTGTTTTGTATATAAACTCAAAGATTGGAAGCTATAGAACTGGTCACAAATACTAAACCATGGCTAGTAATGCCCATCAATGACTTGTTTGTTAAGATATCAGCATATTTCATTCACTGCAATTCACCAGAATGTAAATGCAAAAGACAAAGCAAATAGATTTCAAAACTAATTAATAGCTAAATATTTCCCACCTAATAGAAATATAAAACATGTTAAAACATAATAAGTAATATATACAAGGTCAACTTACATGGAAAATGTTTTCTTTTTTTAAATTTATTATTATTTTCTTTATTTACATTTCAAATGCTATCCCGAAAGTTCCCTATAGTTTTATTATTTATTATTATTTATTTTATTATTTATTATTGCATCTTATTTTCTGCCTCTTGAGGACGTCATTCCCATGAGCAGGAATACGATGTCTGGCCCAAGCCTTCTATCCCTTGGGATCACAGCAAGTGATGAGAGCAGAGGCTGTTTGGTATTTGGCTTTCTCTTTGATCCTTAGGATATTTTCGCGCAGCAGTTTATTAGCAGTTATTGTGACTCTTGGTGCTTTTCCTCAGTCCAGGTACAGGAGGTGGCTTTTGTCATGTTATATAAATAAAGAGATCTAAACTTTATGACTAGTACATTCTATATTCTATAACAATGAGAGAAATGTATATGTGAATTAATTTTTATCAAAATAGAAGAGTGAATATAAAGATGATTTTTTGTATTAAGTTATTGGATTTATTAACCATAGGTTAATTGTAGGAATAAGGCTTTTCATCTGCACATTGTACTTCTGTCATCTCTTTGAGTTTTTTGAATTATATTATTAGATATTTTCTTCATTTACATTTCAAACGCTATCCCGAATGACCCCTATATCCCCCCCCACCCTGCTCCCCTGTCCACTCACACCCATTTCTTGGCCCTGGCCCTGGTGTTCCCCTGTATGGGGTATATAAAGTTTGCAAGACCAAGGG
>NC_034597.1:95127124-95128352 GCF_900095145.1 Mus pahari
ATTGCTCTGGCTAGGACTTCAAGTACAATATTGAATAGGTAGGGAGAAAGTGGCCAGCCTTGTCTAGTCCCTGATTTTAGTGGGATTGCCTCCATCTTCTCTCCATTAACTATGATATTGGCTACTGGTTTGCTGTATATTGCTTTTATTATCTTTAGGTAGGGACCTTGAATTCCTGATCTTTCCAAGACTTTTATCATGAAGGGGTGTTAGATTTTGTAAAATGCTTTCTCAGCATCTAACTAGATGATCATGTGATTTTTGTCTTTGAGTTTGTTTATATAGAGGATTACATTGATGGATTTCCGTATAATAATTAAACCATCCCTGCATCCCTGGGATGAAGCCTACTTGGTCATGATGAATGATCATTTTGAAGTGTTCTTGGATTCGGTTTGCAGGGATTTTATTGATTATTATTTCATTGATATTCATAAGGGAAATTGGTCTGAAGTTCTCTTTTTTTGTTGGATCTTTGTGTGGTTTAGGTATCATAGTAATTGTGGCTTCATAGAATGAATTTGATAGAGTACCTTCTGTTTCTATTTTGTGGAATAGTTTGAAGAGAGTTGGAATTAAGTTTTCTTTAATGGTCTGATAGAACTCTGCACTAAACCCATCTCTGGTCCTGTGCTTTTTTTGGTTGGGAGACCATTAATAACTGCTTCTATTTCCTTAGGGAAAATGGGACAGTTAAGTTTGTTAATCTGATCTTGATTTAACTTTGGTACCTGGCATATGTCTAGGAAGGTGTCCATTTCATTCAGGTTCTCCCGTTTTTTTGAGTATAGCCCATTATATTAGGATCTGATGATGTTTTGGATTTCCTCAGGATTCATTGTTATGTCTCCTTTTTCATTTCTGATTTTGTTAATTAGGATACTGTCCCTGTACCCTCTAGTTATTCTGGCTAAGGGTTTGTCTATTCTGTTGATTTTCTCAAGAACCAGCTCCTGGTTTGGTTGATTCTTTGAATACTTCTTTTTTTTTTTTCCACTTGGTTGATTTCAGCCCTAAATTTGATTATTTCTTGCAGTCTACTCCTCTTGGGTGAATTTGCTTCCTTTTGCTCTAGAGCTTCTAGGTGTGCTGTCAGACTTCTAGTGTATTCTCTCTCTAGTTTCTTTTTGGCAGCACTCAGAGATATGAGTTTTCCTCTTAGGACTGTTTTCATTGTGTCCTATAGGTTTGTGTACTGGCTAGTCTTGTGTCAACTGACACAGCTGGA
>NC_034597.1:95130877-95131979 GCF_900095145.1 Mus pahari
CAATTAGTGATCAAGGGGCAGAGGCCCCTTGTGGGTGGTGTCATTTCTAGGCTTGGATTCTATAAGAGAGCAGGCTGAGCAAGCCAGGGGAGGCAAGCCAGTAAAGAACATTCCTCTATGGCTTCTGCATCAGCTCCTGCTTTCTGACCTGCTTGAGTTCCAGTCCTGCATCCTTTGGTGATCAACAGAAATATGGAAATATAAGCCGAACAAACCCTTTCTTCCCCAACTTGCTTCTTGGTCATGATGTTTCTACAGGAATAGAAACCCTGACTAAGACAGTTTGAGTGTGTTGTGGCTTCGTTTTCATTAAACTCTAAAAAGNCTTTAATTTCTTTCTTTATTTCATCCTTGGCCAAGGTATCATTGAGTAAAATGTTGTTCAGTTTCCACGTGAATGTTGGCTTTCTATTATTTATGCTGTTATTGAAGATCAGCCTCAGTCTGTGGTGATCTGATGGGATGCATGGGATAATTTCAATATTTTTGTATCTGTCCAGGCCTATTTTGTGACCGATTATATGGTCAGTTTTGGAGGAGGCACCATGAGGTGCTGGGAAGAAGGTGTATCCTTTTGTTTTAGGATAAAATGTTCTATAGATATCTGTTAAATCCATTTGTTTCATAAATTCTGTTAGTGTCCATGTGTCTCTGTTTAGTTTCTGTTTCCAGGATTTGTCCATTGGTGAGAGTGGTGTGTTGAAATCTCCCACTATTATTTTGTGAGGTGCAATGTGTGTTTTGAGTTTTACTAAAGTTTCTTTAATGAATGTGGCTGCCCTTGCATTTGGAGCATAGATATTTAGAATTGAGACTTCCTCTTCGTAGACTTTACCTTTGATGAATATGAAGTGCCCCTCCTTGTCTTTTTTGATAAGTTTGGGTTGGAAGTCAATATTATTTGATATTAGAATGGCTACTCCAGCTTGTTTCTTCAGACCATTTGCTTAGANAATTGTTTTCCAGACTTTTACTCTGAGGTAGTGTCTGCCTTTGTCCCTGAGGTGGGTTTCCTGTAAGCAGCAAAGTGTGGGGTCCCCTTTGTGTAGCCAGTCTTTTAGTCTATGTCTTTTATTGGGGAATTGAGTCCATTAAGAGAAAT
>NC_034597.1:95132790-95161631 GCF_900095145.1 Mus pahari
TTGCTGATGCTCACATCTATGGTTCCCGATTTCTTTTCTAGGGTTTCTTTCTCCCGAGTTGTTTCCCTTTGGCTTTTCTTTATTGTTTCTACTTCCATTTTCAGATCCTTAATGGTTTTGTTCAATTCCATCCCCTGTTTGGTTGTGTTTTCCTGTAATTCTTTAAGGGATATTTTTGTTTCTTCTATATGATTAGCACTGTTATACTGTAAATCTTTAAGGGATTTTTGTGTTTCTTCTAGCATCATGAGATATGATTTTAAATCCACATCTTGCTTTTCGAGTGTGTTGGGGTATCCAGGACTCACTGTGGTAGGCATACTAGGTTCTGATGATGCCCCATGTTCTTGGTTTCTGCTAGTAAGATTCTTAAGTTTGCCTTTGGGAAATCTCTGGAAATCTCTAGTGTTAATTTTCTAGCTGTGTCTGGCTGGAGTTTGATCCTCCTGTGATTCTGTTAGCCCCTATCAGCATTCCTGGGAACCCAACTCTCCCCTGTGTCCTGGTAGTCAGAGCACTCTCTCTAGAGGCAAGCTCTCCTCTTGTAAGGTGTCCAGGACTCTGGAGCTCTGATCCTCCTTCTGAGTCCTGGGGTCAGAGCCTTCTCTATAGGCTGACTCTCCTCCCATGATCCTGAGGACCTGTGGTGTGGAGCGTTCTGAAGAGTGCTCTGCTGCCTCCACTAGGGTTACAAAGAGAGATGGCAGGGGTGGCCTGGACTGGACCGGAACCCTGCCTCTGCACGGGCAGTGTTCCTTTGTCCCTTTTCCTGTTGGCATAAGGCCCACCTGGATTCTCTGGAGTTGATTGTGTTCCACTCACCTGTGATCCCAAGGACCTGCTGTGTGGAGATTCCTCTGGAGCACTAAGCTGCCTCCGCAGTGATCCTAAAATCTCGTGGGCAGTCAGTCCTCTAGGGACCATGGGGGTGTCTGCAAACTCTGTGCCCTAGATCTCTTTGAGTTTTAAAGTATAGAAATTCCTTACTTAAGATGCAGGGAATTTCCAGTAAGTTTCCAGGCTTTGGAGATAGTTTTTTATTTATGTTAACAAACTGGAAAGAGTTCATTTAGTTTAATATTTATAAGGAAGATCAATGAGACATACAATAAGGTATTACTAAGCTCTGAAATGCTACAGAACATACATTCAGTTAATGGAATCGTAACCAAGGATTTCTGTCAGTAATACATTAATAAATAATTGTTATAAATTTCCAGGTTTTCATGGTCCTTCAAAGTCCCTTCCTGAAGTCAACTCTTATTACATGCATATGCTACCTCAATTTATTAGAAAGTACAATTGTAAGGAAAAATTAAATGCAATCTTGCTTACAACAGACTATATATTTTAAACTTACATAGTTTAAGGGTTTAAAGAGAGCCAGGAAGTTGTATGTTATTACCTTTGAATTCCTTAAAATACTGAATAAGCTCAGAATGATTAAGTTCAAAGGAACCTAACTGACAAGAGCTGGGCCATGCATACCAAATAATATATTTGTAAAATTCAACAATATTAATCCTCAAGGCATGTTTACAGTGCATGCATAAAATAGAAACCTTGAGTTGAGTTACACCATAGGCGTAAAAATAATGGTTAATGGGACATAAATGAAATTGCAAGCTAAGGCATTTAGCAATCTAAGAAACATTAAGAAGCTTTTCATATTACCTTTTCTATTATGTACAAAAAAAAAAAAGGTTTTCCATCTTCAACCCAAATGAGAATTGAGAATGTGTTAAGAGGGTATAACCAATCAATAAGAAGCTTTAAAAAGTCAAATGAATTAGAATATTTTTCTCTTAAGATACTTATGTTAAATATTACATAGAAATCAAATTATACTCAACAATTATGTGATTTGAGTACCACTTATATGTAAAGTACAAGACAGTGGATTAGTCAGACCTTTCAGCTTTCTAGCAAAGGATAATTGTTAACATCTACAGTGCTGCCATTCAGGAGTCACTTAAAATTGACATAATTTATTTACTAAAATTCCATATTAAAAACTGAAAATAAATGAACTCATATATTGAAACATATATTCTCATTAATTAAAATTTATTTTTATATTATATCAAGTATATTGATCTTGGGCATACCAAGAATACTTCCAGTAGCTTATAAAATATTTAAGAATATTTAGATAAAACACACACACACACACACACACACACACACACACACACACACACACATACACACAAAAGATTTTCTAATTTAACTTGTATTTCAAAAGTCTTTTCACTGCTATTATCTACCATACAGGCTTGTAAATGTGTAAGTTACTTTTTGGAGGACAACTAAATATTAAGTATGGTTATTAAATATTTTTAGGGTAGTATCATCTATTAAAAGTTAAAAATAACTGCAAATAATGTTAGGCTCTAGAAGAAGTTATTTCACTTTATAAGCATTATTTTATTTTGATTTCACAATAATATTGACATTAGGAAGTCAGCCTTCTGGTGTTACAGATGATTTCCTGATTACAAATAATTTCCAAGAAGCTTCATTACTTTTAGTGTCTTAGTGATTTAGAAATTACTTTTTGGTAATTAGCTTTACTCTGAAGCAAACATACTCTTTTATATAGATGTCGAACAATTGCATATACACAGTCATAGTGAAAAGCGATAATAGGTCATACGTAAACAGTACAATGCAAGAGACAGTTTTGATCATAAGCTGTCTCAAGCTGAGGGCATAGTTTGCTTAGGAGAACATTCACAAAGTGTTTATCTTCCTCATTCTCAGTGGAGACAGAAAACATGCACAGGTGTTAACACAGAAAATCCCCTTGTATGGGTTAGAATTATAAAAAGTGAGGAAAACAATGATTTAAAAAAATCCACTGAGGAAGGTTTGTTTTTATTTTTATTCATTTACTCTGTATCAACCTCTCCTATATGCCAGAAGGCCAAATATTCAACAAATGTGTTATCTCCTAATTTCAGGCATCAGGGAGACTTGCTTCATCCAAACTTTCATACTGCTTTATAAAGCACTGAATATTGGCTCGCAGTCAAGGATTCAAAATCAAATGCTTAGCAATGTTTTGATTTAGAAGCCAAGCAGACTGAAGGTCTTACAGTTTCCATGATAAGGGAAAGAAAAGATGTGTATTTTTAGAAGACGAAGCATGGTAGTGAAAACTAAGCAGTTCACTGATCATGATTTTATTTGGATTCTTTATTTTCCTAAATTTAAGCCACCAGTTTCTACAGTAACTTGTACTTCCTTCTGGATTGTAATTTTGTTTCAAATTGAAAGGGAAAATGTTTTCTGAAACCAGTGAGGAAAAATAAGTTATTAGAGAAAAAAAAGTTGAAGAATAAAGTAAGTAATCTAAGAATATCCAAAGAATAAGGTGAGATGCCTGGCAAAATAATGCAGTACATGAGCCCTCCAGAGAAAATTTAGATTATATGTTGTATATGATATTTATGATGGTTTATAAATCTCTCTCTTATTTTATTCAGGCAGTCTGAACACATGAATAGCAAAATGGCTTATCAGACACAACTTCCATTAGCCAATTAAAACTTGGTTATTACTCAAGTTGAATTTCTTGCACAACAGAACAAATATTTGTAGCAACAACAGATTGGACCAAGATTATTCAGTACTTTACAGTATAATTTTAAGTTAAAATTTATAAAATGATCCCAGACTTATAAAATATTTGTACATGAGAATTAAAAATAAAATTTGTATATGAACTATTCATTTAAAAGAATCAATTTGGCATTTTATATCATATTTCCATTGAAACATTTCCTACAAGTTATTATAAAAATGCTAGATGTATTGCTTAATTTGGGCATTTGTAAAATTGGAAAAATACTTGATATCATGACATAGAACTTTACTCTAGGATACCTGTATATACAGACCTCAGCACTGGATTGTCTATTAAGTGAACTACTATCAGTTTCTGTCTTACCAATTATCTCTGAATGATTTTATTTAATTATTTAATCTTAAATCATTGTATTGCATATTTTTAATGTACCTAAGTTTCTTAATTGATGTTGGATTTTTTCAACCTGTTGAATAAATTATATACTGCCTTTTGGCATCCATTGTTTATATAGAAAAGTCAGGTATTATATTTTGGGGGTTCCTTTTTACATGATGCATTTTGTCTGTGTCTTGTTTATCCATCTTATTTTAAGAGTTCTGCTACTATTACACTTTTTATCTTAATTATATTCATTGTCCACTGACCTCCACTACACATCTCCCCTTTCCTTTTAAACTCATTTGTCCTATCTCCCAAAGTGCTACATAACTTAGCATTGCTCTCAGAACATTCATCCATTGTTGGTGGAAATGCAAACCTATACAGACACCAAAGAATTAATGTGACAGTTCCTCTGGAAACTAGGAACTGATTTACCTCAAGGCCTATTTTACACTTGGGCATATACCCAAAATACACTTCATCCTACTGCAAAGACTTTTTTTTTTCTGTTTTATTCATAATTGTCTTAAATTGGAAAAAACCTTTATGTCTAACAAGAAAAGTGTGGTTAAAGGAAATGTGGTTCATTTAAACAACGGGCTACTACTCAGCTATTTTTTAATCACTGTTGTAAACCAGGCACCTGGTGAGCTTGTCTTTCAGTGACTCAGCACCAGCAAGCAGTTACTTTATTGCACACTGGTACCAAGTAGAGTTCATTTCCACTGTCACTACAAGTTGTCTTTTCTTATTTCACATAGGCACCCTTTAAAAGTCCCTCTGGATGTCACAGCTGTCTTGTTCTCTAAGTCTGTCTGTCTGTCTGTCTGTCTGTCTGTCTGTCTGTCTGTCTGTCTGTATTTCTCTCTTTATTTCTCATGTCTCCCTCTGAGACAGCCTTTTGCTCCCCCTTTCCCCAATAAACCTCTTATATGTTAGATGTGCTGCATGCATGGGGTGATTTATGCAGGTTACATAACTTCATCCAGATTTGTCAAGATACATTTTGTTGCTTAAGCCTAACAATGACATCATGAAATTTGCAGGATATTAGGTGGAGGTAGAAAAAAATAAAACATTCTTAGGTAATCCAGACTCAGAAATAAAAATAAGGTATGTGTTCTCTTATATGTAGATGCTGACTGTTGTCAATGAGAAGCAAGTTACAATCCATATAAGCACAGAAGATAGGTGTATAGTGAGGATCTTGGGGAAGGGATGGGTCTCCCTATGAAGGGAAAATATAATAGATAGCTATGGATGGATGTGGGCAGGGAAAGTAGCCCTTCAACTGGAAGATCAAACAGGGGAGGGGATGGAAGAGGCACCTGAGAGGAAATATAAAGGAGGATCACCTAAAACCAAAATCCATTTGAAGGGTAATATGGAAAACTAACATTTTTTCAAACTTCGTAAAATATATAGATGTATGAAGGAGAAATAAAATCAACAATTAATCTGGGAAATGCAGACAATGTTGGACATCTCACCTAAACAAATGAAGCTTTTAGTACTAGGAATGAGTTACATATAAAGTAGTTTTTAGATAAAGGGAACCCATGTGAACTCCCAAACAACCCTGACTATTTTTAAGGCTATTGTTTCCTCTCCACAAACTAATGGAAAAGATTATTGCTGAGGTCAGCAACTATACAACTCATTGAACACAATTAAGTTTGACTGGTGCCTACCTGGAGCCTTTTCTCCCACTGACTAGTGTTCATGGTACTGATAGGCAGTCTGTATGCTTCTAAGTGAGAAAAGTAAATACCAGTCAGTAACAAACCCTTTGATCTACAAGGGCAACTTGTCTTCAAGATATCCTAGTTCAGTGGTAGAACACAACTTGTGGAAGTAGCCAACAATATCTGAACAGAGTTAAGACCCACTCCATAAGATGTATCCCCAACACTACTAAAGTGCCCAGGAGCATAAGGCTAGATAAGCTGAGAGATCTATGGCAAAACCAAACATGATGGTTATTTTAAAGGAATACCATAAATAAATGACTCCTAACTATATTATGCTACAGGCAAAGATCACTGTCTTGCTCAGAAATTATCAGAGAAGCTGCCTCTTGCATTGCAGGAGAACGATTAAGGGAAGCACAGCCAGAAAATGAGCACCTAATGAGAGACTTTTGAACACTCAGTTGTAAATGGAACACCTCCATAAAATTGCTCCCCTTGAGGTCGGGGAACCCAGAAGGAATCAAGGACACCGATAAATGAAGGTATTCTAAAACACATTAACCTGGATGCACAGATGAAATTACAGAGACTGAGGCAGCATTCATGGGGCCTGCATTGGTATGTTCCAGGTGAGTTTCCTGGTGCTGAGAACAAAAGATGGACACACGCCCCCATCTCTATCCCAGAAGCTTTCTCCAACTGATAAATACTCATAAATGAAAAATTATTTCCAACTGAGTATTCAATTTACTCTTAAAGGCAGGCCATGCCCAACAATAGATATCTAACATGAAACAAAATCAATGTCGTCTTTGTAGATTCTTAGCCTAAAACTGTTTTACTAGTTCACATAGGCCCTTTGTGCATATACTATGGCTTCTGGTTTTATGTTTTTATGGGATTCTTGTGTATATAAAGGTGTTTCTGTTTCTGTATGCATGTCTTGTGATTTTCCTTTGTCCTGTTTCATTGTAGGTAGGTTGATTGGTTTTGTCCGACATTGATTAGTTTGTTTTATATTATTACTGTTGTTGTTGTTATTATTATTATTATTATTATTATTATTTAGATGTCTGTTTATTTTTAAGAGACAGAAGGGGCGTGGACTTCTATATGTTGGGCAAGGGGAGAAACTCCACAGAAGTGGTGGGGAGAAAACCATAATCACCATATATAGTATGAATAAAATCCATTTTCAATAAAAGAAAAACTATAAAAATTAAAATGACAGCCTTCTCAAAGCAAACATTCCTTAACATCTCTTCTGAGTGGTAGGGGGATTCATGGGATCCTTCTCTACCTGTGATGGGGAGTAGAAGAAAGCAATCTTGAGCAGCTGTTCATTGTGCTGTGTTTGTGATTGCATTGTATCTGGGTTGCCTTACCTTCTACTAATTCATACATTCAATTTTTCATCTGTTCTAGGAAGCTCCCTAGGCCTTGCAGGGAGGGACTGAGAGTTCAGCAGTCACTTATTCTCATCCTATTACCGGAGACAGCCTATGTTATAGCCATCATCTTCTACACGAAAGGAATTTCTTTATACTCAGCTGGTAGTGGTACTAGGTTATGGATATAAAAAAATCAGAAAGCAGTTTCAAAACATGTTCATTGAGGGAATCACTATAGTATCCCTTCCTCCTTAGACCCATATCTTCTCAATTATAGGCTTCTGATGATGTAATATTTCTAGATGTATATTTCCTTCAATTCACTGCATTTCCAGATTTCAAAAAAAAAAAAAAATCCAGTTAGTTACCACAATATAGTCTTACAATTATGGTATCATGGGGCATATGTTGCCTCATGCTCAAGTACTGATTGAGACTGAGTGTTCTTTCTCAGTATCTATTTCTTTAACTCAAAAATACATTCAAAAAAAAGTTCTGTCTTTATAATTAGACCTGAAATAATGCACATAGCATTTACAGGAGGATGACCTTGAAGTAAATGTCATCCGACTGCTGCCAAAAGTTTCTTAGTCAAAATTATGTTTTATAGAAAAAGATATGCTAAAAAGTTATCCCTATCAGTTTTTAAATTTCTTCCAGGGATACATTATTACTTAAAGAAATGTCATTTTAGAGCTATCATTTTTGTTGTAAGAATCAAGATTTCCATAAGAAACCTAAATTATTTTATGTATATTTTATGTATATATACATACATATATACATATACATACACACATATATATAATATATATAATATATATATAATATATATATTATATATATATATATATATGTTAGTAGGGTTATGGAAATAAAAAATATAAATAGAAAATGTGCTCAATAAAAAGACAGTGGTTTATGCCTAACCTGGGAACATCATAGCCTGACCCTGACCATACAGCTTACAATTGGCTGTTTTATGTTCAACCTCACAAATTTCTGACTAGCTGGGTTGCTGCTCTGTTGTGGGAGATGGGGTTGTATATTATTAGCTCAGCACAAAACAAAATAAAACTTTCAAAGTTTTTTTTTTTTTTTTCTCTACATGAAGTGACTGTTCACATGATCTTGAAGTAACTAAAATTCAAAACTGAATCTAACAGCAAGTCTGGATCGGTCAAGGCTGACCTCTGTTGTCGAAACTGGTCCATGTGGTCCATCTTGTGCCATGGCTCACTGAGGAGACACTGCTACTGCTGCCAGTGGTGAGGCTGGATTATTTACTTTTCTTTCTACACAGAGAAGACGTCTATCGTTGCTCTCCACTGTTTGTACGTGGAGTCGTGTTATGAAGGGAATGTGAATCTGTGTTTCCTGTGATCATCAATTACAATTTCTTATTCCTGTACTCTGTCTGGATGCTCTATACTTTTCCCTGACTGTACAAGTTGTGATCACAGTTTGCTTCCTGAACAGTTGCTTAAATTGCTATTTCTATATGATTATGAGTGAGAGAGTCTGAATTTATTACTTTGTAGACAGGACTGGCTACATAATTGTTTTGTTTTGTGTTGATCGCTCAAAAGGACGGTTCTTGGGACTGAAATTTTAATGAATATAATTTTAGAAAACTGATTTCATTCCTATTGTTGAATCTTTTTCATTGCTTAGATAACATTTTCAAATTGTATGTTTTCATAGAACAAATGGATTGTTGATGTAGAAGTCATTAAATTTACAAAAGTATTGGCCCGTTGCTCATTCTCATTACTTTGCGTTATGATTTCATCTTTGATTTTTTTCTGTCTTTACTAAGTGGAAAAAGCCCTTTTTCTTTTTATAACTTAGTCATATGCTCATTACCACTTAAGTCAATACAGGCTCACCGTTGTGTCCTCTACTTCCATGATGTTGCTAAATGAAATCTGGTAAAAGAAAGTAAAAACTAGCAAATCACTATTACAAAGATTACCTACATTCTCCTTCTATGAAATGTGAAACGCATTTGCAACTTGGTAAATTAAATTTCTTACATTAAGTGAAATATAAGAGAGAAGAACTTCAATGATTATTTTTATAGTTTTCCTTTTTTCCTTACTTTGACACAGGTGTGGACAGTGCGGTTATGTAAATAGATCTTGATGGCTCTTTTGGTAGGAAACTCTTAAACAGTAGACTGTAAGGCCATGTTTCCTAAAGTCTCTGAAGTCTGAATAAAACACATAGTTATTTCTAGACAACAGTCATGTTTAGCAGCTTCCTCTAGGAGGCACAACTTAAAGAAAGCATTGGAGGAACCAAGCTTGTTAAACACACAGTTCTATTTTCTTCAAAGGAAGGAAAAATGACAACTGGTCACCTGGAATGCTGGACAGAAGAGATCAAAGAAGTGGGTCATCCTTTACTATCCTCTTACAGTCAGTCTCCCCCCTGAATGTTCCCCAAAAACATTGCCTTAATCCTGGGCTTCATCTCCCAGTGAATAGAACCCCTCCTTATAAAAGAGGCTCCTGTACTTTGCATCCTCCCTCAATAGAATTCATCCTTATGCTTATTACAAATCCTAGGGCCTTTAATCCCTTGAGGGTTAGGTGCATCATCTCTGATGATGGAAATTTCTCCCTGTGCCAATGAGTTCAAGGCTCTTTCCCACTTTCTCTTCTATTAGATTCACTACATCTGGTTCTATGTTGAGGTCCTTGATCCACTTCGACTTGAGTTTTGTGCAAGGTGACAAATATGGGTCTATTTTCATTCTACTACATACAGACAGCCAGTTAGACCAGCACCATTTATTGAAGATGCTTTCTTTTTTACATTGTATGATTGGCTTCTTTGTCAAAGATGAAGTTTGATAAAGAAGTTTGTGGTTTTATTTCTGAATCTTCAGTTCTCTTCCATTAATCAATGTGTCTGTCTCTGTACCAATACCATGCAGGTTTTATTACTATTGCTCTGTAGTAAAGCTTGAGGTCAGGGATGGTGATTCCCCCAGCTGTTCTTTATTGTTAAGAATTGTTTTTGCTCTTCTGGGGTTTTTGCCTTTCCAGATGAATTTGAAAATAGCTTTAACCATGTCTTTGAAAAATTGTGTTGAGATTTTCATAGGGATTGCATTCCATCTATAGATTGCCTTTGGTAAAATGGCTATTTTTACTATATTAATTTGCCAATCCATGAGCATGGAAGATATTTCCATTTTCTGAGATCTTTAATTCCTTTCTTGAGAGACTTGAAGTTATTGTCATACAGTACTTTCACTTGTTTGGTTAGAGTTATCCCAAGATATTTTATATTATTTGTGGCTAATGAGAAGGGAGTTATTTTCCTATTTTCTTTCTCAGCCTGTTTATCCTTTGTATAATGTAGGGCTACTTATTTATTTGAGTTAATTTTATATCCGCCCACTTTGCTGAAGTTGTTTATCAGCTGGAGAAGTTCTCAGGTAGAATCTTGTGGGTCACTTAAACTTACTAATCATGTCATCTGCAAATAGTGATACCTTTATTTCTTCTTTTCCAATTTGCATCCCCTTGACCTCTTTTTGTTGTCTTATTGTTCTGTTTAACAATTCGAGTACTATACTGAATAGATATGGGGAGAGTGGGCATCCTTGTCCCCGATTTCAGTGAGATTGCCTCATGTATGTATCCATTTCATTTGATATTGGCTGTTGGTTTTCAGTAAATTGCTTTTATTATGTTTAGGTATGGGCCTTGAATTCCTGATCTCTCCAATACTTTTAGCATGAAGGGGTGTTGTATTTTGTCAAATGCTTTTTCTGCATCTAAGGAGATGATCATGTGTTTTTTTTTTTCCTTTGAGTTTGTTTATATAGTGGATTAGCTTAATGGATTTTCATATATTAAACCAACTTTGTATCCCTGGGATGAAACCTACCTGATCTTGGTAAATGATGATTTTGATGTGTTCTTTGATTTGATTTGCAAGAATTCGATTGAGTATTTTTGCCCTGATATTCATGAGCAAGATTGGTTTGAATTTCTCTTTTAGTTGGGTCCTTGTGTGGTTTAGGTATCATGGTAATTGTAGCTTCATAGAATGAGTTAGGTAGTGTGCCTTCTGTTTCTATTTTATGGAACAGTTTGAAGAAAATTGATATCATGTCCTCTTTTAAGGTCTGGTAGAATTTTGTACTAAATCCATCTGGCCTGGGATTTTTTGGTTGGGAGGTTTTTAATGAATTATTATATTTCCTTATGTGATATGGGCCTGTTTACCTGCTCTTGATTTAACTTTGGTACATGGCATTTGTCTAGAAAACCATCCATTTCATCTAGCTTTCCCATTTTTGTTGAGTATAGGCTTTTATAGTAAGATCTGATGATTTTTTTAAAAAATTTCCTCCATTCCTGTTGTTATGTCTCCCTTTTGATTTTTGATTTTATTAATTGGGATACTGCCTCTTGGCCCTTTAGTTAGTTTGGCTAGGGGTTTATCTATCGTGTTGATTCTCTCAAAGAACTAGCTTTTGGTTCTCCTGATTATTTGTGCTGTTTTCTTTGTTTCTATGTGGTTGATTTTGTCCCTGAGTCTGTCTATTCTCTGCCTTCTACTCTTGAATGAGTTGCTTCTTTTTGTTCGAGAGCTCTCAGGTGTGCTGTTAAATTGTAAGTATAAGATCTCTCTAGTTTCTTTACCAGGGCACTTGGTGCTATGGACTTTCCTCTTAGCACTTTTTTTATTGTGTCCCATAAGTTTAGATATGATTTGTAAACATTTTCATTAAATTCCAGGAAGTCTTTAATTTCTTTATTTCTTCCTTGACCAAGTTGTCACTGAGTAGAGAATCATTCAGTTTCCACGTGTATGTGGGCTTTTTGTAATTTTTGCTGTTATCGAAGACCAGTCTTAGGCCATGATAATCCGATTGGGTGCATGGTATTATTTCAATCTTCTTATATCTGTTGAGGATTGTTTTGTGACCAATTATATGGTCAGTTTTGGAGAAGGTACCATAAGGTGCTGAGAAGATGTATTCTTTTGTTTTAGAGTGAAATGTTGTGTAGATTTCTGCTAAATTCATTTGGTTCATAACCTCTCTTAGTTTCACTGTGTCTCTGTTTAGTTTCTGCTTCAATGATCTGTCCATTGATGAGAGTGGGAATTTGAAATCTCCCACTATTATTGTGTGGGGTTCAATGTGTGTTTTGAGTTTTAGTAAAGTTTCTTTAATGAATTTGGGTGCTCATGCATTTGGGGCATAAATGTTCAGAATTGAGACTCTTTCTTGGTGGATTTTCCCTTTGATGAATATGATGTGTCTTTCTTCATCACATTTGATAACTTTTGGTTGAAAGTCTATTTTATTGGCTATTTGGATGGCAACTCCTATTTTTTTCCTGGGACCATTTGCTTGGAAGACCTTTTTCAATCCTTTTACTCTAAGATACTGCTTGTCTTTGTTGTTGAGGTATGTTTCTTGTATGCAGCAAAATGCTGTATCTTGTTTGCATATCCAGTTTGTTCGTTCATGTCTTTTTTATAGGTTAGTTGAATATATTAATATTGAGCAATATTAAAGAGAGATGATTGTTGGCTCCTGATATATTTGTTTTTGTAAGTGGCTTTATGTGCTTGTTGCTCTCTGATTTTTGACTTTGCTATGAGATGCTCAATATCTTGTCCTTTCTTTTGTGCAGTTATCTTCCTTGTGTTGGAATTTTCCTTCCAGGATCCTCTGTAGGACTGAATTGGTAGATAGATACTGTTTGAATTTGGTTTTGTCCTGGAATATTTTGTTTTCTCCATCAGTGTTGATTGAGAGTTTTGCTGGGTATAGTAGCCTGGTCTGGCATTTGCGTTCTCTTAGAGTCTGCATGACCTCTGATCAAGCTCATCTTGATTTCATAGTCTTTGTTGAGAAGTCTGTTGTAAGTCTGATAAGTATACCTTTGTCTGTTACTTGGCCTTTGTCCCTTGCAGCTTTTAATATTCTTACTTTGCTCTGTGCATTTAGTTTTTTGATAATTATATGACAAGAAATTTTTCTTTTCTGGTCCCATTTATTTGGTGTTCGATAGACTTCTTGTACCTTTATGGCCATCTCTTTCTTTAGGTTGGGAAGTTTTCTATGATTTTGTCAAAGACATTTTCAGGTCCTTTGAGCTGGGAATCTTTATTCTCCTCTATTTCAATTATTTTTAGATTTGGTCTTGTCATTGTATCCTGAATTTCCTAGATGCTTTGGGTTAGGAGTTTTTATGTTTTGAATTTCTTTGACAGTTGTGTCAATCTTTTCTACCATATGTTCTACACCTCAATTCTTTTCTTCTCTCTCTTATATTCTATTGGCAATACTTACATCTGTAATTCCTGAACTCTTTCCTAGGTTTTCCATTTCCTGGTTTGCCTCCATTTGTATTTTATTGTTTATACTTCCACTTTTAGTTCTTGGATCGCTTTATTCAATTCCTTCACCTGTTTATCTGTGTTTTCCTTTCTTTCTTTAAATGAGTTATTGATATCCTCCTTAAAGGACTCAATTATCTTCATGAGATAGGATTTTAGGACCGACTCCTGATTTTCAGGTGTGTTAGTGTATTCAAGGCTTGCTGCATGGGCGAACTTGGTTCTGATGATGCCCACATATTTTGGTTTCTGTTGCTTATGATCTTGTGCTTGCCTTTCACCATCTGGATATCCCTGGTGTTTGTTGGTCTGGGTGACTATATGGAGTCTGTCTCTTTTGTCCCTGGATTGCTTCTGGTCTCCTGATAGTCCTGAGGTCTTGACTTTATCTGACCACTTGTGGGGCCTTCCAATTGGGGGCTCTTCACAGGGGCAGAGAAACTGCTGGTCTGTTGCCTTGACTGCAGTAGATCTCCTGGGAGGCCTTCAGACAGCTGCTCTGAGTGCAGCATGTCCTCAACTAATTTGAGTACAGTGTGTCCTCTAGGATGGATCAGGATATGGAGACTTCATGGGAGCAGACCAACTAGGGGTCTGCCCCAGCAGCAAGGACCACGTGGAAAGGGTGGAAGGAAAGGAAGAGGATATAGAGTTTCTTAATAAATTTCAGCAGAAACCCTTAAGGTCATGAAAGCCCATGATGATTTAACATAGTGCCTTAATTCTCATGAAGAACTTTATTCTTATTATGCTCTCTTGATTTAATTATGCAATTTGTTTTATATATTAAAATGCTAAATTATATATATCCATATATATATATATATATATATATATATATATATATATATATATTATATATATATCTTAAAAATGGCCAGAAATTATATTTTAACATCTTTAACTCTAAAATGTTTTTCATTTGTTGGGTTGATAGATCTTGTTCTACATGTGATTATTGATAACTTTAGATTTCAAATAAGTTATACATCTTTCATTAATATTAATAAAGATTAATAAAAAGATTGTGATAATATTTGATATTAAACTTGTATCTTTTTGGTAAAATAAACATTGTGAAATAGCAGATACAGATGTGGAGTACAGTTTGAAAACATGACATCAGGGAAAGTATGTACTAAAGTAGATTTATGTAAAAAAATCATAATATTTTAAGTAATATATAAGTAATATTGAGGAAGTATCAGATTTAGCAAAGAGAAAGAAAAACAGAAATTAAGGAAGGAAGAAGGGAAGGAAGGAAGGAAGGAAGGAAGGAAGGAAGGAAGGAAGGAAGGAAGGAAGAAAGGAAGAAACCATGTTATGAAAATACATCTGGAAGAAAGACCAAGAAGTGATAACAAAAGAGAAATGGCCACAGAATTGAAGGTCACAAACTTATGGAAATGAACACATCACTGGATCAGAGGCAGAAGTGAAGCTGACCTCCCCAGATATAATTTTTTGATGACCAGTACATTACTTTAGCATCCTAAGAGGAAACACTTAAATGAATAAAAAAAAAAAAATCACTCAGTTTCTCACCTCATCCAAACATATGATGGAGCATGAAAATATATAACATAGTAAGATGAAAAGTTGATTCTGTTTACACAGGATGCGATTTATATTACTGGTTACACTGCTATAACACAAGGTAGTAAGCACATACTAAAATACTTATGAACAAGAAAAATCATTTCCATGTAGAAATAGCACATGAATAAATATGTAACAGTTAAAATTCAATTGTACTATTGGGTGACCCTACAACAGGAGACTGGAGCAAGTGTATTGTAGGTTATGGATCAGCCTGTGTATAAGTAAAGTCTTATTCAGACATTGTGGTTAAATGTCTGTAGCAACAAAAAAAACATAAAAGTATATAAAGGTGTGAATTTCTTCCTAACTTACTTGGATCCTTATTCTCTCCTTCACTTCTCCTAATATTCTAGCTAGGACTCTAAGTACCATGTACACCAGGAGGGAAGAATAATTGTACTTATTAGAAATGACATAATATCCATGTGACTAAAAATTCAAAGCTAATATTCATAAATGAGAATGAAGCACCTTTTTTTCTGGGTCTGGGCTACCTCATGCAGAATGTTTATAGATTCAAATATTTATCTGCAGAATTCCTATCATTTCTCTAAATGGCAGAATAATAGGCCAGAATATTAGTATGTGATCAAGGGGTGAAGTAGAGGACACCAAGAGAGAGAAAAAAAATAAAAAAGAAGATAATGATATAAAGGAAAGTATGGTCTGGCATAATTTGATATGCTGTGTATATTGTCAGGAAAAATGAAGATAAATCTAGAATTTTGATTTGTTTCAGTCTAATGCTCTAAAAGTCCATCACTCTAGTGATGGCTAAAAGGAAATAGATTGAAAAAGTAACCTCAAATAAATTTATTAATTGAAGATTTCCCATGGAATAGACCATACTTATATGTTTGAAGCATACAAAGAGAATATTGACATGAATATTTCATAAACATTATGTTTCAAATGATGTCTTCTATTCACATACTGAAGAATGGTGCTGAACTTACCATAACCTTTCTGAGTTTCATTGAAAATCTAATTGTTATTGAATGGAGTCATTCTTACTTTTTGTTCTGTGATACCTATAGTAAAAGGATCACAATATGATAAGGATTTTAATTTTCTTCAGTTCTGTGGAGTTGTTGTTGGTGGCAGTGGTAGTGTGTGCGTGTGTGTGTGTGTGTGTGTGTGTGTGTGAGAGAGAGAGAGAGAGAGAGAGAGAGAGAGAGAGAGAGAGAGAGAGAGAGAGAGAGAGAGAGAGAGAGAGAGGAACGGAGGGAAGGGTGTACATGAAGGGAGGGGAGAAAGAGAGACAGACACAGAGACAGGGGCATCTAGACAGAGAAAAACACAGAAACACACAGACAGAGAGTACATGCATATGAATTAACACTTGGTCTGCATTCTAAGTAGTTCAATAACTGAAATACACCAAAGAACATATAAAAATGTAGCCTATTCAATGGAGATACTACAATATTCAAATGTTTAGCACTGGTTAGATATGTTATATAATGTAATTTAAGCATTCAGGATTTAAGTGAAGTTATCATATAAGTACTTCTGGGAGTAATGGCACATTATCCTACAACTTAAGAGAAGAAACAAGGTTGGTAAGATTGTTTTGAGTTGTTGACTTGGGTTTGTTCATGCATGATCTGAGGAAGATTTATTATTTGCACTGCGTTAAAAAATCCAAAGCTAAAGCTATTACATCTTCCCATACAGGTACAGAAACAATAGCAAAGAAAGCTGTAAGTTGACTATCTGAAGGCAGCATTTAGAATTAAAGGTTACATTTGTACCCCTCACTTGAAGGGTACCCTGAATTTGTGGCTCAGATTTGGCCGACTCACTTTTGTTTTGGCAGCTTCTAAAGGTTACTTGTTATATTAATATTTTAGCTAAGTATTAATGGGAAAATTTGTCTAAATAAATAAAATGACCAAATTGAGAAATAAGGAAAGACATGTGAACAAAATGATGAATATCAGATCCATAATCTGAAGGAGTAGGAGATTTTTATTGGAATGATGCTGGTGCTAGAATTTGGGATAATATATGGTTCAGGATAACAAGTGGGGAAATGTTGAAAAAATTGATAAGATTAATCTGTGAAGGGTTTTGAAAGTAACAGGTTAGGAATTTACCTAAATTATGGGTTTCCATTAAAGACTCCTTCAATCGGGCATCTTTGAAACACACCTGTGATGATAACACAGTGAGAACATTGAGAGAACATTCTCTTTCAACGGCATGCCTGAGATGAATGGAAGCTCTAGTACTGACATGATAGTGAAAAAGCTGGAAAATTCTAGATTTTCTTAAAGGATTGAATCTTCTTTTCTTTATTGAATTGGAAGCTATGCCTCTATTCGAGTGAAAAAAGAGAAATAATGATGGAAATTTTTAGTAAGAACTTGATTGAAGCAGGGCATAAGTGCAGCAGACAGATGACAATTCTTGAAGATATCATTATTCCTGAAAATATGTGGTGCTATTTAGATTGCTACATGTACATCAGAGGATTATCATGTATTGTCTCAGGCAATCTTCAAAATCTTCAAAGTACAAAGATTGCCCATTTAAGGATGAGATTAAATCTGAAAAGGGTAAAGAAGCATAATCCAGAGTCACAGAATTAATAAGCTATAAAATTAGTAAGCTGATAAACATGATGTATTTTTGAATGTTGGGATCTAGAGCATGTACCTTGTGAGTATATCATATTTAGATCTATTTTAGAAAGAAAATTCAAGTAATAGTTTCAGATAACTGTATATCAGTAAGCATGAGTTAGTTATATTTAAATCTACAGAAGCACTTGGCTTTGCCCAATGTATTAAATTCAATCAATACCACATCAGAAGACAGAGAATCCCATTGTGTGGTGTTATGTTTTCAGTGTTCTCCCATGAAATTTCTTTACTGTTATCTAGGGTGTCTCAATATTTATACTATGCACAATCTTTAAACTATATTTCATTATAGATGGGCTCAGTGTCTTAAAGTTTTCAAAAGGTATTAAATAGGTGCAGCTTTTCATTCCTCACAACTAACCATGACAAGTACTGCATAGTTCTTCCTGATACATTTTTCTCATCCTCAGCACAGCTATCTTATGTTTCCCATGCTCCCTTGCATTAAATAGAAGAAAATGAAAAAAGTGTTGCTATTTCAAGCCTAAGCTTAAGAATTTCCCTCTCTGAGCTATCCGTGTTTATAAAAGTTTGTTTCTGTAATCGGGCTTAAATTTTCATATTGAGAGAACAAAGTGTATTTTTACCCCTTTTGAAATTACCTGCTTGCCAGCAGAACCTATTGATTATGAAAGCAGAATTATTATTCTCTCTACTGAAATGTCTCCTAGTTTTTGACTCTCTTTAGGCGTGTCTTTTCTGAATTGTTGACTTAAACTCTCAATAGCTTTTTGCTGAACAAAGGGTTCATTTTACTGCAACATTTTGACTGTTGTTGAATAATTAAAAGGACATGTGACCTGAGAGCCAGGTGTTTTAAGGACTATGTCATCTGATGCATTGCACAAAGAAAAGCTTCCATTGACTTGGATGCTACATCAAACTATTACATGACTGAAGAAAAGCTTCTACTGCATTTGAATAGGTGATATTTTGTTTGATTTTTATTAGTGTCTAGAGGTCCAAAATCACTGGTGTGTAATACCCATCATTGTTTCCTATGATTGGATATTCTTACTCATAATTTGAAATAAAATTAGAAATCTACAAACATTCTTAAATATTTATTTTGATTTCTATTTTTTCTAATGCTAATTTACACATAAGATTGCTCACTGATGGAACTAATATTGATTATTGTAAAATATTTAAATGAGAATGTTGTGCTGACAGTGTAAAATTGTGAGAAACCTTTTTGCCTGCGTCTTCCTGTAAGTGTGAGCTGCCCCTGCTGCTTATGATTCTGACACAGTGTTCAGCTTTTTTTCCCCCTGTTCATAGTCTACATGACAGGACATAGCAATTTTACTCATCATGACTAAGTTCTTTGGAGAAGCAGAAGTGATATTCCAGTTACTCATTTATGAAACTGCCTAGAAAGGGAGATTTATTGAGAAGAAATCAGGAAAGGACAAGAGAAATGTTAATAACTAAATCTTGGCAAAACAAAGAAGTCCTTCAAATGCTCAGACTTGAAATAATGTACTTTAATTTTCTCAGGAGCATTTTTGTCCCAATTAAGCCAGTCTGTTGTGACTGAATTTTAATTAATATGGATGTTTATCCTCTGGAATTTCAGAGCTTGAATTAAATTTCACAGATTCATGAGACACTGCTCCCCACTAAATTACAAAGAATGAGTCAGAAGGCTTAGAATTTCAGAAAAGAAAATTAAAATATGAAGCATTCTTCCTTCATAATATCCTGAACTACTTCTCGACAGCTAGACTGAAAATTCAGACTGAAAACCTGCTAGCGGCATCAAATATTCAGCATTCTTCAAACAACAACATTTGAAAAATTAATATTTTACATGTCTCATATTTTTAGAGATATGATAACTGTGGAAATACAGATGAAGTATTTTTCAAGTTAGAGTTTTAGTGCCACAGCTATTTTAATTAGAAGTTTTCTCTTAGAAACTAATGTTTTTTTTTACACTTGACTTACTGAATACTTTACCAAGTGCCAGGCTCTTTCAGGAGTAGTTCCATATATTTGAAGGTTCATTTATAAGATGTTAATCTAAGTTTAGCTCACCTACTTTTTGAAGTGTTTCTCATGAAATAGTAGTGTATGACTTTCACTATGAACACCAGATGAGCTTGTAGCTCAAGTCACTAAAATATCTACAAATACTTTACAAACCCAATGTTTCTTATACCATCCTGGACATAGTTTTTGGTAGACTGCAACTTCTGAATTTGCATATCATCAAACTCTTTGACCACCTACAATATATGTCTTAAATAACTTCAATATTTCTAGACATATGTAGAAATGAGAAACTTTTCTTCACTGCATTAGCTAATTTTTGAGATAATTTATAATTCTATAAATCAGTCTGGTCTGGTAATTTCAATTCACCTTTCTCTGCTTCCCAAATTCTGAGAGTAGACATGTGCGATATGAAACTCTTATTTTTGTTGTTGTTGTTTTGTTTTTTAGTTTGTTTTTTAGCTGTTTTTACTGTTACACTTGAGTGGTTGTTCAGTTTAACTCTCTGATATTAAGAGAGAGATGGGATTGCCATATAACTTACATTATAAATAAAAAGCAATTTTGAATTTTCCCTTTATTCACACAGTTGGATAACAATAAGGCATGACTTTATTCTATATGAGATGACAAATTAACTGACACTGTGAATATTGTTCCCTCTTATTTTTTTACCTTACTGTGTTGATAGTACTAATAGAAATCCTTTCATTTTTGATCCATCTGGTAAAACATATAAAAGTATATACTTACTTTATGAAATTTTTTTTACAGTACAGTTTTTTATTGGTCTCACAGTGACTGAAGTGTCCAGCATGGGACATACATGAGACTGTACCAGATTCTCTGTGCGTATGCTTCTTGTTAGTTTCATGCTTTTGTGGAATTCCTAACAATGAGAACAGGTGTGTATCTTACACTTTGTCTGCTCCTGGTATTTTTTCCTCCCATTGGGTTGCCTTGTCCGGGCTATGTATGGAGGATTTTGACCTGCTTCGTTGATGTTGTTTGGTTGTTTTTGCTTCTTATCTCTGGGCAGTCTGCTCTTTTCTGAAAAGAAACAGAGGAGGAGCAGATCTGGAGGAAAAGGAAAGTCAGGGCAAAGTGGGAGAAGGAGAGGGAGGGGAAACAATGGATGGGATGCACTGTGTGAGAGAATAATCTATCTTCAACATAAAATAATATACACATGTTCCATAATGTACAGAATATACATTGAAGATGATGTACTTGACTGTAAAAATAGGATTAAATAAATCAATGCATATTTTTTTTAAAGATTTATTTATATATCTAAGTACACTGTAGCTGTCTTCAGACACTCCAGAAGAGGGGGTCAGATCTCATTACGGATGGTTGTGAGCCACCATGTGGTTGCTGGGATTTGAACTCAGGACCTTCGGAAGAGCAATAGGGTGCTCTTACCCGCTCAGCCATCTCACCAGCCCCCAATGCATATATTTTTAATGTACTTTGCAATTTGAAAATGTAAATGCTTTTAGTTTCTGAATATCTATGAAAATAATATTTAAAAAAATTAAATATAGAGAACAATGTATTTTAAGATCATAAACTCACTGATTAGTAAATGAGAAACACAAAACAAAAATCAAACAAACAAACAAACAAACAAAAGCCAAGCAAATAGTCTAAGGTGACCCAAACCCAGGAGCATGGAAGTAGAAGGCTGAGGCAGCAGGACCAAGAATTTTAGGTCAGCTTCAACAAAAATATATAAATTATTTTACAAGTAACCCCATATAGCAACATAGTAAATTACACACACACACACACACACACACACACACACAAATATATTACAAACATATCTTCTCTATAGAAATATAAATTAAATTTAAACATTTTAAATACAGCAGGCCTAATGAACACATAGTTCTGAGACAGTATAGCAGCATTCACAGTGCCTTCACAGGTCTGGGATTAATGCCATCCAGGCTCTGAGAGAGAGGGTAGACACAAGCCCCCATCCCTTATCCCTAGCCTAGAAACTCTTTCCAATAGAAAAACACTTGTGGTTGGGATATTAGTTTTCTCCAGTGAAGTCTCAGTGGGGATACAAACCATGTTTTAAGGGCAATCCTCATTCCCAGAAAAATTAAACAAATAAGGACATCAGAAGTGAAGGAAATTGTAATGAGTCAAAGAGCCACAGCACCTTTTGTTAACATTCTCTTAGCATCTTTCCTGTTGCGAAGTATCTCTGGAGATCACATGGTCTTCATATTCATTTGTGGCTTCTGTCAAAAATAATACAAGGAAATTCTATGAGAAAAAGATATATGTAGATGTACTTACAAACAAGTAAGTCACTTATTATACATGGGAATATATTTTCTTTTGTGATATGTTAAATTTCAAAGTCTTCCTAATTCATACCAAAGCCCGTTGTCTTTTCTTATAATCAGTGAAATATAGTATAAACAGTTCTCATTACATTAAATTTCTTTTTTATCAGGTGACTTATTAACACACAGACTGTAGTGTTTATTCCTTTAGTTAATGTACAACAGAAAATATATTTGTATTAGTCTTTGTGTCAGAAACACCTACTTATGTACAGATAAACGTCCCTTAGGAGGGGAAGAATTTATTGTTCTCTACAAGGTTTGTTACCAAAATCCCTCAATTGTTGGGAGAGAGAGCCAGGGGTAGGTGACAGTATTTACATGGTTCCTTTGAAAAGCTGTAATTCTTCTTTGTAAAATCAGTGGATAACTTATTGCGTAGTTTTACCTTCAACTACTGAGAGCGATTAATTAGCATGTGCTTGCTGTCATTCAGAATAGCTTCATTTTAAAATAGATTGTCTTGTTGCAGTATCATAAAACTTTAAGGGCACTTTTATTCAGTAATTTGTTCATGTCAATGAAAATGGGGGACTGAATCACCAACACCAGCACAGATAGAGGAGAAAGCTGATTAAAGGGCAAGTTTGTGCTATTGAACTTTGTCTGCAATTCAGAATCTAATTATTTATACTAGTTTAATTAGTTAAACTCCATTTTATTTCTTCACAATGAGGTACCTAGTAAAGACATGATTTTAATCAAAAGCTTACAAATAGGAGCAAGAGAGAGTAATCAGACAGTAAGATGGAGTGCTGAACAAACAAGAGACCCACAAACATTCAGGCTTGATGAGTTCACTGCCACAACCTCAGTTTGTGATGGGGTTTAAATAAGAGGGTCACAGGATCCTGGGTATCAGTTTAGCATGGGCTCAATGAGATATCCTGTCTCAGGAGAATAAGAAAGTAATAAAGTAGGACATTTGTCATCCTTCTCTGCGCTGTATTTTGTGAATGCAATAACACCATCTCACATGTATATATATGGAAACACACACAAATTAAAATTAAATTTAAACATTTTAAAAACAGCAGTCCCAGTGAACTGGGACAGTTCTGAGACAGTATAGCAGCATTCACAGTGCCTCCACAGGTCTGAGATTAATGCTATCCGAGCTCTGAGAGAGGGTGTAGACACAACCCCCCGTCCCTTATCCCTAAACCAGAAACACTTCAATACAAAAACACTTGTGGTTGGGATATTAGTTTTCTCCAGTGAAGTCTCAGTGGGGATACAAACCATTCTTTTAAGGGCAATTCCCATTCCCAGAAGAAGATCAGTAAATGGCCAACACAAAATGAGCCCAATGGAATTATTTGAGGTGGTGTCATAATGTTTTGTCAGGTCTTTAAAAACAATGATGACTACAACAACAGCAATAACAGCAGCAACAAATCTTACAGGTCTTTTGAGTATCTGTTATGATTTCTTGCTTTGTGTTTTATGAGTTTCATTCCGTGCAAACCTGTGTGTTTCTGCATCTGTGCATTTCTTGTGCTTTTTCTTTCTTTTCATTTGATTTATCCTATTTCACTTTGCTTCTTTAAAAAAAATAACATTTAGCTAATTTAAAGTATTTAGTTAATTTAGTTAAAAATTAAACATGTTAGTTTGTTATATTTTAGATGCTTTTTTGTTTTCTAAGAGAAAGAGAGGGTGTGGATTGGATGGTAAGCGAATTGGGTGGAATCTGGGAGGAGTTGAGAGAGGGGAAACTGTAATAATATATTATATGAACAATTACTTTAATAAAAGGAAACAGTAGTGTGTATAGTAAAAGTCAGCTAGGTATGTAAATTGCATGTTAATCTTGTTTTAAGGTTGTTGTATTGATATTTGTGAAATATGATTGCAGTTGTATAGTCAATAGCTATTGACAATATAGTAAATAAAATAGTTAATGGAATATTACATATGATAGAATACAGATACACTTCCATGTGATGGAATATAATAATGATTAATAATAATAATAAATAATGACTATTATTATTATTATTATTATTAGTAGTAGTATAAAGGAAAACAATGTCAAAAAATTATTGGAATAGAGTAACAGTAAGCAATGAATATGAATTTTGATATTTCTATGAAAAGATATGGGGTTCTCCTGGTATATGCCCATGGATGAAATGCCTCATGCTGTTCTTAGGTGATAAGGAAGGAGTTAATTCAGGTAATGGACATTTGAGTTGTGAAAGAGGTTACAAAATTGTTTTTTTTTTTTTTTAGTTACACCTTTGTCATAATTTTTACTTTCCAGGTGTTCAATAGTATATAAAATACCTTCAATAGTGAAATCATAAACTACAACATAATTCCCACAGCTTCAGAGTCGCTATTCTTCCTAGAAATATGTTGAGATGCAGACATTATGTCTGAATAATTTTTGGTCATGCTTTTTATTCATTATTTATAATGAAGATTTAGTTAAAATATGTAGAGTAACCATGTATTCAACGTCAGAGAGATTGCCTTCACTAAAATATAGAACCTATTAACCAGAAATACTATCTCACAGAAGTAAAATGCTTTGGGACAAATTACTTTTACTTTGGTTGGTTTCTCTTATGTGAGTCCTGTACTCAGTTTTATTCAGTGGCCATTTTTTCTTATTAATATATTTAGATATATAACAACAGAGTCTGATTTGGAATCGTTGACTTCTCTTTATAATGGTTCTCTGTTTATCTTTGTAAAAGTCTATATAATCAAATCTATCACTACAGAAAAGCTATCTCAGAAGTCAAACACTAACTAAACAGGTTGATATGCCATTTTTTTTCTATGCCCACTGGAAACTGGCTAGAGTTATCTGAAAGGAGGGAGGGATACTCAACTGAGAAAATGATTCTTGGCCAAGCGTTATCATAGCAATAGTAACTCTAACAAGTTGGCTGACATAAGCATTCTCCTTCTTCTGCATTTTCAGAGACCCCCTTTATATAGAATTTTAACAGGACTAACTACAGCTTTTGTTTCTACCAGGGTAAAATATAGTCTTTGTAAATCAATATCTTCCCATTAGGGTTGTTAACATTTATTAGAAAGATTTATACTTTATAAAATCATTTTTCCTTTCTGTATTACTCTAACTTGTATTTATATGCAAGGAGTAGTGACAGCTCTATATACAGCTCTATATGCATCTCTAGCCACATGCACATTTTTAGTCTGATAGCTCCAACTCAATACCTATCAATAAAGTTGTGCATTCTGACAAAGAGGGTTAGAGTATCATGTGTATTAATCCATTTGGTTGCCACTGGTGATTCTGATGAAAATATACTTTGTGTTTTAATATTATCAATGTTTTAGAAGAAAGTATTTTTAAATTAAAACACTGAAAAATGTTGTAATCACCCTAAGGTATCACACATTTATCAGTATGATCAATTATTTGTAGAACACTGCAGTACAAAATACTTTTACCAGCCCCCTTTCTAATCTTTCCTTTTTTTCTTCTTTTCCTCCTTCTTTTGCCTCCTCCCCTTCATGTAGTTTATTTATTTGTTTGTTTGTTTCTTTATTTATGTCTTATTTCTTATCCACGGCTTGTAATAACCATAGAATGTACTAAACTATTTATCAACAAAGCTTAAAAATGGACATTTCCTTCTGGGAATATATAAAACTTCGAAGCAAATAACAGCATGCACGTTTTATAATCACACTTGAGGAGGAAGGGAGAAAAAATCAACTATGGCTTCAGTCTTGTGTGGGTTGAAGCAATAAGTAATATTTCAGTGGCGTAGAAATCACCTGATGACTCACGACACAGCTGGAACACAGCTAACTATGGGGAAATGATTTTTTAAAAAAGTCCCTGTGAACCAATTCTTAATAGATGCTATAAAATCCATAAATTAAAATCCTAGTACTCACTGGTAAGATATTTCTTCGGGGTTGTATGTTCATTCACTATGAAATATTGGGAACTATAATTTTGTGATATCTAAGCCATTCATAGATCTAATTTTCATTCTTCACATCTTTGTTGTTGACTAGAGGCAGCTATGCTTTTATAGCTGATTAAAAATATGTGCTGATATTTTTGTTAGCTCAATAAATTTAATTTATTTGTGAAATAACTGTTTTGTGAGAACTATTTGTGAATACTTCACTAATTGGGCATGCCTTGAAACATAATATCAACATGACAAGGGTTTAATAAACTTCTGAAAGCAAATATATGAGAATTACTTTATTTAAACATTAAGAAATAAATGTATTTAGACACAAGGTTTAATTCATTATGATAACAGCTGTTAATATTTTTCAAAGCCTCATAGGCATATTTTAATATTTAAATTTAATATTTAATAATAATGTTAGTAAATAACATATTTTTTTCAAGAAATAATTTTTAATTAGTTATTTTATTCAAATCTCAAATGCTGTCCTCCATTTATTAGTTCCCCCTCCCAGAGTTCTATTCCCTATACTGCTTCCACTTTGTCTCTGAAAGGATGCATCCCCCTTCTCTGGGGTATGAAGTCTTTACAGGACGAGGTGCACACTCTTCCACTGAGGACAGCGGCTTCAGACCAGCCCTTGTATGCTCTTTGTTTAGTGCCTTAGTCTCAGGGAGCTCACAGGTGTCCAGGTTAGTTGACACTGTTGCTCTTCCAATGGATTTGCAGTCCCTTTCTGCTTCTTCAATCCTTCTCCTAACTCTATCATAGGGGTCCCAGACCTCAGTCCAATGGTGAACTGTTTCTGCACTTGTCTCAGTCAGCTGCTGCTAGAGTCTCTCAGAAGATAGCTTTGCTAAACAAAACAAAACAAAACAAAACAAAACAAAACAAAAAAATTCTTAGTACGTAGATAGACAGGTCCGTCAATGAAATAGAATTGACCCAGAAACAAACTCACACACCTACAGACACTTGATCTTTAACAAGAAACCAAAACTCTATAGTGAAAGAAAAGAATGCACCTTCAACAAATGAGGCTGGTATGCTTGTAGAAGAATTAAAATTGATCCATATCTATCACTTTGAACACAGATCAAGCCCAAGTGGATCGGGAACCTCTACATAAAACCAGAAACAATCAATATAAAAGAAGAGAAAAAGTGGGAAATATCTTTGAATGTGTTTGCACAAGAGAAAATTTCCTTAAGAGAATACCAATGTCTCAGGCTCTAAGACCAACAATTGATAAATGAAACCTCATGAAATTAAAAGGCTTCTGCAAGGCATCCTACATATTGAGAAAAGATCTTCAGTGACTCTACATCCAATAGAGGACTAGTATCAAAAATATATAAAGAACACACAAAAATACAAAGTAGAACATCAAATACAGATTCAATGAGTTCCAGTACTTTTCTGCACTGCTGCCAAGAGATCTCTGTTTATATGTCTTCATCTCAATGAAACATTCCTCTCTCTAAAAATAGACATCAGAACCATTTCCTGCCTTTACTGAATATTTTATCACAGCAAAAATGGTACTAAATCAGAGTTCCTACATATTGAAGAAAAAGAAAAAGAAATAGGTGCCTTATTCCATGGCCCTGTGTTCCATCCAATAGCTGACTCTGAGCATCCACTTCTGTGTTTGCCAGGCACTGGCATAGCCTCACAAGAGGGTCCCGTCAGCAGAATCTTGCTGGCATGTGCAATAGTGTCTGGGTTTGGTGGCTGATGTTGGGATGGATCCCAGGGTGGGGTAATCTCTGGATCGTCCCTCATTTTGTCTTAGCTCCAAACTTTGTCTCTGTAACTCCTTTCATGGGTATTTTGTTCCCTATTCTAAGGAGGAATGAAGTGTCCACAAGTTGATCTTCCTTCTTCTTGGTTTTCTTGTGTTTTGCAAATGGTATCTTGGGTATTCTAAGTTTCAGGACTAATATCCACTTATTAGTAAGTGCATACCTCATGACTTCTTTTGTGATTGGGTTACCTCACTAAAGATAATATCCACCAGATACATCTATTTGCCCAAGAATTTCATAAATTCATTGTTTTTAATAGCTGAGTAGTACTCCATTGTGTAAATGTACCTCATTTTCTATATCCATTCATCTATTGAGGGACATCTGGGTTCTTTCCAGGTTCTGTCTATTATAAATAAGGCTGCTATGAACATAGTGGAACATGCGTCCTTGTTACCAGTTGGAACATCTCTCGGTATATGCCCAGAAGTGGTATTGCTGGATCCTCCTGTAGTACTATGTCAAATTTTATGAGGAACTGCCAGACTGATTTCCAAAGTGGTTGTACAAGCTTACAATCCCACCAGCAATGGAGGAGTGTTCCTCTTTCTCCTCGTCCTCGCCAGCATCTGCTATCACCTGAATTTTTGAACTTAGCCATTCTGACTGGTGTGAGATAGAATCTCAAGGTTGTTTTGATTTGCATTTCCCTGATGATTAACGATGATAAACATTTTTTCAGGTGTTTCTCAGCCATTTGGTATTCCTCAGTTGAGAATTCTTTGTTTAGCTCTATACACCATTTTTTTAATGGGGTTATTTGAATTTCTGTAGTCCAGCTTCTTGAGCTCTTTTTATATATTGGATATTAGACCTCTATCAGATTTAAGATTGGTAAAAATAGTTTCCCAATCTGTTGGTGTTCTTTTTGTCTTGTTGACAATGTCTTTTGCCTTACAGAAGCTTTGCAATTCTATGAGGTCCCATTTGTCAATTCTTGATTTTACAGCACAAGCCACAAGTTCTGTTTAGGATTTTTTTCTGTGTTCCCATATCTTCGAGGCCTTTCCCCTTTTTCTCCTCTATAAATTTTTGTGTCTCTGGTTTTATGTGGAGGTCTTTGATCCACTTA
>NC_034597.1:95162189-95163650 GCF_900095145.1 Mus pahari
AGGTATTTTATATTATTTGTGACTATTGTGAAGGGTGTTGTTTCCCTAATTTCTTTCTCAGCCCATTTATCCTTCCTGTAGAGGAAGGCTACTGATTTGTTTNANTTAATTTTATATCCAACTACTGTACTGAAGCTGTTTATCAGGTTTAGGAGTTCTCTGGTGGATTTTTTTTAGGGCCACTTATATATACCAGTATATCATCTGCAAGTAATGATATTTTGACTTCTTCCTTTCCAATTTTTATCCCTTTGATCTCCTTTTCTTGTTGAATTGCTCTGGCTAGGACTTCAAGTACTATGTTGAATAGGTAGGAAGAAAGTGGNCAGNCTTGTTTAGTNCCTGATTTTAGTGGGATTGCTTTGAGTTTCTCTCCACTTACTTTGATGTTGGCTACTGGTTTGCTGTATGTAGATTGATTGCTTTTATTATGTTTAGGTATGGGCCTAGAATTCCTGGTCTTTCCAAGACTTTTATCATGAAGGGGTGTTGGATTTTGTCAAATGCTTTCTCAGCATTTAAGAAGATGATCATATGACTTTTGTCTTTGAGTTTGTATATATAATGGATTATGTTAATGGATTTCCGTATAATAATTAAACTATCCCTGCATCCCTGGGTTGAAGTCAACTTCGTCATGATGGATGATAGTTTTGATGTGTTCTTGGATTCGGTTTGTGGGGATTTTATTGATTATTTTTGCATCTATATTCATAAGGGAAATTGGTCTGAAGTTCTCTTTCTTTTTTGGATCTTTGTGTGGCTTAGGTATCAGAGTAATTGTGGCTTCATTGAATGAATTGGGTAGATTACCTTCTGTTTCTATTTTGTGGAATAGTTTGAGGAGAGTTGGAATTAGGTCTTCTTTGAAGGTCTGATAGAACTCTGCACTAAACCCATCTGGTCCTGGGCTTTTTTTGTTTGGGAGACTATTGATGACTGCTTATATTGCTTTAGGGGAAATTGGACTGTTTAGATTGTTATTCTGATCCGAATTTAACTTTGAACATCTGTCTAGGAAGTTTCCATTTCCTCCAGGTTTTCCAGTTTTGTTTAGTACAGCCTTGTTTAGTAGGATCTGATGATGTTTTGGATTTCCTCAGGATCTGTTGTTATGTCTCCTTTTTCATTTGCAATTTTGTTAATTTCAATGCTGTCCCTGTGCCCTCTATATTCTGGCTAAGGGTTTATCTATCTTGTTGATTTTCTCAAAGAACCAGTTCCTGGTTTGGTTGATTCTTTGAATAGTTCTTTTTGTTCCCACTTGGTTGATTTCAGCCTTGAGTTTGATTGTTTCTTGCAGTCTACTCCTCTTGAATGAATTTGATTCCTTTAGTTCTAGGGCTTCTAGGTGTGCTGTCACTCTGCTAGTATATGCTGTCTCTAGTTTCTTTTTGGAGGCACTCAGAGCTATGAGTTTTCCTCTTAGGACTGCCTTCATTGTGTCCCATAAGTTTGGGT
>NC_034597.1:95165814-95166875 GCF_900095145.1 Mus pahari
AATGAATGTGGCTGCTCTTGTATTTAGAGCATAGACATTCAGAATTGAGAGTTCCTCTTGGTAGATTTTACCTTTGATGAGTATGATGTGCCCCTCCTTGTATTTTTTGATAACTGTGGGTTGGAAGTCAATTTTATTTGATATTAGAATGACTACTCCAGCTTGTTTCTTTGGACCATTTGTTTGTAGATTAGTTTTCCAGCCTTTCATTCTGAGGTATTGTCTCTCTTTTCCCTGAGGTGGTTTTCCTGTAAGCAGCAAAATGTTGGGCCCTGTTTGTGNAGCCAGTCTATTAGTCTATGTCTTTTTAATGGGGAATTGAGTCCATTGATATTAAGAGAAATTAAAGGAAAGTAATGGTTTCCTGTTATTTTTGTTGTTAAAGTTGGGATTCTGTTCTTGCAGCTGTCTTCTTTTAGGTTTGTTGAAGGATTACTTTTTTGCTTTTTCTAGGGTGTAGTTTCAGTCCTTGTGTTGGTGTTTTCTCTTTATTATCCTTCGAAGGGCTGGTTTCATGGATAGATATTGTGGGAATTTGATTTTATCATGGAATACTTTGTTTTCTCCATGTATGGTAATTGAGAGTTTTGCTGGGTATAGTAGCCTGGGCTGGCATTTGTGTTCTCTTAGGGTCTGCATAACATCTTTCCAGGAGCTTCTTGCTTTTAAGTCTCTGGTGAGAAGTCTTGTATAATTCTAATAGGCCAGCCATTATAAGTTACTTGACACTTTTACCTTACTGTTTTTAATATTGTTATCTTTATTTAGTATATTTGTTGCTCTGATTATTATGTGTTGGGAAGAATTTCTTTTCTGGTCCAGTCTATTTTGAGTTCTGTAGACTTCTTGTATGTTCATGGTATCTCTTTCTTTAGGTTTGATAAGTTTTCTTTTATAGTTTTGTTGAAGATATTTGCTGGTCCTTTGAGTTGAAAATCTTCATTCTCATCTACTCCTATTATCTCAGTGTACTGGATAGCTTTGTGTCAACTTGACACAGCTGGAGTTATCACAGAGAAAGGAGCTTCAGTTGGGGAAATGCCTCCATGAGATCCAGCTGT
>NC_034597.1:95168510-95189281 GCF_900095145.1 Mus pahari
ATCACCTGTTTGTTTGTTTTTTCCTATAATTTTTTTAAGGCATTTTTGTGTTTCCTCTTTAAGGACATCTACCTGTTTAGCAGTGTTTTCCTGTAATTCTTTAAGGACTTCTACCTCTTTAGCAGCATTCTCCTGTATTTCTTTAAGTGAGTTATTAATGCCCTTCTTAATGTCCTCTACCAGCATCATGAGGTATGCGTTTAAATCCGATTCTTGCTTTTCAGGTTGTTGGGGTATCCAGGACTGGCTGAGGTGGGAGTGCTGGGTTCTGATGATGGTGAGTGGNCTTGGTTTCTGTTAGTAAGATTCTTATGTTTGCCTTTTGCTATCTGGTAATCTCTGGAGTTAGTTGTTATAGTTGTCTCTGGTTGGAGCTTGTTCTTCCTGTGATTCTGTTAGCCTCTATCAGCAGTCCTGGGATTCCAGCTCTCTCCTGAGTCACAGTGGACAGAGTACTCTCTGCAGGCAAGCTCTCCTCTTGTATTGATGGTACACAGAAATCTGAGGTTCAGACTTGCCTCCTGACTGAAGATGTAGGCCCAAAACGGAGCTTGTCCTAGAAGATGTGTCACCTCTGCAGTTTGCACACTCACCTGCACAGACTATTCTCCGAGGGACCCTGGACACAATATGGCTCTCTCACCTGCTCCAGCAGACATAGCCCTCCCAGGTGTCAACCTTTCTTCTGGTATGGAAGGTGCCCAGATAACTGGAGCCCGAAAAGGGGTCTGTCCCTGAAACTGTGTTGCTTCTGCCTATCCCAGAAGCTGTGTAGCTTCTGTAGTCTGCACTCTGACCAGCGCAGACTGGAGCCTGGGTGACCTGGAGCAAAGATGTCTCCCTCACCAGCTCAGGCGGTGAAAGCCCTCTTGGGCAGACACCTCTCCTCTGGCAGGAAGGTGACTGGATGTCTGGAGCTGGAAACTGGGTTTGTTCCAGAAGCAGTGTTGCTTCTGCAGTCCGCACTCTCACTGGTGAGGACTGGTCCCTGGGTGACCTGGAGCAAAGATGGCTCCCTTACCAGCTCAGGCAGTGAAAGCCCTCCTAGGAGGACACCTCTCCTCTGGCAGAGAAGTTGCCTGGATGCCTGGGGTCTGTCCCAGAAGCTGTGTCACTTCTGCTGACCTGTCTGCTTTTATGCCAATATTACATGATTTTTTTGTTATAATTGCTCTGTAATATAGCTTTTAATCAGGCATGATTATACCACTGTAAATTCTCTTATTGTACAGGATTGTTTTACCTGTCACTTTTCATATAAAAGTTGAGCATAGTTCTTTTAAAGTATGTAAAGAATTGTGTTGCAATTTTGATGTGAACAGTGTTGAATCTATAGATCACCTTGAAGATGGTCATTTTTACTATATTAAACCTATCAACTCATAAGCATGTGAAATCTTTCCATTCTCTAATATCTTTTCCATTTTTTTTTCTTCAAAAACATGAAGTTCTTGACATACATGTCTTTTAAGTGACTTGGTTAAATTCATACCAAAATATGTTACATTATTGTGGCTATTTTTAGGCGTATTGTTTCAGTAATTTGAGCCAATTTATTGTTTATATGGAGTAGGGCTACTTTTTTTTTTCTCAGTTAATCTTGTATCCTGCCACTGTGTTGAAGGTGTTTATCAGCTGTAGAATTTCCTTGGTAGAATTCCCATTTCTATTCTGTAGAATAATTTGAAAAGTATTTGTATCAGCTCTTTTCTGAAAGTCTGGTAGAATTATGTATGAAAACCATCTGGCCCTAGCCTTTTTGCAGGTAGGTGTGTGTGTGTGTGTGTGTGTGTGTGTATTTTTGTGTGTGTGTAAACTTTTAATACCTGCTTCTGTTTCCTTAGGAGTGATAGGTCTATTTAAAGTGTTAATCTGAAATTGATTTAACTTTAATAAATGGTATCTATCCAGAAAATTATCCATTTCTTTCAGATTTTCCAAGTTTGTGGAGTTTAGGTTTATAAAGTATGACTTAATGATTGTTAATGAATTTCCTGCATGTTTGTTGTTAGTGCTCATCTTATGGTTTTTGATGTTGTTAATTTGGATATTCTCTCTCTGCTTTTTAGTTATTTTGGATATGGGTTTTGTCTTCATTTATTTACTCAATAAAATAAAATAAAATAGTTGTCACTAAGTAGGGAGTTGTTCAGTCTCTGTAAGATTTGAATCTTTCTATTGTTTCTGCTGTTGAAATCTAGCTTTAATCCATGGTAGGCTGATAAAATATAGGAGGTTACTTCAATTTGCTTGTATCGGTGTAGACTTGCTTTATGGCTGTGTATATGGTTATATTTGATGGATGTTCTGTTAGGTGCTGAGAACGTATTCACAGATGAAGGGTTCACACTCTCTGAGGAATACTGGCAATTGACAGTGACTGATGTAAGTGGCATCATTTTTACTTGTGTCATGTGGATTCTGTTTGGTTTCTCATATGCCACTCAATGACGAACATCCATAGATATATGAACAGTGAAAAAAACTGAGCAGAGTTTTAAAATAGTAGAGGAATTTAATGTGAAATCAATATATTTATGGAGTCTATGAAAGAAGCTGGATTATGACAATGGAATTTGGATGTCATTAAAAATTGTACACATGTATGAAATTCTAAAATAATACATAAATGTAATTTTAGAATTAAGAAAGTATATTACAATTAGATAATAAGGGTGTCTCAAAAGGCAGAATTTAGGATTCTAGATCCATTTCTTTGATTTGAATTGCAAATATCTTTCAAGATAAGGAATGTTTTGCAGGTGGACTGAGACTGCATAAGGATTGGAATAGGAGGGAACAAGTTGTATGGGATGGAGGGAGAAAATTTGGAGAGAGAAGGCTGAAATTCTGGGACCCTTAGGGTGTGATGTAGTAACCTAGTACAGTGGAAACTCTCTGGACTACTAATAAAGGGGGGAGCCAACCTGAATTAGTCATCCTTTAAAGCCAGGGAAGGATTCCAGCAGCAGGACTGGGACTCTAACCAAGCCACCAGACCTTTGACCAAAAATTTGTTCTGCCTACAACATGAGCTGGGCTAATAGTGAGACAGAACTTGTGAGAGTGGCCAACCAATGGTTAGTCTAACTTTGGGGACTATTTTATGAGAGAGACACCATGCTAACACTGCCTGGATGTCTAGGAATTGGAGCATGTTTAACCCAGAGACACATGATATCATAACTGGCCATTTAAAAGAAAATCTATTGATATTTACCTAGAAACTGGTGGAGCAGACACCCACAGCAAAACATTAGCAGTAGTTCTGGGACCTCTGCAGAAGATTGGACGATTGATTATAGAATCCAAAGGGATTGAAGATACTAAGAGAAAGTGCCCCACACAGTGGGCACACAGAGACTGAAGTGGTAGTCATGGGCATTGTGCTAGGTCCTCTGCACATGTGCTGATGTTGCACAACTTGATGTTCTTATGGAAGCTCTAACAACTTCTCATGAGACTCCTAAGTGTTGGAGAGGTTGTTGTCTCACACTCCTTTGCCTGCTCTTGGGACACATTTTCTCTTACGTTGCTTTGTCCAGCCTTTATTAGTCAGTTTGCAACTAGTTTCATTGTAACTTATGCAGTGTTCAGTTGATATCCTAGGAATAACTATTCTTTTTTCTCTTTTATTGGATATTTTCTTTATTGACATTTCAAATTTTATCCCCTTTCCAGGTCTCCCCTCCAGAAACCCCATATCTCATCCTCCCTTCCCCCCATTTCTATGAGGGTGCTCCCCCATCCTCCATCACCTTCCAGCCCTGGCATTTCCCTGTACTGGAGCATTGAACCCCCTCATACCCAAGGACTGATCCTCCCATTGATGTCCAACAATGCCATCCTCTGCCACATAAGTGGCTGGAGCCATAGGTCCCTCCATTTGTACTCTTTGATTGGTAGTCGATTCCCAGGGAGCTCTAGGGGTCTGGCCAGTAGACACTTTTGCTCCCCACATGGGGCTGCACATACCCTCAGCTCCATTAGGCCCTTCTCCAACTCCTCCACAGGGGACCCCAGGCTCAGTCCAATGGTTGGCTGTGAGCATCAGCCTCTGTATTTGACAGGCTCTGGCAAAGCCTCTCAGGAAACTGCCATATCAGGCTCCTGAAAGCAAGCACTTCCAAGGATCCCCAATAGTGCCTGCGTTTGACCACTGTATATTAGATGGATCTTCAGGTAGGGCAGTCTCTGATGGCCTTTCCTTCAGTGTCTGCTCCACATGTCTCCATATTTCCTCCTGTGAGTATTTTGTTCCCCCTTCTAATAAGCATTGAAGCATCCACATTTTGATTTCCCTTTTTGAGCTTCATATGATCTGTGAATTGTATCTTGGATATTCTGAACTTTTGGGATAATATCCTCTTATCTGTGAATGTATACCATATTTTCTTTTGTGACTGGGTTATGCTCCAGTATGTAATAAGTACACATGCTCCACTATGTTCATAGCAGCCATAGTAATAATAGCAAGAAGCTAGAAACAACCCAGATGTCCCTCAAAAGAGGAATGGGTACAGAAGATGTGTTACATTTATACAATGGAATACTACTCAGCTATTAAAAACAATGACTTCATGAAATTCACAGGCAAATGGATGGAACTTGAAAATATCATCCTGAGTGAGGAATGCCTATCCTTTTCTGAAAGGAAATGTAGGAGGAATGGATCTACTTTAGATGCAGGTAGCAGGGAGAACTTTGAGGAGTGTAGTGAGGGGAACCTGTGGTGAGGATGTGTTGTATGAGAAAAGAGTTATCATTTAAAAAAAGAAAGAAAGAAAACAATGCAATTAATATTTTTTAAAAGAGATTTCTTCTATAGTATTGAAAATATTGATAATTTCATTGAAAAGAGGGATTTGGTAATGACTAAAGTAATGTTAATACTTTAATGAAAACTTTTTCATTAATATCTTCTACTTAATATGGGTATATGGATATCTTCTTTACATCTGTGATTGTTTTTCTTATACTACAACAAACCAAATTTATAGGAATCATATAAAACAGAAACGTGCACAATACATGAAATCTTCATCTGGACTCTGCTTGCTTAAATGAGGGAAATATTGCAATGAGTTGCATAATGAGTCAGTCACAGAACTTTTCCTGTGAGCAAATAGCAATCCATCTCAGCTCAATGTGCCAAGTGAGACCATTCTGGTAATAACCATTAAGATTCAGAACGGAGAAGTAAAAGCATACCAGAAAGTGAGAGAGATTGGCTCATTAAAACTGAATTCACCTTCCCCCACAGGACACTCTTGCACATTCTCCTTAATACGGAGAATTCTGGCTGACATTTTCAATAGACATTTATAACTCAGTTCCTGCATGAAACGCAGAAAGAAATGGGTGTTACATGCACAACGGAAATTCTAGACTACTATTTTTTCCAGTTTGGCAGAAAAAAATATCAAATAAACAACTTTAACAGAGTTTGTTATTACATCTAGACATGAGTTTCCTTAGATTTTGCAAAATGTACTCATTTTGTAAATAACTCTTAATCTACATTTTAATCTGGTAGGTAACTTGATTAAAAGAAATTTTATGATTTGCACCTGGCTTCAAAGCAATTTTGACTGTTCATGATTTTAATATTGAAAATTTACTCTAATAATATGTTGATAATGGATAATGTGCACACTAGAAATTATATAAAATATGATAAAATTCCATTTTCTGTCTACTAAGTGTTTTTGCATGGTAATATCATTGTAGTCTATTTATAACACATTAATATATTTTATAATAAAAATGTGTAATTTTTTTATGCAAACTTGCTCTGTAGACTACACTGGCCTCAAACTCAAGAGATTTGTCTTTGTCTGCCTTCCAAGTACTATGATTAAAGGTGTGCACCACAAAAGTCAGCTGTATAAGCCATTGTTACACGGTAATTATGCAAAGTAGTTGTTAGATATGACATTCTAATATAGGTATAAAATATTCTTCAGTAGTATTTATCACTCTATTATGCCCTTCTACTTAGCTTTTCCTCCTTTTGGTTTTCTTCTCTTTCTAAAATAGTCTCATATCTTTTTGACTAGATATGAGAGAATCATAAAATATGTGTTTTTCTGTGTCTTTTCTTCTTTACCTAATATAATGGCCTTTACTTTCACACATTATGCTGAAAATTAATTTTAATGTTTAAAGCATATATTGTAAAGATAACATGTTTTATCAACATACATTTATCTTGATAATTAATGGTTGATTATTTCATGAATAGTGCTATAATTAGTATTGCTATAATGGTTACTAGTCTAGCATACTTTGTCTCTTTCATATATAAAGTCAGGGATGATACAGCTTAAATATATGATATTAATAGTTTTATATTATTGTGCTAACTAGTCTTAAAGCAATGAAGAATGTACTGATAACTCATAGGCATGTGTGGTTGTACTGGCTAATTTTGTGTCAACTTGACACAGCTGGAGTTATCACAGAGAAAGGAGCTTCAGTTGGGGAAATGCCTCCATGAGATCCAGTTGCAGGGCATTTTCTCAATTAGTGACCAAGGGGGAGGGCCCCTTGTGGGTGGTACCATCTCTGGGCTGGTAGTTTTGGTTCTATAAGAGAGCAGGATGAGCAAACCAGGGGAAGCAAGCCAGTAAAAAACATCCCTCCATGGCTTCTGCATCAGCTCCTGCTTTCTGACCTGTTTGAGTTCCAGTCCTGACTTCTTTCAGTGATCAACAGCATTATGGAAATGTAAGCCTAATAAACCCTTTCCCCCCCAACTTGCTTCTTGGTCATGATGTTTGTGCAGGAATAGAAACCCTGACTAAGAGGGTGGTTATATCATAAAAGTTGTTTTTTATACTCATCTGTGTAATGTCGAACAACAGCCTAGTACTACAAATTCCTGTCCATCAGTCCTAAACTAAAAATCTGTATAACTTTCAAAATAACTTTCAAATTCTGGATTTACTATTTTGTCTACTGCGGTTGTTTCTTGTACTATTAAAATTAATTTTCTGTTACATGATACTAATTCCTCCGGAGTGTTACTAGTGTTAGAAGATGGTACCCATATCTACTATCCATGCACACAAAAATATAAGAGTGAGGAAGATATCTTTCTGTTCTCACTCTACAGATGGTGTCGGACAGGAATTTGTGTTAACACAGCTAATGTCATTTACTTTCTCCACCTCAAGTACTTTTGAACTGACTGAATCAGACACATAGTGAAGGTAGTCTGACTACCATAGCCGTTGCTTGACTGGCCTGACTTTGGTTCAACCCACCCTCTCACCCTTCTTACTCTCAGTTTTTCAGAATTTTCTTTGGAAACACTAATTATATTAGTAATCATATTCTTTTTTCATTGCAATTACTGTAATTAAATTTATTTAACATATTTTATTTCTAGTTCTTAGAATAAAATCTATACCGTGTTATTGGTCAACACAATTTTGTGTCCACCTTCTTCCCAGTTCATTATTATTGTCTATAAATTCCTCTGCCTGATAACTTTTAAGCATATATGCCCAGACACCTCCTTTCATTTTATATTTAAACAGCATATAAACAGCTCATTATACTCTTATATTTTGCAGTATTTCACTCTCCTTTTTGAAACAACTTCCCCAGTTCTCCATAACTGACTTTTACTGTACTTTAAATTTCAATTCGAGTAACATCTACATTAGTTTCTTAGGGACACTTCAGCAAGTTGCAACAAGTTTGATGCCTTTATATCAGTTTATTCTCCCACAAAACAGAAGACTGAAAAATCTAAAATTACAGAATCAGCAGTGTTGGAGTTTCTTTGGGCAATTATGAGACAATTTATCTCAATGCTGCTACAAGTTTATTTTAATGATTGTTCATACATTCTTTCTTTGATAGTGTATTCATCATATCAAGTTATGTTTGATTCTAATAATCTCATATAATATAATTATCTCATATATAATATTTTATTTTTAAAATTTGTATAATTCTTAAATTTTTTCATTATTTTATTTATTTACATTTCAAATGTTATTCTTCTTCCTGGTGTCTCCTCCACAAACACCCTATTCCATCCTCCCTGTCCCTGCTTCTATGAAGGTGCTCCTCCACCTGCCCTCTCCCACCTCATTGCCATAGCATTCCCTTATGTTTGGGGCATCAGTGCTTCACAGGACCAAGACCCATGCCTCCCACTGATGCCAGATAAGGCCGTCCTTTGCTACATGGGTCCCTCCATGTGTACTTTTTGGCTGGTGGTTAAGTCCCTGTGAGCACTGGGGGATCTGGTTGGTTGATACTGTTGTTCTTCCTATTGGGTTGTAATCCCCTTCAGGTCCTTCATTTCTTCCCCTAACTCTTCCACTGGGATCCCCATGCTAACATTACATTAAAACCGCCAAGATTGCTGGTATCAGTGAAATCTTCTGATGAAAACATGCTCAAACTCTCATCTTGCCTTCTTTGCTTGATTTCTGTAAGTCATATCATCATGTAATAGGTTTATTGACTAATTTAAGTAATACGTTGTTATTTATTTTCCAAATATAGAATTAAATTCTGAATACGATTGACTTTATGTGCTATTGTTCCTCTTTGTTCTTAACTCCAATGTCCTCCCAAAATATAGCACAAAGAAACTTCCCATATTTTTGGTTTCTTATGAATTATTAATATAAAATTATTTTAAAATGTATTATAAGTACCAGTTTTTTTGAAATATGGTTATTTTAACAATATATCCTCTGAAAAATACTCATAACATTTTAATTTTTCCTTAACTTTGTAGGCCAGGATTTCTATTTAATGATCATTCAAGGTTATGTGAATTTCTGTCCTCCTTTTAAAAAGATCCAATAGAACTTAAGTGCAATTCAAGAGTGAGTCTCCATTACATTAATGTAGCAGAAAATCCAATTTTTGGCAAAGTTCCCAGGCAATTGGGGTTACAAAGTCATCTTGTCCTCCATATTTTTTGTATAATGGCAAAACCTGAATCATCATGATATATGGCAACATAGCTGAGAAGGTCAACCACTTTCTCAAAGAGATTTGATTACTTCCACTGTCAGCTGCCATCTATCTGCTGCATAATCATTATATTAATTTTAAGGAAGGTTAAATCATGGTGGGACAACTGAAACCATTCTCAACATGTCATATGAAAAGTGGACATCATATTCAAGGAGATACCACTTCATTAAGAACTTAATAATTTCTTCTTGGTCTCAGTGAACTAAAGGATAGACTTAATTTGTAATATTATCATTTTCTTAATACATATTTTAATAGATAAAGGTAAATTTGAATATATTAGAACTTTATATTACCGGTATTTAAGAATTTCAAATTGTTCCTTTACTACGTATTGTAAAATAAGCTAATTATTCTTCATGATTTCAAAATATGCTGAGTTTTCATAACATTATTTTACAAAGAATAGAGTTTAAAAGTTGTCATGAAAGTATCAGTTTTACTCCATGCAATTTTTTAAAAAAATGAAAATATTTCAGTCAATTTTACCTTAGAAAACAGATAAAAAACATCAATAAAAGCTGTAGGAAATTCACTAGAAGAAGTAAAATGTAATTTGTTTTTTGCTGTAAGTCAGATATGTAGTATTTTCATTATACAGTCATATAACCTTTATCGAAACTGGTGGACATCATTAAGAAGGCATGGATGTGGGCAAGTGAGCTTCCTGGAGATGGTTCACTGTTTTGTACAGTAGCGATGGTTGTATTGGGGTTGGAGTATGTGGAGGGTGTAGGTGGTTCATCTCTTGATCACTTCTTGTTGCTGCTATACTTTTTCATGTTTGCCATTGCATATTCCTCCTGTATCTAATATGGCCTGTGAATAAGAATGACCTCACTCCCTATAGTCTGGTGCAATTGCATCTCAGGAGACAGTCTACTCTATTGGGAAAAATTTTCACTGGCCAATATGAAGATGAACTTTTATAGAATAACAGAATTTCCAATGTGATTTAAAGAGTTTTAGGAAGTTAGCATAGTTTATAGAAAGGAGATGGGTTAGACTGCTTTTGGCAGAATGATAAAATAAAGTTAGAATCCTGTCTAAAGGAAATGCAGTGACAGAGTGGAGCAGAGACTGAAGGAAAGGCCATCCAGAGACTGTGCCACCTAGGGATCCACTGGCAACCACCAAACCCATACACTATTGCTGATATCAAGAAGTACTTGCTGACAGGAGCCTGATATAGCTGTCTTCTGAGAGGCTCTGCCAGTATCTGACCAATACAGTTGCAAATATTCTCAAGTAACCATCAAACTGAGTATGGATCCAATGGAAAAGTTAGGGGAAGGAATGAAGGAACTGAAGGGGATTGCAACCCCATAAGAACATCAGTATCAACTAACAAGAACTCCCAGAGCTCCCAGGGACTAAACCAGCAGCCAAAGAGTACACATGGAGTAACCCATGAATATGGAGCAGAAGATGGCCTTATCTGGCATCGATGTGAGTGGAGGCCCTTGGTCCTGTGTAGGCTTAATGCCCCAGTGTTTAGATGGGAGTGGGTGAGTGGGAGTACACGAGTAGGGAGCACCTTCAAAGAGGCAGGTGGAGGGGGATGGAATTGGGGGTAAGTGAAGGAGAAACTGGGAAGGGGGACAACATTTAAAATGTAAATAAATAAAATAACAAATAAAAAACAATCTAAAAAAAAGAGTACACTGTGCCCCTTCCTTGTTGAGTAGTGGCAGCTGCATAGGTAAGATAAGGAGCACAATGAGCTTTCATTCCTTCCAAGCATGCAATTGTTCTAGGAGGAGAAAGATAGGCTTGGAACAAGTTAATAAACAAAACATCCATTCTGGATTGGATTTGAGTTACTTGACTCTGTGAACTAGTTCTGTGAAAAGACAAAGATATGAATAAAGAGTAAATAATTTTTAGAGAACAGAGGATTGGCCATTTTATCAGAATATGACTTCAAAAATAACACATAAGATAGATGATCTCTTTCTTGGTAAACTCAAATTGTCATCAGCTAAACACAGGGAAAAACTTGGCTATTATAGACTTAGCCTGCTTAAACTTTGTTAATCAATGACAAAAGAATTATTGCTTTGTAAATGTGATGAATATGTGGGAAGAAAGATATATGTAAAATATTCAGTTAGGTCTGACTTTCAAAAGAAGAATATATAGCCAATAATCCTGTGTAATTTCTTTTTGTGTAATGATTTTCATCTGTTTTTGAAGAATATGTTTTATGCTATCGTTTTTGGTGAATATCTAACTTGTGGCTATGTGGTGATCTTTACCCTCTCACAATGAAGTTTTGTCTTAGGGGATATTAAAAGGCTAAGAGAAAAGTTAAAGGTGGTAGAGCTTGTTGTAGCTTGCTCCAACTACTAATTGTTTGAGTGTGTGCCTGAGTTATGCCATCACAGACTCCACATTTCCTCCTTGGATCACTGAACACACTGTCGGAGCTGACCTTTGACAAGACACCAACAACCAAGAAGCAATCAAACAAATAACTGAAGGAGAACATGAAAGATATTTAGCACTGGACCATCAGTAAAACCAAAGTTTGTTTTTTAGTCGAAATAAACCGAGGTTGCAGTAAACCCTCAAAGCTTGGCACTATGACCATTCTGGCTGGATAATTGTTGCTTTTGAAGCATTTGCTTCACGGTTCAGTTGCATTCTGTTCAACTTATTAATTTCAGGATGATCACCTATCCTCTTTCTGCACGATAAGCCAAAATATGTACAAAAATGATCAAACATCCTTTGGAGTGGTTGAAAAGAGATGGAGTTTCTGCGGTTGAGAACTTCCAAATCACAACTAACAAACTGAGCTATACATCTGCTGTATTAGAATGATAGTTAGCAGGTTTATATATGTAGTGACATTTGTTTGAAATTATTAGTCTTTCCTTTTTTTCTTTTTCTTTTTTTATTTTATTTAATCTTTTTTTTTTTTTTACACTCCAGATTTTATCCCCCTCCTGGTCCACCCACTGACTGTTCTACATCCCATACCTTCTACGCACACTTCTCCTCCATCTCCATGAGGATGTCCCCACACCCTAACCCACACCCCACCAGACCTCTCTACTCCCTGGGTCCTCCAGTCTCTTGAGGGTTAGGTGCATCTTTTAGGAACCCAGACCTAGCAGTTGGGGGCCTCATATCATCTGGTGTATGCTGCTTGGTTGATGGTCCAGTGTCTAAGAGATTTCTGGGGTCCAGGTTAATTGAGACTGCTGGTCCTCCTACTGGGTCTGGGGACCATGATCATGTAATAGATTGGGGAAAAGGACTGAAGCCCCAAGGGCCAGAAAAATGTGTGAAAACAGGCAACCTTGGGAGGCAGGAGGTAGGTGGTTCATCCAGAATATACTGGAGACCAGGGAGGTGAGAGACTCTCAGGACTCAAAGGGAGGGACCTTAGATGAAATGCCCTACAGTGGGGAGAGGGAATTTGTGAAGCCCATCACCAAAAGAAAGACAGGGCATCAAGTGGAAGGATGGGGTTGCCATCCCACAGTCAAAAACTCTGACCCTGAATTATTCCTGTCTGAAAGAACTTTAGGAACAAAAATGGAGAAGGGCCTGAACAAAAGAAGTTCCAGTGACAGTCCCAAAGTGGGATCCAGGTCAAGGGTAGGACCCAAAACATGACACTATTAGTGAGACTATGGAATGCTCACAAAAATGGACCTATCATGACTGCCCTCTGAAAGACCCAATAATAGTCTTTCCAATAACACACGTAACACAAAGTGTTTCCGCTCTTACCCAATTGGATAAGGGAGTACAAACTTTAACTTGATTGCCAGAAAGTCATCTAGATTCATAAGCAAAGAAGAATCCTTCACGGAACTATCCAATGATATATCAACATATCTTAGAAAATAGAGACACAAAGAGTATAATTATGCTAATTACTTTTAATTTGCTGCTAAATTAAAGTAACATGACAAAATTAATAAAGCAGTTATGAATAGGGATATTTTTGACTAAACTTCTTGTCATCTTTAGAATTTAAGCATAAAGACTGAAAAACTGAGTGTGATTTTTTTTTCAAAGATTGAATCAAAGAAACAAAATGAAGAAACGTAAAGCTTGCAACATCATAAATCAAGCAAAAATCAATTGAAAAGAAATAAAAAGACCACAGGAAGTACAACACTATTTCATTCTAATTAAACTTTTTGTAAGTTAATTAAACATAAAATTAGAAATAGTTCAAGAATCAGAGAGTGAGAACAAAAAATTTTCTTTAGTAATTCACAGAGATACAAAACATTAAGTATCTTAAGAAAAATAAAACATACGCAGTATCCATTATCAACTTTTTTGTAACAGACTAGAAGCTTAAAGAAAGAGAAAATCCTTACTTTGAGATTTTAAAGGATATAATATATATAATATTATATATATATATATATATATATATATATATATATATATATATACACACACACACACACACACATTTTATTTAGAGACAGTTTTAGGAAGGCCATACTCATTTGTACATGTTAAGTGAATTTAATACACTTAATTTTTTAACCCTTATCTTTAAGTTATCTTGGGCAGGAATGTCAATATATTTTGAAATATGACCTACATGAAGTGTATATAAATTATTTCTGGTCCACAGAATGGATAGCAGTATAACAGCTCATTCAGGAGATTCTGTTCATCTGCTTATCTATTGATTTTAATTCATAGTATGTTTTTAAGGAATGGCAATGAGATAGCTCATTCAGGAGAGTCTATTCATCTCCCTATCTATATGTACAGTGTTTTAATACTTTTGCAGCTCCTGTATTATGTGTTTCCATTGATGTGATGTATGAAGAAACAATCTTTTTTTTTTAATGTTGTCCCTACCATCTTTAAAAAAAAAAGATTTACTTATTTTATTTTATGCATATGTAACTGTATAGATAGATGGTTATGAGCCATCATGTGGTTGCGGGGAATTGAATTCAGGACCTCTGCTCGCTCCTTCCCAAGGCTTATTTATTATATGTAAGTACACTGAAGCTGCCTTCAGACACACCAGAAGAGGACATTAGACCTCATTATGGATGGTTGTGAGCCGCCATGTGGTTGCTGGGATTTGAACTCAGGACCTTCAGAAGAGCACTCAGTGCTCTTAACAGCTGAGCAATCTCTCCATCCCAGAAACAGTCTTCTTAATAAAATGAACATAGGAGGATAACTACAACCTTTGTATTTATTGTTGCACTTTGGTTTTCAAAGGTGACATTAGCCTCTGTCTTGCCCATGGTAAACATCACTCTCTGTTAAAAATTTTAGAAATCTTCATTTACTTCATCTCTGCTCCCTTCCCAGAGCATTGGCTTTTATTACTCATGGGAAATTGTCAGCGTCAGCTTCTGCTAATTATATTAATTCTGACTCCATGTCTTCGTGTGAATGTGAATGAATGCACATTTGTAGGTGGAGCAATGGAAAGCATGAGCAAGAAGAGTGTTCGTCTTTGTATTTAGTGAGCCATGTGGATCAGATGCTAATTTATATCCGGCCCTTTGGATCTTACTGTATCAACGATCAACCAAAGAATTGACGTGGATTTCTTGTTATCTCATGTAAGATGTTGTTAGTAGGGGAAAACGATAATATTAGAGATTGTAAATTAGATTTATGAAGTTATTTTCCAAGTATCTATCAGACTTATTTGATTTTAATCTGTTCAGTAAGTATGATTTATCACACAACCAAATGATGGTTAATTAAATATCAAGAAATAAGTGGTGGCAAGTATCGTTGTATTTGTCTCGGCTCTACTTGAGTTGTGGAAGCAGGAGGAGTTTAATTTAAAGGTTAACAACCTAGTTCTAACTTAAAATAAAATAAAATAAAATAAAATAAGATTAACTGTGAAATCTATTCACTATATTATTAAAACACATAGAATAAATATAAAATGTTTTATTTACTAAGATGATCTTGAATTCAGTGATTTGAAAACTAAACTTGGCATATAGACTAAGTCACAAGACTGAGATCAGTTAACAGTAGAGCAAAAATTTGACATGATAAACTTTATTTTATAGTATGAAAATGAAGTCTAAGCATAAAACTGAAAATAGAAATCAGTTATTAAAAATATCAAACATCAAAATATCAATACAATCGTTTTAGAACACAAATTAGTTGAAAGTCTGTATTCATTAGTAAATAATGACGAGAAATAAAACCAAACAAACATAAGCCATCAAAATGTGGAGTCTTTGTTACTAAAATTTTAAAAAGGGATTTTCTTTTCCTAAAATAAAAAAATACCCAACAAAAGAATTATGACACTATGGCTGGGCGTGGTGCTGCACGCCTTTAATCCCAGCACTTGGGAGTTAGAGGCAGGCGGATTTCTGAGTTCGAGGGCAGCCTGGTCTTCAGAGTGAGTTCCAGGACAGCCAGGGCTACACAGAGAAACCCTGTCTCAAAAAACAAACAAACAAACAAAAAAACAAAACAAAAAAAGAATTATGACACTATAAAATCATTATATTTTTAAAAATCATATAAAATATTTGATTATATTTAGGATAATTTTTTCAAAGTCATTTTTTTTTCATTTTATTGTGAACATACTTAAACAGTATCCCTTCTATTTCCCTGTTTTTACAGTTCCAACTGATATGATCATGGTGCTACTTAATTACTTAATTGATTAATTATTCAAAACAGGGTTTCTCCGTTTATCCCTGGCTGTCTTGGAACTCAGAACTTACACTGTAGACCAGGATGGACTCAAATTCAGAGATGCACCAGCCTCTGGCTTCAAGTGCTGGCACTCCAGGCATGTGCCTTTTTATTTAGTATTTTATTTTTTAGAGAAGAAAGAGTGACACATTCTGCTTTCTATTTAAATCGCATGGCATAGCGAAGTGAACACTCTTAAGACAATTTGTTCTTAGAGACTCCATTGTTATCAGTTGTCATGCTGGGAAAGAGATGTGATTTTTCAGGATCGCTTTACTTGCCCTGAAAGCAATTGCACATCAGATCTCCACATATGCCCATAGTGTACAATCCTAACTAGCTCACTAAGTCTGGATTCAATCGAACATGATTGACAATATGCCTGGAAAATTTATGAGATGTATAGACATGCATGGTCACAACCTAAACCATTCCTGCTGAAGGACTTTAACCTCTATTTTTTTCTTCCTACTGTTTTAAGGCAGTAACCATCTGCATAGTGATTAGGTTTGTCTGGCACATAGCACCGTCCCAAAATACCTTAGCCATTTTCTAAAGTAAAATACTTCTGTATTGCCGCAAAGGTTTTTCTTTATAAGAATTAAACACTGGGTATAGTTTATTTTCACAGCAATTAAACCCTATGATAGAAGTTGGTTCCAGGAGAGGGGTATTGCTGTGATAAGCCTGACCATGCTTTTGTTTGAAGGAATGTGGATTTGGGGATTTGGGAAAGCAACTGAATATTTTAAAGGAGACTTAATGAGCCACCCTTGTAGGAATATGGCAGACATGGTACTGGAGAAAGAACTGAGAGTTCTGTATCTTGATCGGACTACAGCCAGGAGAAACTATGTTCCAGGCAGCTAGAAGAAGAGTCACAAAGTCTAACACCACAGTGACACTCTTCCTCCAGTGAGGCCAAGCATACTACAACAAGGCCACGCCTCCTAACAGTGCCACTCCCTGTACAGAGCACACCATCATACCACCTCTGCCACACTGAAGTGGATTAGAAGGAAAAGATAACCATCCTACATAATGCTACATGATTTTGGTATTATTAATATATTTGAAGTGATGGGTAGAGTGAAAAATATTACTCAGGACATATATGTAGTTTTTCAGTATTTCCTTAATAATAGGTTTTATGCAAACAAATGTTTGCTTATTTAGATAGGATTTGCATTAAAATCTGCATTCGGAGATGAATGGTCCAGATACAGGAGAAGGCTCCAAGAGAATGATTTGACAAGGAAAACAAGTCCACAGTAAACTGCCAGACTTAACATATCAACGCATGTGAGGGCTTGAGGGCACAGAGAATGAAGAAGAAGAGGAATGGGTGATCAGAGCAAACTCTTTTATTAATTAAACTGTTACTGGCATTTGTTTGGATATTTTAAATTATTTTGACCAGAGCAGTGCCATGATTTGTGTTTTGATGGAAATTAAAGAACCTTCTCTGTGCTAAATGAGCTTATTTTGATCAGAATTCTGCAGAGAAATCAAAGGCTGGTGATGTGCACAGTTCACTAAGGAATGCAGCCCAATTTTATAGCCAGATGTGAATTTGCAAAAATCTGCACCTGCTGCTCTCTTATTGAACATGACATGAAATTGCACAGAATTCCATCTAAGTCTCGGAAGTAGTATACCATGGCTGACATCTGGGTTACACGAGTGTCCAAACCAATTGTGAAATACAGCTTCTTGATGCAGAAGGTGACTATAAGGAGATTCATCTTATTGCTTACCTGAGAAACAGAAATGACATGGAAGTATGAATTGGCTGAATTTTGTTCTTCATTACATGCCGAAAAGCTAACCCAAAGGTGCAAGGAAATGTTATTTTTTGTTATTATTATTTTTTTCTGAGAATTAAATCAGTCTCTGTGAACCAATGAACCAAATATTATACAAAGTCCATATATCATTACAGGGATTGAAAGCAGAACAGCTTGAAGTTCTTAATATGTTTTATGTATGTTTCTCAAATAGCAAGTAACATTTACTTTTATAAAATAGCAAGAGTCAGGATGTACTAAGCATAAGGGTTATTGTTATTGACAGAGAAAGCCTAAGAAGAGTAGATAAAAGCATAATAATGGATTGCTCATTTCAAGGTTATGGTCTCTGTAAGGAGCCCCGAGAAAGACAGAAAAATGTGTAGCTAACATCAAGCTTCTCCTGGTTACGCTTTTTCTTAAAATCCTGTTCTTTTGGGAAGAGTTCTCTAAAACTTTCCCATATTGATAAACTCTTCCCCTAGTGTCACATGTAAGCACACTAAAAGACAGACTATAATTGGGCTATAAATTATTCTCACTTAAAATATGATAGGCATTTGAAGCATGAATGGTTGAACACATTTTTGAGTGAAGATAACAGATGTTTATTTGAACTCTCTAAACTAAATTTATCATGATGTCAATAAGCAATTAGAGTGCATTCCACAGAGCAAGTGCCTTTTATTTTACACACACTATGCATTCCATCTTTCCTTCCAAATGCATTACCCCAAATTTTACTGCTAACTTATGAATATACATGGAGGTAGATCAGGATTCCAGCTAGTAGAGTAAATTATTATTTTATGTGTACATCAATTTCAAAATAATTCATGAAGTACAAATTTCTTCAATATAAATGCAGATTCCAAATGAAATTATTCCTATACTTTTCTAAAGACAATATCTGGTAGAATTGCTGAAAATATAATAATTATCCTTTGCCTAAAGTATATATAATTATTTGATATCTGATTTTTATTTTAACATTTGATGATGTAGGAATGATACTAAACTATATTTAAAAATGATCAACTGTATTAATTTGTGCACACTGGCATATTTTTCTTTAAATAGAATCAGAGCATATAAACAACTTACCCAAAGCTATGTAATTAGAAAGTTAAAGAAAAAACTCTGTGCTTCATGCTTGATAGCTCATCTTAGGTTGTATTTTTAACATTTTCAAGAGCAAAAATCTACAATCAAATTATTTCAGCATTTTGATATATGACTTGATGACAAAAGTACATATTGAATTAGAAGATCGTAATTCACTCCACTCTTTGACTATAGAAAGAGGACACTGAAAATTATGTGTATGAGGTTGTATATTGTTTCTAAAAATTAAATATGAAGGTTCAAATTAATAATATTCAGTAATATATAATGGTGAAATTGTAACATCTTAGGTTTTTCAAAGGCTGGAATATATAGAAATCACAAGAAGTCATATGTGGTTTGATGCCTGGCCACATGCTGACTTCCTAACATTTTGGAGAGGAGAACACTATCAAGTGAACTGTTACTATTTGAAATACCTTGTTTTTTGAAAGCTGAACTGGGTTCTAGTTCTTCATACATGAAACAGAGAACATACAGTTGTGTTAACAGAAAACTTTTCTAAGAGAATCTGCTCTTGACATTTGCAAAACCGGGCACAATTGTTGAGAATGCTGGTAGCTCTTTTACGAGGCAGTTTGAGCATTCTTTCATAACATGAGAAGAATTTTCCCATAAGTAAGTACTCCAATCGCTAGACTAGGAAATGACCGAATCTCAGATGATATCATCTTAACTTGATCATGTCTGCAAGACCCAATTTCCAAATAAGGTCACCTAGGAGAGAATTCTGAGATATCCTAAATCACATTACAGGCTCAACTTGGGAGGGAGGACATCTCCCAGACAAGTCTGTGTTAACTTGCAGTGTCCAGATAAATGGACAAAGGAAAAGCCTGTTTCACATTCGTCCCTCATGAAGATGACCTGTCAAGGCCATATTGTAGTCTTTGAACCAGCCAACCAAAGATCAGTGGTGTCTTCTCTTCATGTACCAGGATGTTGTAAGCCTCTGATTCCCTTCTTGGGACTAGTGGGGACTAGACATCGTGGCATTGCACAGTAACATGTGGTGCCTCATCCCTCTCAGCTTTCACCAGTGTAGCTTCATTGTAAGAGATTTGTGTTTCTCCTCCAAATTTTCTTCTAGAACGCTTGACCCCTTAGGTCAGCAGGCATTTTTCTACCAGCTGACAGCTCAGGGCATTTGTCCCAGGGCTGGCCCTCATCCTTTTGGCCAGGGTATGTGTAGCTCAATAAAGGCCATTGTTTCTTAGCCCTCTGTGCCCAAACAAACAAGTAGACAAACAAACAGACAAAAAAAAACACCCATCAAATATATTCTTGAAGGCACACAATTCAACCTCCAACAATTACCAAAGTAACTCAGAAGATAATGAGAACAGTCACACTGTGAAAATATACAAGCCAAATTCTCAGGGTGCCTTAACTATATAGAAAGACTTAAGTCAGTATAGTAAGATATATAAATAAATGAAGTAAGATATATAATATAATATGCATATTTAATAAGTAAGACTTAGTGAACTTTTTATTCTATTGTATTCTTCTAGACTGCAAAAACCTGGGTTTATTATATGTTTGTAGAGTCAAATGACTGACATACATTACAAATATATTGAGATCATAGACCCTGTTAACATTAGTATATATTCATAGCACTTGCATGTCTTTAGGAAGAACTGGGATGACTCTGCAGCAAAACTCTTCTCATAATGTCAGCATCTTTCATTCACGATTTTCTCTCTCCACACTAGTACACAGGCTGAATCTTTTATTTATCCAAAATGTCTTCAATCTCTTTCAAATTAATTATAAGTTTCTGACCCAAAATACTGTAAAACCCTGGTAATGTTTACAGCATAAACACAAGCTGAACATCACATCATAAATTAAGGAAAACATTTCATTTTCTAATTTAATTAAAGTTTATAGTAATAATACATAAGCAAATTATGCTCATTCTCCATTTATTTGCTTTATACTTTTGAATTTCTTTTCTATTAATTCCATGTAAACCATGAAGTGATTAAGGTGACATGAAAGACATGTAAAGTAAAATATGATAGAAACACTTACTAGCTTTCCATGTGTTTGTGCATGTACATGTGTGTGTGTGTGTGTGTGTGTCTGTGTGTGTGTGTGTGTGTGTGTGTGAGAGAGAGAGAGAGAGAGAGAGAGAGAGAGAGAGAGAGAGAGAGA
>NC_034597.1:95189961-95230574 GCF_900095145.1 Mus pahari
ATCCCTGGATGGGGTAGTCTCTGGATAGTCCATCCTTTTATCTTAGCTCTAAATTTTGTCTCTGTACTTATATCCTTTCATGGGTATTTTGTTCCTTATTCTAAGTAGGAAAAGACAAACAGTAAGAAAGGAAAAAAAATCTCTTGGAGCCAGAAGGGAGGGGGATGGGCTGAAGAACTCTGGGAGGGGGGACGAGAAAAATGGGGCAACATTTAGAATGTCAAAATAAAATAATTTAATGAAAAAAATAAAAAGAAAGGAAAAATGTAAAAGACACAAACGGAAGGAAGGAAAGAAGGAAGGAAGGAAGGAAGGAAGGAAGGAAGGAAGGAAGGAAGGAAGAAAGAAAGAAAGGAAGAAAGAAACAAAGAAACAAAGAAAGAAACAAAGAAAGAAGGAAAGAAGGAAAGAAATAGAAAAGCAGTTTAGTTAATATCTTCATACATCAATTTTCTCCACAATGATACAAGTATGTTTTTAAATTATGATTAAAATTCATGTAATTAAATAAAAAGCTAAACATTTCTAAAATGGGAGTAAATCATTATCATAACATGTTAATCCTGGAGTGCACACACTTAACTATGATTCAATTTTAATTTACTGTGAATGATTCTAATCCAAATGGCAGACAACAATTTTCCTACAACTTTTGAGTTACTGATTCAGTCTTGGGAACTGGATTGATTCGTGTGAGTGGCATGTGCTGTGGGAACTATACAAATGTTCTTGCCACATTTTTAAGTAAACATCACTCATATTTATGGGTTCAAATATTAAATAATTACAAATGTCTGATATTTTTCAATTAAAATTTACAAAGATATTTATATGTAGATAAGGATTAATCCTTTAATTTAAAAGATATTTTGAAAGAGAAATAGAAACGTGAATATAAACTTCTAAAACCTAATAAAAGTAAAGACAATATTTAATATTATCCAAAGTGTTGCCCTTATACCTTAATAAGGTAAAAACCAACTACTACATTTATAATGTAAAAATATTACTTTCTTCTATAACATGAAATTAAAAACACTTAGATTTTATGCTGCTGGGACAAATTACTTCAGAATCTTTGAAACTTTTGATATATAGTGCCTAGTTAAAAATTTTAAATCTCAGAGATTATCCCAGAAGAAGGTGCAGAGGGATTCTAAAAGACAGAGGAATAGAGAGTTTGATGAGGTAGTCTATCCTAGGAATGTCAACTTTACACCTGTAATGGCTTACCAACATGGCTGCCTGTTTAGGCATGAGCTAATATATATATATATATATATATATATATATATATATACGGCTAATGTGGAAAGAAGGCTCAGACGTAAGCAAAGAACTACAGGCAACTAAGGGAGATTTTCTTCATTTCTTTTAATTATTTACTTAGCATCCTTCTTACTTTCCCTCTCCTGGAACACCATTCCAGAATCCTTCCCCCATCCACCCCTCCCCTTCTCCTCTGAGCAGGTTAGGGCCCCCCGGGTATCCCCCAACCCTGGAACATCAAGTTTCTCTGGGGCTAGTTACACCTTCTTCCACTGAGGCCAGACAAGGCAGCACACCTAGAAGAATATATTCTAAAGACAGGCCACAGCTTTTATGAGAGCCCACACTTCAGTTGACCCACAAGAAGACCAAGCTGTACATCTGTTACATATGTGGGAGGGGGTTAGATCCAGCCTTTGTATGTTCTTTTGTTTATGGTTGAGTTTCTGAGAGACCCAAGGGTCCAGGTAAGTTAACTTTGTTGGTCTTCCTGTGGAGTTCCCAACCCATTTGGGGCCCTCAATCCTTTCCCCAACTCTTCCATAGAGGTGTCCAAGCTCCATCCACTGTTTGGTTGTGGGTATCTGCATCTCACTGAGTCAGCTGCTGGTTGGAGACTCTCAGAGGACAGTCATGCTATACTCCTGGGTGAAGGATCTCCGAGGACTACACCTTCCTGTCTGCAAGCTTAACAGTATATCATTAATAGATTCAGCGATTGGTGTTTGCCCATGGAATGGGTCTAAAGTAGGGCTGGTTATTGGTTGGCCATTTCTTCAGTCTCTGCTCCCACCCCCTTGCCTGAATTTCTTGTAGAAAGTGATAAATTTTGTGTCCAAAGTTTTGTCGGTGGGTTGGTGTCCTTATAGTTCTACTGGGGTTCCTGCCTGGCTACAGAGGGTATCCTCTTCAGATTCCATAACCTTGATGCTGTGAGTCACAGTTAAGGATGTTTCTTTGATGCCTCTCTTGTCTCAGGTCTCTGCCTCATCCTGTAGATGCCCTCCACCTCCTCACCTTCCTCGTCACCAGTTGCAGGTTTCCATTCATTTTCACCACTGTTTAGCTACATCTCCTATTCCTCTCCACACCTGATCCTAAACCCACACCATTTGCTGTCCCATCTCCTCTCCCACTCTGTTCTCTCCCTCCATCTGCCTTGTATGACTATTCTGTGCTTGTGTCTTCCTTCTTATTTATCCTCTTTGGGTCTGTGGAGTGTAGCATGTGTATCCTGTGTTTTGTGACTAATATTCACTTATAAGTGAGTACATACCACGCATGTCTTTTGGGACTGCTCGCTACCTCACTCTGGATGATATTCTCAAGTTTCACCTATTAGATTGCCTGTAAAATTCATGATTTCTTAGTTTTTCAATAGCTAAATAATAATTCATTGTGTACAAGTACCCCATTTTCTTCGTCCATTCTTCAATTGAGGGACAACTATAATATTTTCAGTTTCAGGCTATTATGAATTCAGCTGCTACGAATATTGTCAATCAAGTGTTTTTGTGGGATGGTAGAGTATCTTTTGGGTAAGAGTGGGATACCTGGGCCTCGAGGTAGAAATATTCCCAGTTTTCTGAGAACCCCCCAAATCGATTTTCCGAAGTGCTTTTACAAGTTTGCAATCCCATCAGCAATGGAGCAATGGAGTGTTCCCCCTTGTTCCAAGTCCTTGCCAGCATGTACTCTCTTGAGTTTCTGATATTAGCTATTCTGATGACTGTGAGATGGCATCTCAGAGTTGTTTAGATTTGCATTTCCCTGATGACTAAGGATTTTGAACATTTATTTAAGTACTTCTTGGCGACTTGAGATTCCTTGGTTGAGAATTCTGATTAGCTCTGTAACCCATTTTTAATTGGTTATTTGGATTGTAGGTGACTAACTTCTCGAGGCTTTATTTATTTATTTATTTATTTATTCATCTATCTATCTATTATTTATTTATTTATTTATTTATTTATTTATTTATTATCAGTTTTGGATATTAGCCCTCCATCAGATATAGGGTTGGTGAAGATCCTTTCTAAATGTGTAGGATGCCTTTTTGTCCTATTGACAGTGTCAGTTGCCTCAATCATTTTCAGTTCATGATGTCTTATTTATCAATTGCTGATTTTAGGGCTTCAGGTTTGGTGTTCTTTGCAGGAATTTATTTCCTACTCCAATATATTCAATGGTATTTCTGAATTTCTCTTCTTTGAGATTTAGTATATCTGGTATTATGTTGAGGTCCTCGATCAACTTGGTTTTATTTCTGGGTCTTTGATTTGATTGCATAGATCAACATGTCTGGTTCTGTACCATTACCATAGAGTTTTTATCACTATTGCTGTGTAGTAAAACTTGATGTCAGGAATGGTGTTTACTTCATAAAGTTATGAAGGGATATCCATATGCTAATCCTATCATGGACATTTGAGATATCTCCTTTTTCTGAGGTCTTTTTTTAGGTTTTTTTTTTTTTTTTTTCTTCAGGGATGTGAAGTTCTTGTAATAGAGAACTTTTACTTGCTTGGTTAGAGCTACACCATGATATTTTATATTATTCATGGCTGTTGTAAAGAGTGTTTGTTTGTTATTTTCCTAATTTCTTTCTCTGCCGTTATCATTTGTATAAAGGAGCGCTACTGATTTCTTCAAATCAATTTCGTATCCAGCACTTGGTTGAAAGTATTTATCAGTTGTAGGAGTTCCCTTATAGAAGTTCGTAATCACTTATGTATACTACAGATATTTATAATACAAAAAAATATAGTAATATTTTGACTTCTTCCTTTCCAGTTTTTATCACTTTGAGCTTTGGTTGTCTTCTTTCTCTGGCTAGAACTTCAAGTACNATATTGAATATGTAGGGGGAGAATGAGCAACGTTGTCTTGTCCATGATTATGGTGGAATTGATTCATGTTTCTATCCATTTATCTTGATGCTGGCTATTTGCTTGCTACATCTTGCACTGGTTATGTTTATGATTATGTTTAAGTGTGTGCCTTACATCCCTGCTCACTATACTACTTTTAACAGGAGGGTGGGTTGAATTTTTCAAAGGCTTTTCTAGCATCTAATGAGATGATCATGTGGTTTATTGCTTTCAGTTTTTTATATAGTGGATTATGTTGAAGCATTTGTATCTATTAAGCCATCCCTGTATACATGGGATGAAGCCTACTTGATCATGGTGGATGATGATTTTGATGCATTCCTGGATTCAGTTTGCAAATATTTTACCAAATGTTTTTGCACCAGTTTCCTTGTGTAGAAGGTCTCTGATGTATCCTTGGTTTGTATGACTCTGGATCTATAGGTCTATATGGTTCAGGATCCACAGGTGTGTGTAGGTCAGGATCCACATGTTGGATGAATGTGGACAGACAGGTGGTGGGAGAATTAAGGTCCCCTTGATTAGCAGTCTATTAGGGAAGGTTGGCTTGCTCCAGAAAACTCACTGAGCAGGGAAGATGGGTGAGAGAAGTGAAGCTTACCTTTATGGTTCAGGCTCAACAGAACTGATGAAGGTGGGAGAAGACAGGGTTGGAGAATGAAAATCCAGGGAGATAGCAGGCTGCTTAGGGCAGCTTGGAAAGCCAGGGAGGACTCCTTGAGCAGGAAAGACCATAACTGTAGTTGTTAAAAGTGTCTCAAACTCCAGTCTTACATACAATATTTTAATAGACTTTAGTTAGAGTAAACAAACACCATGCATAGTCTTCTTTAATATTCTATTTTTTTCTTTTTCTTTTTCTCAGATATTTTCTTTATTTACATTTCAAATGTTATTCTCTTTCCCAGTTTCCCCTCTGAAAACCCCCTATCCCCTTCCCCCTTCCCCTGCTCAACAACCCACCCACTCCTAAACTCTTTCCCCTAAACTGGGGCTTAGGGCCTTCACAGGATCAAAGGCCTCTCCTTCCATTGATGACCAACTAGATCATTCTCTGCTACATACACAGTTGGAGGCATGAGTCCCACTATGTGTGTTTTCTTTGGTTGGCAGCTTAATCCCTGGGAGCTTTGGAAGTACTGCTTAGTTCATATTGTAGTTCCTCCTATGAGGCTGCAAAACCTTTCAGCTCCTCGGGTACTTTCTCTAGCCCCTTCATTGGGGACTCTATGCTCAATCCAAAGAATGGCTGTGAGCATCCACTTCTGTATTTGTCAGGCACTGTCAGAGCCTATCAGTAGATAGCTATATCAGGCTCCTGTCAGCAAGCACTTATTGACAAATCCACAATAGTGTCTAGGTTTGGTGATTGTATATGGGATGGATCCCCAGGTGGGGCAGTTTCTGGGTGGTCATTACTGCAGTCTTTGCTCCACACTTTGTCTCTGTAACTCCTTTCATGGGTATTTTGTTCCCCCTCCTAAGAAAGATTGAAGTATCCAAACTTTGGTCTTCCTTCTTCTTGAGTTTCATGTGGTTGGTGAATTGTATCTTGGGTATTCCAAGCTTCTGAGTTAATATATACTTATCAGTGAGTGCATACCATGTGTGCTCTTTTGTGGTTGGGTTACCTCAATCAGGATGATATCCTCCAGATACATCCATTTGCCTAAGAATTTCATGAATTCATTGTTTTTAATAGCTGAGTAGTTATCCACTGTGTAAATGTACCACATTTTCTGTATCCATTCCTCTGTTGAGGGATATCTGGGTTCTTTCCAGCTTCTGGCTATTATAAATAAGGCTGCTATGAACATAGTGGAGCATGTGTCCTTATTACATATTGGAGCATCTTCTGGGTATATGCCCAGGAGTGCTATTGCTAAATCCTAAGTTACTACTATGTCCAATTTTATGAGGAAACGCCAAAATTATTTCCAGAGTGGTTGTACCAAATTGTAATCCCACCAACAATGGAGGAGTGTTCCTCTTTCTACACATCCTTGTGAGCATCTGCTGTCACCTGATTTTTTGATTTTAGCCATTCCGACTGGTGTGAGGTGAAATCTCAGGATTGTTTTGATTTGCATTTCTCTGATAATTAAGGATGTTGAACATTTTTTTAAGGTACTTCTCAGCCATTTGGTATTCCTTAGTTGAGAATTCTCTGTTTAGCTCTATACCCCATTTTTTAATAGGGTTATTTTGTTTTCTAGAGTCTAAGTTCTTGACTTCTCTGTATATATTGGGTATTAGCCCTTATCAGATTAGGATTGGTAAAGATCTTTCCCCAGTCTCCTGGTTGCCTTTTTGTCTTATTGACATTGTCCTTTTCCTTACAGAAGCTTTCCAATTTTCTGAGGTCTCATTTGTCGATTCTTGGTCTTACGGCACAAACCTTAAAAAAAAATTCAAGGCCAATACCTAAACATAGTAAAAGCAAGGTAGAGCAAATCAGTTATCAAAATCAAACTAAATGTAGAGAAACTTGAAGCAATCCCACTAAAATCAGGGACTATACAAGGCTACCCACTCTCTCCCTACCTGTTCAATACAGTACTTGAAGTCCTAGTCAGAGCAATTAGACAACAAAAGGAGATCAAAGGGATACAAATTGGAAAGGAAGAAGTCAAAATACCACTATTTGCAGATGATATAATAGTATACTTAAGTGACCATAAAAATTCCGCCAGAGAACTCATAACCCTGATAAACAACTTCAACAAGGTAGCTGGATATAAAATTAACTCAAACAAAACAGTGGCCTTCCTCTACACAAAGGATAACCAGGCTGAGAAAGAAATTATGGAAACACCACCCTTCACAATAGTCACAAATAATATAAAATACCTTGGTGTGACTCTAAGGAAGTGAAAGATCTGTATGATAAGAACTTCAAGTCTCTGAAGAAAGAAATCAAAGAAGATCTCAGAAGATGGGAAGATGTCCCATGCTCATGGATTGGCAGGATTAATATAGTAAAAATGGCCAACTTGTTGAAAGCAATGGGGATTCCAATTAAAATTCCAACTCAATTCTTCGCAGAGTTAGAAAGAGCAATTTGCAAATTCATCTGCAATAACAAAAAACCTAGGATAGGGAAAACTATTCTCAACTATAAAAGAACTAATGGAAGGAAACACCATCCCTGCTCTCAAGGTGGTACAGAGCAACTGTGATTGAAAACTACATGGTATTTGTACAGTGACAGGCAGGTAGATCAGTGGAATAGGACTGAAGACCCAGAAATTAACTCACACATTTTTGATCTTTGACAAAGGAGCTAAAACCATCCAGTGGAAAAAAGACAGAATTTTCAACAAATGGTGCTGTCTCAACTGGTAGTTAGCATGTAGAAAAGTGAAAATTGATCTATTCTTATCTCCTTGTACAAAGCTCAAGTCCAAGTGGATCAAGGACCTCCACATAAAACGAGATACACCGAAACTTCTTTATTTTCTAATTCAATTCCATCTTTAAAAATCACCTTGGAGGGGGCTGAAACAATGGTTCAGCCATTAAGAGCCCTGACTTCTTTCTGATTTCCTGAATTCACTTCCAAGCAACCACATGGTATCTAACAACTATCTATAATGGGATTTGATGCCCTTTTCTGGTGTGTCTACAGACAGCTACAGTGTACTCATATACATAAAATAAATAAAAAACTTTTTAAAAAATGACCTTTGCATGAACAATGATAAATTATTTTATAGTATTAAATGCATACTCTATTTTCTTTTCTTTTTAGTCTGTGTGCTTGTATGTTTGTATTTGTGCATGTACACAATGTTTAAGTAAAACCTGCTAAGTCTGTTTTGGGGTGTGTGTGTGTGTGTGTGTGTGTGTGTGTGTGTGTGTATGTTTGATTTCAGGGCTGACCACTCTGAATTGGACAACCAATAAGGAATATATCTGGGCTAAGCTATTCCCAGCTCTCATTAGTTGCCTGCAATTCTTTGTTTAGGGGTGGGGCCCTGCAACAATTTTTCCCTTCCATGTTAGCGTACTCATCGATATTCCCATTGTTCTTGTATTTTTATGTAGCTACTTCTAAGATAGACTTTTATTGCAGACTTATTTTTCTGGCTATAATAATAATTTCACTCCCTTTTTTTCTGCAACTATTTCATAACTATTTTCCAAACACTATTTAAGAAAACTAGCTAAAATCTCATGTATTTATCTGTAAGGAGATCAATCTGGAGACCAATTTTAACATTTCACATAATTTTCTCATACTACAATATTTATCATTTGTCTTTACTCACTTCTAAGAGACCGCAAATATTATATCTATACATTGCAGAAAAAAGTGAATATGGGAGTAATTTGAATGTGAAGAACAGTTCACTTGACATTCTGGTGGTCATATGCTCTATTTTATAAAATAAATAAATAAATAAAACAGTTTCTGACCATATAAGTAATGTTCAAGGTTCAGGTCCAGTCAGCACATTCCCATGATCTTGGATATTTGTCCACTTATCCCACAGGTTGGCTGTGCTGTATAATTTTATTTTATGTGATTTTCTTATGACCACCAAGTTGGAAATTAAGTGAACATTGTTTATAGATAATAGAAAATCTCATAAGTACTCTTGATGATACTTTTAAATGGAACATGCCAGACAATTTGAAATTATACAATAAAATTGGACAAGAACATAACTAACATGTGATTCTACTCTTACCTCTGTATTTAAGGTCCTTGTGTACATTATATTGAAAGAACATGTTCTAAAACCTTCACATCAACTTTGCTTTTTGTACTAAAGAGTTAGAAATTTCCTCAAAAAGTAAATTCTAGGTTCAGCTGAGATGTCCTCTATTATATATCTCTTGAAAATAATCATTAGAATGAATATATATATTACAAAGAAGATTTATTAGAGAGGCTTATAATGTATGTGCTGAGTTTTCAACATTGGTTACTTAGATACTAAAGAGAGACTGAGGTGTTCAGCAGTCCCAGTACCCTCACAATCTTGATCTGAATCATGCCCCTTTGTGATTGCAGATTCAATCAGGTTGACAGCCAAGGTTAACTGTCACTTGCTCTGATGTGTCAGCTTTATTTAAGGCTGAAACTCACGTGGAGTAATTGCAGTGCTCTTCTTACTGACTAGTGGCTGTGAAATTCTAACTAATAAATGTGCTGTTTATTTTTCTAGGAATTATACATTAATGATACATTAATTGTGGTATAGTGCTAAGTCTGGCTTGGTCATGTAAGGGGTATCTTGACATGGTTCCCACCCCTGGAACTAAGCCAGCAGAATGGGGGTCTCCATGAGTGTTGGTGGTTGCTATGGACTTAAGGATTGGTTGTATATTTTACTTTATGTTCCTCCTTCAGGGGAATGTCCTCTCTGCTAGCAATAATGACTCCATGATAACAAGAGGTGGCGCATGCCTTTAATCCCAGCACTCGGGAGGCAGAGGCAGGCGGATTTCTGAGTTCGAGGCCAGCCTGGTCTACAAAGTGAGTTTCAGGACAGCCAGGGCTATACAGAGAAACCCTGTCTCGAAAAAACAAAAACAACAACAACAACAACAACAACAACAAAAAAAAAACAGCATGAGTCTGGGAGGAAAGGATTTGGCTAAGGTTTAAGCATAATGGTAAATACCGAGATCTTCATGACACCCTTTAAGGATGTGGGGGGGGAAAAAAAAAAACCTCTGAAAATAAAAGTTCAAGGATATATAATTTTCAACTATGTAAAATGTAAGGGTGAATAATGAATTGTACAAGGATCTTTGCAGACCTAAAACAAAAAAAGCAATTGCACTATGAGCCAGCTTGCCAGAAAAAAACAAAAGTAGGCAGATAAAAAGGAATGCCAGCCTAGGGCAGAGCTAGATTGGGCCCAAGCTTGATGGAAATGATAATTTCAGCATGGGGTCCCACCCAGACAACTTCTTGTCTGTGCTTAATAAAGGCAAGCAGATCTTTGAATCCCTCTGTGATGTTAGAAAAATGTAATTGCTGTCTACTTTTAAGAATCAAGGCCCCTTGGTCTTACAAACTTTATATGCCCCATACAGGGGAACGCCAGGGCCAAGAAGTGGGAGTGGGTGGGCCGGGGAGCAGGGTGTGGGGGAGGGTATAAGGGACATTCAGGATAGCATTTGAAATGTAAATGAAGAAAATATCTAATAAAATAATTAAAAAAAAAAAAAAAAAAGAATCAAGGGACCAGAGTCATGGGGTGCTGGTTCATGGGTCACTAAAGGAAACCTGGTGTAATGACTAAGTTAACATGTAAACAAAAGTCTGGCCTTTGACCTAAAAGAGATAAGCTAGCCAGAAAGATATTTGAATAATAAGAGAGAGCTGTCTTGAGCAGAAAGAAAAGAAAGAAAAGGAGTGGGGGGCAATTTGGAAAGCTGTCTTAAGTAGAACATAGACCTTTAGTCTATAGCCCAGGATTCAACTTCAAGTTCTTTGTTTCACCACAGCCAGATACCACTTCTCTCAGGAACCCCTCTCCAAGCTGAGGCTGATCCCTGTCAGTGTAGTCTTGGAAATAGATTAAAACACTTTCGTAATCAGAGATCCCATAATCATAAGCCTCAATTTAAATGAGTCGTGAGATGTAATGGGCAAACTAAATGATATATATGTATTTAAGGGTATAAATGTTGTATGAATTATATTGAGTTCAAAGCATGTAATTATATATACAACATATATGGATATTCCTGTATTTTTATATATAGTAAAACTTAAACAAACATACCTCAAAAAAAAAAAAAGCCCAGGCCATTTTAACATTATAGTTAATCAATGACCTATTAACAGAAATATAAGTGGAAATAGTCAGACCTCTACAGAGAGGCACCTCCTGGTAGGTTTTGATACCAAGTTGTAAGCCCTAAATATGTGTTCATACAACCAACACTATTGAGATTATTAGAAACCATGAATAAGAAGTATTTGTTCAAACTGAGCTCTAAAAGGGACATTTCTATCAAATTCGTCCTTTCAGGCCTCAGAAAATTGTGTGGAAGAAAAGACAGAAAGTCTGTAATAGCCATGAATCAAGGTCATCTAGATATACTATAACCATTGCCCAAAGAAACTCACAGAGATGGAACAGTATGCACAGGGCCTATATAGTTCTATATCGGTTAGGGTTTTAGAGCTGACAGAAGTGAATATAGGATCTCACCCTTAACACAGAAGCTATCACTAACTTCTAGTTGCTTGTAAATGAAAAATTAGATTTCCTGAAGAGAATCTCACTAGGCTAACAAACACACTTAAGAATAGGCTCCATTTATTAATTGTTGATCTTAGTGCCTGAGCTGTTTGTGTTCTATTCAGGAAGTTGTCTCCTAGACCAATTTGTTCAAGGCTATTCCTTGCTTTCTTGTGAGTTAGATTTAGTGTATCTGGTCTTATGTTGTGGTTTTTGAGACACTTGAACTTGAGCTTTGTACAAGGTGATTAATATGGATCTAGCTGCACTCTTTCACATGCAGACATCTAGTTAGATGAGCAGCAAAGGACTGGGGAATATATTTGAACACACCAACACAGAAAGCAGCTTCCTGAATAGAACAACAGTAGCTCAGACACTAAGACTGAAAATTAACAAATGGAAACTCATGAAACTGAAAAGCTTTTGTAAAGAAAAGGATATCATTAATAGAACAAAGTTGCAGTCTGTGGAATGGTAAGAGGTCTTCATCAACTCTATATCCAACAAAGGGCTAACATTTAAAGTATATAAAGAATGCCAGAAATTAAATACCAACAAGCCAAATAACTCAATTAAAATGGGGTATAGATCGAAACAGAGAAATCTAAACAGAGGAATCTCGAATGGTTAAGAAGCACCTAAAGAAATGTTCAATATCTTTAGTTATCAGGGAAATGCAAATCAAAATGACCCTGAAATTCCATCTTATACATGTCAGGGTGTGCAGCAGAGAGAAGACTCCTCCATTGCTGGTGGGAGTACAAACTTGAAAAATCCCTTTGGAAATCAATCTGAAGGTTCCTGGTCCAGCATGGCTGTGTAGGGGAGGTATGACAGAGGTCATGCCCTGGATCATTGCCAGGCTATTGATCTCTGTGTGTGATTATAGTTATTGTTGCCCTGAAGCTGATCTGCTATCTGTTCTTTCTGGGAAATATATTTCCCCCATTACTCAGAGCTAATCACTCCATAATAAATTAAATAGGTGCAGCTCTCAGGAATGCCATATGGAAGTATTCATGAAGCTGGGGGGATGAAGAACAAACCTTCCACTTAGCCCTAAGAACAATGTGAAAGTATCTATACAGCGTAATCACAGAGGCCATAAAATCCAAATGGTACTTTGTAGAAATTGTTCAAGACTTGGCCTTGAATTTGGAATTATAAGGAGACATATAGCCAAGGACTGGTCCATATAGTCTGGTCCAATGACTGCTGCACTAATTAGCCAGAGTGAGCTTGAGGAGATCAAGGATAGAAAGTTAAAGTGGTCTCAAGAAGAAAAAAAAAAGGATAGGAAAGGGGGAAATCTATTGAAAAACAAGTAAATGAGAGATGTGTTTATCTTATAGGAGGAGGGCTTTTATCTGATTTAGAAACAAATTATATTAGAAGGAGGGTACATGAAGCTATAAAATTGCTGGGTAGGAAACAAAGAGAAGAGAATTAAAAGATGATGTACAAGCATATAAGAAGATAGTACTTTGTTCTCCTAGCAACTTGAAGATAACAAGGCCTAGTAGACATTAGAGAAAACTGGCTGCTTTAATTTCATAAATTTTAAAACTTTTTAAGAAATTACTTTAATATTACTAGTCTGTTACCTTTTTGTTCTTACATGGAAAGTTACTAAAAACTGCTGTCTGCTGTACTAGGTTATCTTAAAAGCTCTGGCCAGCTACCGTGAAGAAAAGTCTGTGTAAAAATATGAGGAAATGTGCTTTGGATTTGTGTTTAGTTTCTATTTTAAGAAAGAAGGGATTGGGACGAATAATCCATAGTTCATAAAATTTATGTAAATTTAAGGCTTCCTAAAAGAATTATTAACAATGCTCATAGCTTTAATGACATAGCTGTAGTAAATTACAGACTGGGTTCAGGATCTATGGTCAGGAGAAGGAATAAAAAGGAAGAAAAAAAACAATATGGAGAAAGAAGGAAAACAAGAAAGGGAAGGAAGAAGAATGAAGACTGAGAAGAAGGAAGAAGGATAAGAATTCTCATGTAGAGAGAACACTTGAGCTGACAGCCTGATCCATTACTGGTTCTGACTCATTGTTCAATCAGCAGCACTGCCAGCTGCCATTCTTGCTTTCTCAGGACCTTCCTCAACTTGGCATGGAAGTTTCTCAGAAGATTGGGAATAGTTCTACCTCAAGAGCTGGCTAGACCACTCCAAGGTATATACCCAAAAGATGTTCCACCATAACATAATGATACTTGCTCAACAATGTTCATAGCAGCTTTATTTGTAAAAGCCAGAAACTGGATACAACCTAGAAGTCCCTCAACTGAAGAATGGATACAGAAAATGTAGTAGATGTATACAATAGAACACCACCCAACTACTAAAATCAAGGATATCATGAATTTTGCTGAAAGTGGATGAAACTAGAAAATATCATCCTGAATGAGGTAAGTCAGAACCAGAAAGACATGGATTATATGTATTCACTAATAAGTGGATATTAGCCACAAAGGACAAAATAACCATGGTCCAACTTCAGACCACGGTTCTATGGGAGAAAAAGCCAGCTCCTGACACTATTAATAACATTCTACTGTGCTTGAAGACAGGATCCTAGCATAACTGTCTATTGAGAGGCTTCATTCAGCAGCTAATGGAAACAGATGTAGGGAACCACAGCCAAACAATAGTCGGAACTCAGGTAGGCTTATGAAAGAGTTGGGAGAAGGATTGCAGGAGCCAGAGAGGTCAAAATCACCACAAGGAAGCCAACAGAGTAAGCTAACCTTGGCCCATGGGGACACTCAGCAACATAACCACCAGCCAAAGAGCAAGCAAAGGTTGGACCTAAGCACCCTAAAAAATTTGTAGAAGATGTGTAGCTTGTTCTTCATGTAAGTTCCCTAACATGAGTGGGGGTGATCTCTCACTTTGTTGACTGCCTTTGGACCCCTTTCCTATAGCTGGGCTGTTTTATCTGGCCACAGTGGAAAAGATTAGTTTAATCCTACTGGGAGTTGATTGATGTGCCAGGATGGGGTGATCACTATGGGGGATCCCCTTCTCCTCAGAGGGGTAAATGGGAGGAGGGAGTGTGAGGGTGGACTGGGAGGAAAAGAGGCAGAGGTGATCCAATCAGGCTGTAAGTGAATAAACAAATAAATTAATGAAAGAAAAAGAAAGTAAGCCCAACTCCCAGCAGCGGATGTCAACACAAAACAAAGCAAACTCCATGGCATCTTGGGAGTTTCTCTGTCCCATGATGTTAAGTCAAGGCATTTATTTAGTTAGTTAGTTAGTTTACCATGCAGGTCCTTTGAGTATACATCACAGCTTTCAGTTTTATACTTTTAAAGAATTAACATGTGTGTTGATATGTGTCCTTTTTCTGTGCTTGTTCTTTCGTTCTTTTTTTTAAATTATCATTATTTCTTTTGTCATATTTTAATTTGGTTTTATTTTCTTTTATTTTGTACATTATGGAGTAGACATCTGATTATTTTCTAATAAGAGACATAAATGGGTTAGTTCCAGGTAGAAAAGGAGGTAAGGAACAACTAGAAAAGGTAGGGGAGGTAAAGCCACAATCAAAAATAAATTGTATGAAAAGCATCTATTTTAATAAAAGAAAAAATGAGGTAGTTTTTCAAATTGCCCAAATTGTCAAGCTAGACTTGTAACCATGAGTACTTACTGTACTATATTTTAATCATAATTTATACATTTACTAGCTTATATTTTATACATGTGATTCTATAAAAAATTTTAAAATGAGATGATATGCAGATAAAATATAATGAATAAATTATATCTAACATTTCACATTACATTGAGAGCTTATGCCAGTAAATGCATCAGTTTCCCACTATTTTCAATAAGAATTCACAAAGATAGCATGATCTAGTGTAAGCTTATTAACTATAATCTAGTGTAAGCTTACTAAATTAATTTGGAATTAAGCTTTTTTTCAACAGCAATGCAATTTGCCTACAGAAGATAGACCATAAGCTACAATTTTGCAGCATCCAAAAAGGAAAAAATCAAGTAAATTATTGACATACTATATATATATATATATATATATATATATATATATATATATATGTGTGTGTGTGTGTGTGTGTGTGTGTGTGTGCGTGTGCGTGTGCGTGTGTGTGTGTGTGTATGTGTATGAGTGTGTATGTATTATATACTCAATTATATTGAAAAACAAGACAAATAATTCAATGCAACATACACATTGTCATGACTTGTTTCTGGATCAGAATATATAAGCATATTTTGTAATTTTATGCTCTATTTCTAATTATTATATAAGACTGCCTTCATTTTAGGATATTTTATTCCATATAGTTTGATGTTAAAAATTGTATAATCCTCAATTGTATAATATCATGTACTAATGTGTGTGCAATAAAAAAATGTGGAATTTTATTTATCTATATTTATAATAATAAAACTTGGAAAATGAAAGCACTACCTCTAAATTCACTTTATTATTGTAAGCATCAAGGCTATTTGAGTATTTTATATCTTAAGGAGGATTACAAGCATAATTTCCTTGTTATATCTTGGTTAGAGTTCAAAATAAATTATTTCAAAAATAATTTATCAATTACTTGTTCACAGTGGGCAAAGCGTCATAGTCAGTTGGAATGAGGCTTATGAAAGAGAACCAGTGTTCTGAGTTGCCAGAAATCCTGTAATTAGATATCATCGTGGCTAAGTTAGAGTATGTATAGATTGTCCTTTTATCTAAATATATCTTTAGTACGTACTCTATACCGTGTAATGTTAAAGTTCAGGTTATATCTATATGTGACAGCAATTGATATGGAAAGAAGCCATTACTGGAAACAGAACATGAAGAGGTATAGATAGGATGAATGAAAGGGTGGAAATGAAAGGGAGAAATAAAGTAATTATATTACAGTCTAAGATGAAAGTAAAAAAAATATGTGGGAACAGAATATAGATCTTGTACTTTAGGGAGTACAAACAATGGAAGTCATAAAGAAGAAAAGTCTACTCCATGTTGATAATGGAATCTCTCTCTCTCTCTCTCTCTCTCTCTCTCTCTCACACACACACACACACACACACACACATGATGATACTGTATTTTGGAACTGTGCCTTGGATTCCTCTGGAATTGCATGCTAAAATTTGAGCCTGGTGTGTTGGCTCAGGCCTTTAATCCCACTTCAGGAAGAAATGATACCATAGGATTTGGTTACCCTTGCAAGCCCATTCTTGGCTATGGAACACTAAAAACAAAACAAAAAAAAAATTAAACAAAATTGGACATGGACCTTTAGCATTCTGAAGCTTCTACTTATAATAATAATTATCTTGCATTACAAATAGAACCGTAGTTGGTTCATTTTTATATGTAATCCAGGAATCTTGATTCTGGTTGATATTCCATTCTAACCTTCTAACTACTTGACTGGAACTCTGCTGAGAATCCAGAGGGTTCTTGGCTGTGAGAATTCACCATGATATGTCTACCTTCTGCAGCTTGTTTTTCACCTCTGGGAATTCACCCAGTGCTGTGGTTGCAACAGAACACAGGAAGAGAATGAATTATGGAGAAACACTGAAGTGTTTTAGTCCTCATCTGCATTCCCTCCTTATCAGCTGGGCTTCTGTTAATTTAGAAGGAGAATGACTAGAAATCAGAGCAGATATGGGAACATCAGCCATGACTAAATTAAGAACTGAGTTAAAAAAAATCTAACTCAAGCTATAAGAAGTGAATTATTAGAAGTTAAGAACAAAAGAACATGTTATGCTCCACTTATTAAGAATGGGGGACATTTAGAACAAAAAGAAATATAAGAAACCAATGAGTGATATGATCTGTTTATTTGCCTAATTAAATAAGAAGAAAATAGAGAGAATGTAAGGAGGAAACCATATAGAGTATTTTCTAACCTATTCTGATTTTTACCACCATTCAAAAAGAACATATGCTAAGATTTATAAGAAATACAATTCCTTCCCAGGTCCACTGTATCATTAAGTAACAATAATTTTCTCTCCTCCCCTTCTCCTCTTCCTCCTTTCAGCCCTCCTCCTCATTTTTCTCACTGCTAGCATCTTTACTTTTCTTGTAAGTACTACTTGCTTTTTCTGGTTCAATTTTAATCTGCTAATTGTGGAACATTTTAAAAATTAGTCATTAATGTTATAATTTCCAATGAAGTATATTCTGCCTTTCATTTTATGACAGTAATTACATATATTACTTGTATACATTTGAAATAATAGTCTTTTCTCTTTCAGCAATAATACAACTTATTTTTCTCATTAGGCTTAACAGTAGACTTTATTCATTTAGAAATTTGTCATGGCTAGAATTATGCATCATAGCATTGATGTGCCTTAGTTGATGTATGTTTACAATTTCATATGCATGTAAGAATGAAAAAGCATTCGAAAGGAAAGAGATAATATAACTGCACACATACTAGTTATTCTAAGTTTTCAAAGGTAATGTATGTTATTGAAAGACGTGATCTTCATTTAGAGAGAGCATCAAATGGTATCTTAAACAATGACACCATAGAGCTTTTTATTTAGACTTTCTTCAAATAGACAAACTGAACAAGAAGTAAGAAATGTATTTGTAATAATCAAAAATGCATCAATATTTAATTAGAAGGGAGAATCATCTGTGGTTGTTTCAGGTTATGAATTTCTTTTACTCTTAAAGAGGGAATTACATATTAATATCAGACTCAAGTTTTGGCAAAATGTTATTTGTTATGATCCTGAATTTATTCTTTGACTGTAGCCTCCTTGCATGTACATTTTCAGTTTAACATACAGTGTGCCTTTGCAGGATTTTTACCAATGCCTGCTACTCTTTTCTATCTTCATCATCAAATCCTTTACCTTCACTTTTTCACCACAAGATTCTCTCAATTGCTTTCTACATGTTTGTGGGCTAAGCAGCATGCAACTTACTTTCTTTAAGGCATCTGGTCATCATCTGCTTCTCTCAAGGTGGCCTCTCCATACTCGCTTCTCCTTTTATAATGTTTCCATACCTGCTCCTGTTTTACATCTCTATTTAGATATTATATCTCCAAAGATCCTCCCCCAAGTTACCAGCACATTAAACATCCCTCCTAAATATTACCACACTAACCAGGCATATCCAAACCATAACACATAAAATTGTAATTGCTTATATAATTAGGTTTGCACTAATTAAATTCTAGATATTTAGAAATAAGAATTATAACTTTTATTCACATGGCCTTGAAAAATAGACAGTATGTGAGCTACAAAGATAAGCTCTGATAAAGTAAGTTTATAGAAAATAAAATTGAGTTTAAAAATAATGATGTATCATTTTACCTAGTAAAAACAATAACTAATAAATAATATAAAATTACATGTATTTTCAATAAAAATATTCAAGTGTACTGTGGAGCTTAGTAATCTTTTACTTAAAGGCATTTTTATAATTTTATAATTCACATTTTAATTTATTTTATGTGTGCATATCTGTGTATGGTAGAGGTGGATGTACAGATTTCACGCAAGAACAACTTGGAAGAGTTACTTCAAAATCCATATAATTTGGCTGAAAAGACTCTCAGGTAGGTAATCAGGTGGTGATCATCCTTACTTGCTGAGTCATCTCAACTCCCCTTATATTTAAGCTTTGATATTCACAAATTATATTAGTATTTTAACCACTTGCTGTCTTCTCTCAGTCAGTAATTCTAGTTTTGCTTCAGATACTTAGATAAGTTAATAATAGGTTTGTAATTTTACTCACAGTCTCTTTTTGAATTAATTTCTTTATAAGCTTTCTTTAAAAATTATCAAAATATATTCACTGGAATCCATTTCATTAACAACCATGTGATAAATTAAAGGAGATTATAGAGTTGCAGCACAAACTTTTCTAATCCACCCCCTACCCCATGTGAAAAATTGTATATTTCTGTGTGGTAGAATTCATTATCCACGAATAGTTTTTCGAAGGAGCTAAGCAACAATTTTCTACAAGTATAGAATTAGCTGTTTACTGAAATATTCTTCCATTGACTTGATAGTGAAGTTTCACTCTTATTTCTAGGACGCATCTTAGGTCTAGTCTCAGAAACACTGGTTAAGCACTATAACCATTGCAAAAAAATAAAATAAAATAAAAAAAGACTGTTTTGTTTTTACCTTATTACTTACCACCTTTCACTGGAGGTGGTGAAGGAGACGTGAGCATACTTGTCATAGCCTCCGTTTGCTCATCTGTTGCTGCCAGTATAATTACATCACTGAATTTTGGTAAGACAGCTTTGTTTTTCCTGTACCTACTAGCCAGTGCCAACACATTTTTTTATTGTTGTTGTTGTTTTTGTTTTTACCACCGAGAGAAAGCAAGGCGCTCACGGACATCAATGCACTATGTGTGGTATTTCACTCAATATTTTTGCTCCAAGTTTCTTGTGTTTTACATGTGGCAATTTCCATTTTTCCTTTGTTAACCTCTTTTGTATCAGAACTTTTATGTTCACCTAAGTGTTAGAAACATAACAATTGCATTCTAGAATAATCTTTTGTAAGCTCTCTTTGTGTAAGAAGAGATGGTAGCAAAATTATTCACCATGTAGATTTAATATGAAAGAACAGCTATTGTTTCTCACCTAGAGAAGCCAGTGTGGTATGTTGAAATACATGTGTGTTGGTTTAGATTATCTAGTCTCATGTTGGAATTCTCCCCCCATTTATATATTTTCTCCCATTTTTATATATTTAAAATCAAAATATAATTACATCATTTTCACCATTCCCTTCCTTCAACCCCTTTCAAATTCCCTACCTCCAACTCCTTCTATGATTCCCTCCTTACTCTCAAATTGATAGCCTATATATTTATTTATCATTGTTGACACACTGTGGTGTTTGGAATGTGTTTTGCCCTTATAGACTCAACTGTTTGCATGCTTAGTCCACAGTTGGTGAACTGTTTGGAGATGCAGCTTTGTTAGGGTAGGCATGGACAGTTGGGGACGTTTGTCACTGGATGCTGACTGTGACATTCTAAAAGCCCACACAAGACCCAGGGTCTCTCTGCCTACCAGCCTACCTGTTGATCAGGGTGTAAGGTCTCAGATGCATGTCTACCTTCTACCATGCTTGTTGCCATGAAGATAATAGACTAACGCTCTAATATTGTAAGCAAGTCCTCAATTGCATGCTTTCTTTATGAGAGTTGCCTTGATCATGATGTCTTTTCCCATCAATAGAACAGTAATTAAGACGGTTTTCAGGGGCTCATATATTTGATGGAAGCATTGATGGGAAGGATTAGGAGGTATTTCACCGAGGGTGGTCTTTGAAGCTTTCCATGTTAATGACAATCTTAGACAGCTCTCTCACTCTGCCTAGGGATTGCTGTTTCAACACAAGAGCACTCAGCTACTGTTCCAGAGCCATACTACCTGCTGACCATATGCCTTGCTCCCTGCTTAGACAGTCATGGATTCATGCACTGAAACTTGTAAGACCTGCCATGCTTTCTTCTATCAATCTTGGTCACACTCTCTCTTCATAGTAATAGTAATAACAAAGACACACATTGGTATTTGCATATATATATATATATATATATATATATATATATATGTATATGCATGTATAGATATATAAATACAATCAACTGAATATCAAGTTGAGATAAAATTTGATAGCATTTGACTTATATTTTCAGTTCATGAGTTTCAATGTCTTCTTTTTTTAATTTTTATTGGTTATTTTATTTACATTTCAAATGTTATCCCCCTTCCCAGTTTCCTCTCCAAAACCCCCATCCCATACCGTCCCATTTTGTTTCTTCAAAATTTCATACTTGTATACCACACATTATAACTATTCTTCCCCCAAATCATATTTTCTGCTTGCTTTCTTTCTTTCTTTCTTTCTTTCTTTCTTTCTTTCTTTCTTTCTTTCTTTCTTTTTGCTTTTTAAAAAAAATTTTTATTAGGTATTTTCTTCATTTACATTTCAAATGCTATCCAGAAAGTCCACTATACCCTCCCCCTGCCCTGCTCCCCAACCCACTCACTTCTGCTTCCTGGCCCTCTCATTCCCCTGTACTGGGGCATATAATCTTCACAATACCAAAGGCCTCTCATCCTACTGATGGCCAACTAAGCAATCCTCTGCTACATATACAACTAGAGACATAAGCTCTGGGGGTACTGGTTAGTTCATAATGTTGTTCCACCTATAAGATTGCAGATTCCTTTAGCTCCTTGGGTACTTTCTCTAGCTCCTTCATTGGGGGCCCTGTGTTCCATTCAATAGGTGACTGTGAGCATCCACTTCTGTATTTGCCAGACACTAACATAACCTCACAAGAAATAACTATATCAGGGTCCTGTCAGCAAAATGTTGCTGGCATATGCAATAGTGTCTGGGATTGGTGGTTGTTTATGGGATGGTTTATGCTTTATCACATCTGTCAGAGCCTCATATTTTCTTATTAACTTCTTTTCCATATTCATGATACTTTGTTTTCTGTTTTGACACACTAATTTTTAAATCCAGTTTTACTCCTGCATAGAGCATGTAGTGGCTATTCCTGGTTGTCAACTTGACTATATTTGGAATTAACTACAATCCAGAATTGGAAGGCTCACTAGTGAACCTAATCTGAAGACTGGGAGATAGAAGTTTCTGATCTGGATCTTGGTATGGAGATCTTCAGACACAGTGGCTATTAATTCCAGAAGATTAAGACAGGGAGATCTCCGAGTTCAAGGTCATCTGGGATTAAAGGTGTGGTGGCACACACCTTTAATCTGGGCTACACCTTCTGCTGGAAACCATATAAGGACATTGGAAGAAGGGAATCTATCTCTTGCTCTTTCGCCTTCTTGCCGTGTGGGACTAAGCAACTGCTAGAAACTTGGACTTCTATTCACAGCTACTACTGAACCATTTTGGGAATTGGACTGCAGACTGTAAATCATCAATAAACTCCTTTACTATATAGAGACTATCCGTAAGTTCTGTGACTCTAGAGAACCCTGACTAATACAGAGCACTATAGTATTACTTACTTCAGTCACTTACTTTCTTATGTTTGAATATTCTGGATATTCATTCCCCTGCATCACAGAATAAACAAGGACTCCATCTGCAGGCTGCAGACTTAGTTCTCCACAGCTTGCTTGATGAAGTATTATTTATAAATCTTTTTAATGCCTTATTAAAATTAACAGTAATATACATACTAATACAGATATTATCAGTCTATTTCATACCGTTTTATGCCAATCTAAAGTGTATTTTTTTTTAATTTGGCTAGTTAAAAGAAACAAAAGTAACGTAAAAAGCCATAGAGCCATTTTTCTTATAAAAGTATAGTTTTACCTGATCAAAAAATCAACTGAAAATAAATATTTTTGATATGCTGACAGTTAGCTAACTTTTATATTTTCATAATTGTTTCTCAAGTTTTATTTATTTCCAATAAATTCTTTACTTAATAATTCTTAATATTCTGATATGAGAGTAAAACAAGGATTTGTCAGAATTTCTTTATGCAATTATATCAGCCAATGTGTTGCAATTATGATGTACCATCAGGAGGATAGAATAGATTACTAGGAAATTAAAAAAAAAACTAATCTCAAGACTCAATTTCATGATTCCATATGGTATGAACATGTAATTATTAATGTTTGATATCTATGAGGCATATACATATCTATGTTCACATTCCCAAGTGGATAACATGGAGTTTTTATTTGTTTGCTTGTGCATTTGTTTTTGGTTTGCATGATATTCCAAACCAAAATGTTTGCTAGAAGAGTGCCCAAAGTGAATAGAATGCTTTTGAAGTCACATTGCAACCCACTGGACATGATCCCTTAATTTAATCTGTTATCAACATTACCCAAAATCTGATTAATTAAATCTCATTTACAAAGAGCAACTTTTATTAAAACACTTCTTACACATCACCTTTCATTGCATAGAATGAGCTTTCATTTAAAATCTACTGCCTCTAAGAGAAATTGACCTAAATGACAGCACCCTACATAGCATGGCCAATGTAGAGGTCAAAAGTATCATTAAAAAAGAAAATAACACCATAATAATAGCTGATAGCTCAGTGGACTCTGTAATCAGCATTTAATACACAGCAGGATGAAGGAGGAGGTGATGTGTTCAATTGACCATGTACTTTACGTGGAATAAATAATTTACTCAGGGTTATTTGAAGGGTAGTGAGGAATGTACCTTCCCTGCTGAGATAGTTATGCTCTGTTTTTATACACTGGAGAAAAAGTTGCTATCCTTTGAAATTGTATTATATATGACTGATGAATATAACTGTGTTTCCTATATATATTTATAGAGTAAATGCACAGGAAACTAACTGAATAGTATTATAAATTAATTATGAAAACTATTATAAAATATTTAATCCTTTTTATAGACACAAAAAAGAATATAAAAATGCAAGTTTTTCTGCACTTTCAAATACTTTAATTTTATATATATATACACACATATATATATATGTATGATATACAATTTAAACTATAGATTTTTTCCAAAACAACTATTAATTACGAACATTTACAATTCAATTTTAGAAATCTAACATATATAAACAGAAATCTAGAACAAAGATAATATTTAAAGAATAAATAGTATTATAACTAATTACTGGTTCCATATCAATTATTTCACAATCATAGAAGGCAGACTGTCTACTCAGTTTTGCAAGGCAGATTAACCTACCCATACTGTGAGGCTCTTTGCTTCATACTTCGTAGTCCTCAAGCCTAAGAATATAAGTGCATTTTATCTCTAACAAATGCCATGGTCACTCTTGCCCCTTATATTTTTCCATTGCCAGGGCCTCATTACAGAACAACCTCTCATGTTTCTGACCCTTTATCAACTCATGTAGCACTTTTTAGTTCATGATGTATTAGGAACTATAGTTTTTCTATCTCTATCTCTGTCTCTATCTCTATCTATCTCTAACTATCTATATCTATAGATATTTAGAACCAGTCTGTAACAGGGAGGGCAAGCTTCAGTTTTCTTTGTGCCAAATACAGTTTATGGGATTATTTTTGTACATCAAATATAAGAATAATTTTCTAAAGTAAAAAATGAACAATCTGTTTTATGAAAATGAGAATTCTATATGAAATTAAATATTTCATGTCCATATTACTCATCAGAGGAAAAGTAATTCCAATCACTACCAATATACACTTGAAGAAATCCTATGTAGGCATCAAGTATAAATATGAATTTCCCCCATTTTATATGTTCATCTTCATGAGGTTGCCAAGTAGAATGTGGGAGATGTCACTATCCAAAAAACAAACAAAAATTATAAAAGAACAGATTTTTGAATAAAGCCAATTAAATTTAAAAATTATTTTATCAAGAATGATTCAGTAGTTAAAAGATTAGGAAATAACCAGAGAAAAGTATAAGAGGGAACAAGAAACATACAAATCCTTACACAAAAATATTCATAGTGTGATGAAGAAAACTATGAACTGCATCAAATCTATTAAGGCTTTTTCTTCAGTATCAGTCCATCTCCTTGCTTTAGAGTGTGAACAGATTTTCATTCTGAAGGGACTAAAATCCATGGAATAAAAGGGTCATACATCTACTAATACCTATGTTGCATTCTATTGTTTTTTACAGTATTTAAAAACCTCATCCTCCATTGATTGACCTACAACTTGGTAAAGAAAAATGAAATCTGTACTTAAATATCTGGTACCAAGCAAGATAGCTCATGACTTCCCAATCAGGTTCTTTGTGTATTTCAGCTGCTGCTAAAGGCGAACCATAACCTCTCTCTGCAGCTGAAAGGCTGCAGTTCTGGCTATGTTGACCTGAGTGTCAGAGGGCACAGTTTTGAAGCTGATGCATTACTTACTAGTGATAACAGTTTGTTCAAATGTTATATTCAGTTTTATTGCTGTTTATTGTGTTAAAAAACGTCCAAGAGACCAAAGTAGACAATCATTAATGAAATGCTTTTATTTTTTAACAGTCTCAAATAAAGCAATTCTATTTACATGTTCAACATTTTACTGTCAGAATCTCAGTTTTGATAGCAAATAAGTGAGTTCAGTCATCTTATCTGAGTTAAGAAATCTACTAGTTAAGAATTTTAAAATCTTTTAGTTTGTCTTTAATTTTGATCTCAGAAGTTATAACTGAGTTTTAGAACATGTAGCACTAAATATTTTTTTTAAATACGCATGTAATTCCATGTTGAGTTCATGTTTAGCTAATTTTACCCATCTATCTTCATTGTTTTATTTAAAACAGTGAAAAAATTTATGCATGGTCTGGAGAGATGGCTCAAAGTTTAAAAGAACTGACTGCTCTACCAAATTCTCAGCAACCACATGGTGGCTCAACCATCTGTTATGTTATCTGATGCCCTCTTCTGGAGTTTCTGAAGACAGCTACAGTGTAATCACATACAAAATAAATAAATAAATAAATAAATAAATAAATAAATAAATAAATATTAAAAAAAAAAGTCCCACCTTCACACTTAAAGAAAAGGGTTTATGTATAATCTTATTTATATTTGAAACACTATGTTTTATATCTATGTCATGTTTCAATTTTCCATTGCATTTACTATAGATATATTATGTGTGCATTTATTTCAGTTTTTAGTGTCTATTATTAATAAATATTATAATCACTTTCTTTATGTTTGCATTATCTTCACAAAGTATATTTCTTATGACATATATATAGCCAAAATGAAATCTTAGTCCACGTTCCTGGGACATTTGCTTGTGTGTGATTATCAATGACATTGCCTAGAGAATATCTTATTCACAAGAACAGAGACTTAAAGGTTACTGCCAATTTTTCTGAATAGTGAAGCTTTCTCTTCCATTAAAACTGACAATATTCAATTGAAATATTTTACAGAATTTTTCTTGTTCGTGGAACCACAAATAATGACTTAATTTTTGGAGACACATCTCTAAAATTATAAGTAGCCCTTCCTTGCTCTGTCGCTTGTTCTCAGATTTCTTGTCACTAACCAAATAAAGAAAGATGGTGTGTATGATAGTCTGAATACTTTCTTGCCAGTTTATAAAGATCATTTTAAATTTCAAAATCTCAGCTCACATAAAACACATTTGGCTTTTCAAGAATTTTACATAAAATAAAATAAGAATATTGGAGTAACATCCATTGCTATTATAAATCTCCCTCTCCTTCATCATTATAAATAAATCTCCCTCTCCTTCATCATTATAAAAATACAGTACAGCTATTCATATATTATTGTAAAATTATTCCTAGGAGGAAAAATGATATATGATTATATTCATTATTTATAGTTTTTTGATTATTATAAAATTTTGAATATAATACACCAACCCATATAAACAGTGTGGTGAATGATTTAGCAAGTTTATAATTGATTTTCTAGAAGCAAGAATGCTTGTTTAATCATGATGTCTGTTGTTCACACTCAAGAACTTCTCATATATTTTCCTTTGTTGTTCCTTGATATACTTTGTTAACAGATAATTAAAGTGATTTATGTAAGATGAGTTGAAAAGCAGTAACTCCATGAATTTTCACACATTTGGAAAATGAGAAATCCATATTATGTTGATATAATACAAAAATAATTAAGACTAAAATGAATCATGTTAAATATGAAACACATATGTTTAATTGATTTTACCAACTGAATCAAACAAATATTGTAAACTGCTCAGAGTATAATTTAAAAGCACATAAATCTGAAAAAAAAAAAAAAAAGAATCACCACCCAAATTAAGAACACAGGACATTGAAATCTTGTCTAGTTCTGAAAGCGAGTGGCTAGACTGTTATAAATCTAAATGGCAGAGTTCAATTTAGCATTCCAGTCACATATTGATGTTTTCGAATTGTTTTCCAAATAAAGTTGAAATGGAATTGAATAAAACCCCATACTTCATTTCAATTGGTAAGAGTCTACAAATCAAATTCTTCAAAACACGTATCCATGGTTTGTGACTACATTCTTCTTGTCACAGAATAACTCTAAATAGATTCAATGGGTTCATTTATTTACACTGCATGCCTACAATGGATTAATTTAGTTACACCCCACGACTACAGGTAAATACATGTCTATGGCAAGGTAGGGAAAGTATTTTTAAAAAAGCAAAATTGCCAGTGATTTCCAAGGAGAAAAACATTAGCATTGCTATTTTATAATGTTTTCTCTTAAAATCAATTTGTCCTTATGTTTGTTTACTATATTGAAACTTATTCATAATATATCTTGATTTGAATAGGTCATCATTTAAAATATAATAAAAAGTTTTGCTTCTGGAGAAGACTATTAAAAACCATAAAGCAATCGACAAGACATGAAAAGCAAGACTTCTAAAGGTGACTATACTAAGGAGCATAAACTGATGTATGTTCAGAAAAAATGAACTCAGGTAACAGATTACCCATGCGCATTCACTGAGTGATCCACCTTAATTTCTGATATAAGGAAAATTCATTGCATTGTGAGCTTTGACAAATAGAGCCAAAGTCTCACTATCTTCTCCTGAATTTTACGTTGCATTTCTCAAGGTTGGCTGCACTCAGTACAGTCTGGAATAGTATAAGAAGAAAACACAATCAGATTTTTATAAAAAAATTTTATCATAAAGTTTAAAGCTATGTTAGTTATTTTAAAAAGAAAATTTTAATATTCATTCCCAGAAATTGTCTTTGAGAAAATAAGATTTTTATCATAGAAATTAAAATGATGAAAATGAAAGATACAACAACTGAAAGGAGAGCCTGATGTTAGGGCATAAAGCTACTGACTTATAAAGTTGACTTATAGGCATGGAAATTCTTATTATGAGTCTTAAAATATGTTATAAATTAATTTTAAAGTATATAAAAACTGTTGATCATTTGATTTTAGAATATCATTTCAGTGATGAAATGGTTCTAAGTTAACATAAAAGAAAAATTGTGAAATGAAAATAGTTCTTAAAACCAGGACATGTTCTTATGAATGATAGCCTAATACTAAGCACAATAATTTTGACATTCTGGGTCCAAATGCACAAGGGAATTTCTGATTTATAATTATTTAAGTTACTTGAAGCAATTACATGAAAGAAATATCTATTTTTATTCAGATGCTCAAAGTTTTTCCCTTAACTTTTGTGGTAAATTTTATTTAAATCTACACACACACACACACACACACACACACACACACACACACACGATCTGACAGGAAATGATGACATTATTTAAAATTAGAAACTTTCAAGTCTATGTTGTAGAATTTCTTGAAAGATATGAGGACATTATACTAGATGTCTTTTAGGATACACATTTTAGCATAATTTTGAACTTTAATTTTCTTTTAGTTCAAAGCAAGAGCTGACCATTCACCTTATTCACTTGGGATTTATACACATTTTCTTAAATGATAAAATTATCTAGACAATTAATCACATATATGTGATTAATTTTTGAAGGGCATTGAAAAACTGGGATTTGTTTATTATGGGAATATATATATATATATATATATATATATATATATATATATATATAGTTTTGCATCCATGATAAGTGATGTTGATTGCAGAAGTTGCAGCTAGATGTAAGTTGATGAGACAGAGAAGAAAGATGCCTCCTTGCTTGTGATTACGGTCGCTCTAGGGTAAAATTAATTAAGTGGCTACTCTTTTCTGACTCATTTAAGAAGCTCTTTAGGGCAGCGTCTTAAGAAGGATGAAGTGTCTTCCTTAATCTTGTGGTACCTAATAATATATTTCAAACAATTAATGAACAGAAAAGCAAAGTAGAAAGATGAAAATTTGATTAATGCAATAAGTCTGCAGAAATAACCAACTGAATGCTCACTTGAAATTGCATTAGTTCTTTTCAGAAGTAAGGTCATTTAACCATGTAATGACAGCCCCAAATACATGTGGCACTGCCCATCTCTTACCCATCTAGGCCAAATTTGCTGTAAATTAATCAAGAGAAGTTGTCATTGCATTTTGGGGCTGAAAGCATTTCTTTTCTTGTAGTGTGATTTCTGAAAATATTTTTCTTGGCTCTTTCTGTTTTATCTCTCTCTGCCATTCTCTTACTCAGTCTTTTCTGCTTCTTTCGCTCTCATCCTAATACTGTCAGTTTCTGACAATTACTTCAGTGTAACACTTTTATCCAGATAGTGTAAATAGTAATCTGTGTCTATCTTTTTATTATTCTGATACACAGTATAGAAACTTTTGCGCAGTGCTTTGGTTTTAGTAAGCCAAAATTTAAAACATTTTTAAATCTGTAAATCCACTTGAATATATATGCTAGCAACAATATTACTCTATCCTACTGATATAAGTAAATAACCACCATCTGCCAGCATTCCAGTAGGAATAAGTTGATAAATAATTGATTTGTGTTAACAACCTTGAATATGCCAAATCACTGTTAAGATCCTAAACATAATTGCTTACCATTTACAGTATAGGCATCTGGGAAGAAAAAGCTGGTACATCAAGATCAACATCTGGGAAGCATACACATCTGGTCACTTGTCATGAGTATCACTAAACAATTGCCACAAAGGAGTATTTTTGTGTCTGTCCTAGGATACAACTTGAAGAATGATTATCCTGACCATGACACCCAGCTCACCTTATCATGACACAGATTTACTGTTGTGTGAAATAAAATTGTGAATTTAAAGCTAATATCCGTGACTAAGGTTGAATTAGAACTTATAACTGCTATCTATAGCTTTACTATCTAGTGAAATCAGGAGTACTTCATAAATTAAAGCTGTGGAAACAATTTAGCTCTGAACATATTGTCATCAAAACAAAGATGATAATTGATACTAGCATGTCTGTATTTATAGAATAACAGGCTTGTGATATTGTGACACTCTATGGACATGGAAAATCAAAAGCAAACACCAACCAGCAACAACATTGATTGTGATGGTTAGCTTTGGTTATCAACTTATAACCTATATCATCTGGGTAGAGAGCTTGCAATGGTTTGGTCAGAATGTGGACAGCACCATTCCCTAAGCAGGAGTCCTTACACATATAACAGTAAAGGAACAGAATTGACCAGGAAAGCAAGCAAATGAATAAACATATATACATTCATGTTTTTATGCTCTTCATAAGGCATGTAGTATGACTAGCTGCTTGACGTTCCTGTCTTGATTTTCTCACAATGATAGACTGAAAACTGGACTCAAGAATTCTAATAAACTGTCACTTTCTTTCTGAAGTTCCTTTATACATGGGTATTTTATTTAAGCATCCAAGTGAAACCGGGGCAGTGGTTTGTGATTTAGTCATATTATGATTTTTCTCTTAATTATTTAGTTAATTATTTTAACTTTCCTACCATTGAAATAGAGTGAGGATATTATTAGATATATAAGAATCTGTCTTTAAGAAAACACACTTTTAGCCAGGCATGGTGGCACATGCCTTTTATTCCAGCACTTGAGAGGCAGAGGCAGAGGCAGAGGCAGAGGCAGGTAGATTTCTGAGTTCGAGGCCAGCCTGGTCTAAAGTGAGTCCCAGGACAGCCAGGGATATACAGAGAAACCCTGTCTCAAAAAACAAACAAAAACAAAAAAACAAAAAAGAAAAAAGAAGTAAAGAAAACACATTTTCATGGTAATATATACATTACCTGATAATATTCACACTTCTGTGAATATACAAAATCATATTTGAAATATCACATACCATTTTGCCCACCTTTGTGATGTAGAATCTATATGAGCCAGATTTGGTAAAACACATCTGTAATCACAGTACTTAGGATGGTGAAGTAAATTACTGATAAGAGATGGAAAACAACATAAGACCTTATTGTCAAAAAAAAAAAGACAAAAATTTCAGCTATAAAAATATGTGTATGTTGTAAATGTGTAAATGAGTCATACAATTTTCCCTTAATAGTGTTCTTTTGCCTACTTAGACACTCAGGACTGATGCATGACTCGCCCTTTAGAATCCAGCCACAGAGGTAAGAGCTAGCTTAGGCATACTATTTGTAAAGTATTATTAGAAAAGATTCCATATATGGACACCAAACCCAGACACTATTGTGGATGCCAAGAAGTGCTTGCTGACAGGAGCTTGATATAGCTGTCTCCTGAGAGGCTCTGCCAGATCCTGACAAATACACAGCCAGTCATCGAACTGAGCACTGGGTCCCCAAAGGAGGAGTTAGAGAAAGGCTGAAGGAGTCTGTGGGGTTTGCAACCCCTAGGAAGAACAACAATATCAACTAACCAGACGCCCCCCACCCCAGCATTCCCAGAGACTAAACCATCAAAAAAGAGTACACATGGAGGGACCCATGGATCAGCTGCATATGTATTAGAGGATGGCCTTAACTGGCCTCAGTGGGAGGAAAAGCCCTTGATCCTGTGGAGGCTTGATGCCCCAGTATGAGGGAATGCCAGGGCCCAGGAAGCAGGAGTGGGTGGGGGAGCACCATCATAGAAGTAGGGGGAGGATATCTCTCTGCCATTGTTAAGCACAAAAGATAAGCTAGTTGGGTGGGATCCTGCACTGAAATTACCATTTTCACCATTCCTAATGCCAACCTTATTCTGTCCTAAGCTAATCCTGAATTTAGGAATCCATCTACCTTAGTCAGCATAAACAAAACAAACAACAAACAAAACTTAGATGGGCTGGGTGGGATCTCCTGAGATCACTACTCCCTAACTCTCTTCGTCTCCTTCTTTAGTAATTTTCTAACAACTTGGCTCACAGTGCATAGTTTTTTTGTTTTTAGAATTGTGAAGACCCTCATGCAATTCATACTGCATTCTTATCTTTCACAGAGTTGAAAAATTGTATATTTTCAAACACATGTATTTAGAACTCTTTCACATAGCCTTAAGGGCAGTCCTGAAGGCCCTAATGTTTATCCTTTTGCCAAGACATAGCCAATTCTGGACTTCTGGACTCATGCTGATTCTAATTATTATGGAGTCATTAATGTTAAGAGTCAAGGTGCTTCTCAAATGGAAAGAGTCCAGAAAATATGTACATTATTACACAAACAAGCCTTATGTCTGCAGCATCCATCCAAACTTGTAGAGGCAGTTTGATTGGTTGTGGTGTTCTGTAATGGTCTCTCTGTGGCAAAAGATTTTTCCTCAGAGAGAGGTAAAGGATGCACTTATTTGTAGACATAGAGACAGATATTTCAGATGTAGTTAGGGACTCTGCTGTTTTAGGAAAGTGATGACTGTATGCTTTTCATGAGTCTTGACTTTACCAGGCCAAGGCAGTTAGCTAGGTTTCTTTACCAAGCATGAGTTCACTCTGTTAAATAGGTATTCAGTCCAATTAGAGAGCTATTTGCTACTGCCAAGTTGTGTGTGCCAGTATTGCACATTACCACATTCTTAGGGTATCACACTATGCTGGTTGACATTGTAGTTCATGGGCATCATAAGTTGGTAGGGCTGTTTGTTGCTTCTTCCTTGAATGTCACCTTCTGGTACTATAAAAGGCAGCTCTTATAGAGAAGATTTACAGCACAATTCCAGCTCAGTGGTCTATGGGCTTAGTCTCTAAAATATTTGTTGCCTTCAGCAGTAGAAACTTACCCACCATTAATGATGGGAGAGAGGAACAGAAGGAGACAATATGAAGAGTAATATCATTTCAGACTATCTGAGAATGTCAGAAGGTACATTCATAAATTCTCACCAATGTGACTATCTAAACAAACAAGGATAATAGCAGAAGATATTTTAATATGGACAGGGTTCTGCAAGGAGGCCTCAACCCTATATGAAGAACTATAGGCAACAAAGAAATGCTTAAAGAGGGAAAAATGGTCTTCCCCAAGGAAGCAGACAAGAATTGACTATGGGACACTAAATAGTCAGCTTGGAAAACATACACATAGTATTATATAGACTGAACAACATTTGTATTTAGGAGTGTGTGTGTGTGTGTGTGTGTGTGTGTGTGTGTGTGTGTGTGTGTGTGTGTNGTGTGTGTGTGTGTGTGTGTGTGTGTGTGTGTGTGTGTGTGTGTGTGTGTGTGTAAAACAATAATCAATGAAAGACAGCCACAGAATTTACAAAGAGCCATGGGAGTATCTGAGAGCTTATAGGTAGGAGGGGAAGGGAGTAATTATTTGATTATATAATGATCTCAAGAATAAAAAGTTATTAAAATTGGAACTGAAAGTCCATTTATATAATCATTTTCACATTTGTGAGTCTACATTTTAGTCAGGTTATCAAAACTAAAGAAGTATTTAAGAGACTCATATGTGTTTTAAAATATTATTTAGATTAAAGTAAAGGTTCTTTAACTTGATTAGCATGATTCACATCTCAGAAACAGTTGAATTTTTCATATTTTTGTAAGGCTTTGAGACAGGATTTTGTATAGTCCAGGCTAACCTGAAACCTTTTGATGATCTTCCTGCTTTCACTGTGTAAGTTCTAGAATTTACTGCCATGACTATACTTTCAGACATTAAAAAATAAAAAATACAGAACCAAAATGCATATTTTTCCCATTTCAAGTACATTTCTAAACACTTACAATAGTAAGCTTTAGTGAATAGTAATTTTATATGCAGTCATTTTTGGGGGATTTTCTTTCCTGAGCATCAGAGACATTCAGTTATTGATTTGTTTGCTGTACATCATTGTGGGTTATGTTAGAAAATCATAAAACAGTAATTGAAAAATTAAATTTCTGCTTCACTTTTTAATTTCCCATCTTTGAGGTTTATGCTTGACCTTTATAACTGCTTGGGTATAGTTTTCATGGTTTCATCATAAATAATTTGGCCATTCAAAAGCCATAATATCATATATGATGCACTTTTCCTAAGCAATAAAATGCATGCAAAGACATTAAGTTCGAACAAAGTTAATAAAGGTTTGGACTTAATTTTTACCTAGTGACAGTCTGGTAAATGCAGCCTTTGCTTGATGGTGGGCCTCAGCAAAGGTCAGTTTGAGAAGTTTTCATTCTGTTTTATTAGATTCTTCTATCAAACTTTTATTCTTTGAAAGCATTTTATTTCATCTCTACCATTACTTTCCCTCCCCCTTAACTTATGCAGTTGTTAAATAAGCTACCTCAAAAACAATAGGAAGGAAAGGTGAATATTTCTGAGAAAATCAAAACTGGTAATTTGTTTTCAATAATCAGAAAAAGAGAAACTTGTAACATGTTTTGGTATCTAAAACAAGGAAGTGCAAGGCCAGTTAAAAGAAAAAACAAAAACAAATAAACAAAAAAGCAAAACAAAAATCCCAGGTTTTTTTGCACCCTGTAAATGGCTTATTTTGTTATTCTTTTAAAACAAATGTGTGTTTTGGAATTTTTACTAAAATCTCTAAATGCCATTGTGACAAGATTTTCTCTGTCCAATCACATTAAAATATTAGTGCAGCAGGAGGCCTGTGATTGGACAGGGAAAAGGGAGGCGACACTTAAGAGTTGCAGAGACAGAAGTGTCTGAAGAGAGAGAGGGAAGCTAAGATGGAGGTAGAGGAACAGGAAGAGGAACCTGAACCAGTGTGACTTTAAATAGCCACAGGTAGTTATGATATCATAAAGGTTAGAATAATTGGGATAATTTGTCTAATCTAGGTGGGCAGCTTTTATCATTATCAATTGCTTCGGAAATTATTGTATTGGCATCTTGTACAATGAGAATTTATTTATATATAAATCTAACTTGTTAATTATAAGCCTCAAGAGTTTTGTTTCTACTGGGTTGCTGGGTATTGGGGCAGGACTGGGTGAACTGTCATTGCATGGGGTTGGCGTGGCAGGAAGGGAACTCAGGAATTCCAGCTCAGCTGGAGAGCTGGAGGGCAGAGAGCTGGACCATGCTAGGGCAGAAAGTAACTGGCTAGGCACAAGGAACTTGGAGGTTCTACTTGGTTACTGGAATGTAGGACTGCCGACTACAGGGGTTTATGGCAGAGAAGGAACTAGCAGCTCCAGGGACAAGCGAACCAGAGCTAGGAAACCTGCTTGTCTTTTTTTTATATTTTCCCCAGCATACCATAAATCATCTCTTAGCAATTTCTACAGTTTGTCCTATCTGAGGGTACACAGGATCTTGGTAGCCTTCAAGCAAATACATCCACTTAGATACATTTATCTCGTTTCCTGTCATTGCATTTTCGAATGTCTTAATGGTGTGCCCTGTATTTTATCCATAACATAGTGATCCTTCCGAAATTGGTTATGTCTCTATAATTGTTGTTTTAAAGATTCCTTCCAGGTAAGACAAAGCAGTACATATTGAATAAATGATCTGAGCACCACAGCATGGGACGTTTCATCTACCATAGAACAACCATTTTTCTGCAAGTCTAATTGCAGATACCTATGCTGATTTTGTTTTTTTTTTCTGGATTTTCTACTTTTGAAACATTGACGTTCATCTTGATAATTTATAGCAGGTCCTAATCTTTAGTATTACTGCTCTGAATATGAATAGTTTCTTCAAGATTACACTGCCCTGTTCATGGGGGAGGGAAGGTGGAAATGTTTAAATATAGTCCTTAAGTTGAAAATTTTGAAATGTTTTAAAATTTATATAGAATTACTTCATCATTATTTACGCCAATAAAAATACTTTTTGATTTTTAAATAAATGTAGAATCAGTCTTTAATTTTATTAAAGCATATAAAGAGAATTTACACATACTCAAAACTGGAGGGACTCTGCATTGGCATTCATTTTATGAGAAATGACCAGTGTAGGATATAACAGTTTTTAATTTATAATCATAGTATATTACTTTATTTATTTAGGTCATGTTTTATTTCTTGAATAATGTTTTGGCAAGTTCAGTGAAGAATACTTTTATCATTTTAATTTGATTTATTAAAATAAATATGTTCTTTCTCTTACTAGCATCAATATTAAATATTAGCTTAATTTTCTCAGGTCTTAGAACAATATAAATTTAATTTTATTATTTAATTTTTGGAGTGACATTCATATATTTATATATTAATTTATGTTCATATGTATATTTTATGTCTTTCCTCTTTCTTTCCAAACCATGCTTTATGTATAATTTATATACATTGTATTGCAGTAACTTTTAACCTTGTAACTTGGATAGAAATATTTTGAATATTGTTTTCAATTCTCTCATTTTAATTTCCCCATTAGTTCTTTTATGCAAACTTGTATAAAATAAAAATAAAAGTAAATGGCTTTGACATTTAGATTTTTTTCTCTACCAATTTATTGATTGGTTATCTGTTATTTTAAGTCAGTTTTCCTTCTTTTATATTTGAATTGAATGGATTTGAAATGATAATTTATTTTTATCCCTCATTTCGGGGACTGTGGGTATAGGGGAAGAGTGGGGAGGGAAAGAGTCCTCATCCAGTCAGAGTTCTTGTGCTCTGGGCAGGAGGACTCAGGAAGACTGCTGGATGCTTTCCATGCTGCCCCGAATGGGCATCTGGCTGTGTGAAGCCACTGACCTCAGATGGCAGGGGGTGCACAGGGGGCAGCCCCCATACCAGGCTCTCATATGCTAGATATGGCAAAGCAGCTAAGAACAGAATAGAGGGCCAAGGCGACACTTGGCCTGGGAGGGGAAAGGAGGAGGGGTCAGGAGGAAAAGCGGAACTGGGTGGTTCCCATGCAGGCAAGAGTCTTTAGTCTGGTCCCTGGCTGGAGCACAGGAAGGCCTTCTGACAGGAGGTTAGAAGCAGCTCATTAGAAGAAAGCCTATCCCATCATCCAACCATAGCAGGCCTTGATGAACAGAGTTTATGGTTTTAGAGATTTATTATAGAAAGACAGGGGAAAAAGAGAAGGTAAAAAAGAGAGAGAGAGAGAGACCAGTCATGGCCAAGAGGAGAGAAGAGAGAAAAGGAGAGAGAGAAGAAGGGCTAGAGATTAAGAAAGCTTAAAGAGAGAGAGGTAAAAGCTTAGAGAGTAGGAGAGACAGAGAGTAAGAGGGAGATTAAGGAAAGTAAAAGCTTAAGAGAGTGAGGAGAGGCCAAACAGACCCTCTTAGAGTGGACTTGTTATCATGCTGTTGCTAGGTCAGAATCTTGGGACATAGTCTACCTGACTGTTAGCCACAAGCCTCTCCTGTGGGAATGTGGGAACAGTAACTTTGACAGGAGCCAGGGGTCCAGGAGACAGGAGAGAACACCTTCTGTCCCATGTAGGTGAAAATTATCACTACCAGGTCCTACCAGGGTTCACAACCTCAGCTATACTGGAGACCAAGCTGTCTGTACATAGCCCATTGCCTTATATACCCCATAGTTATATTTCACATATGATAATTTCTTGGTGACTCAAAGCTTTGGGTTTATAGTATCTTTTTGTTTTGTTTTGTTCTTCAGTTAACTAATTATTTCATTTATTTATATCCCTAATGTTGACCTCTGCAAGCTAAGCATTGGGCTGAAGTCAGGGACCTCTATCAAGGAGTTAGGGGAAAGATTAAAGAAACCGAAGAAACTGAAAGGAATGGTAACCCTATAGGAAGTCCAACAGTGTCAACTGACCCCTGGGAGCTCCTAGGGACTAAACCACCAACCAAAGAGCATACACTTGCTAATCTGAAGCCCAAGCACATATAATCTCTTTTTTAAAGTACTTAATTCATTTTTTTCAAAATTTATACATGTACAAAATGTATTTTGATCATATGAACCTGCCATAACCCTTATTCTCTGTTTCCCAGGAATCTCTTCCATCCAATCAGCCTCCCTAATACAATTCTTTTTAATTAAAAATAATGACAATAATGTTTATTGTTTTATCCTACTGAATCTAATTAGTTTTGGAGTTTGTTCATGCACACAAGGCCATCCATGTGGGTATGGGCCTCCTGTTGTGGAGTACTCTTGAAAGGAAGGTTATTTTCTTTCCTCTAGGAGTCGTAAAAGCCTAAGTAGGGGTAGAGATTCAGTATATCCTCTCTGTTTCATGCTGGAATTGTTGTTCTGTTTGATATTTTTATATACGCTATAGTTTATGTTGACAAAACTCATCCCCTTTAATACCCTCTAACTTCCTCATCATCATTCCCATGTTTCCTTTCCTATTTTGTACAATCCTTTTGACACTTAACTAAATGCATATGTGCATGGATGTGGGGTCACTGAGCATTGGTCGTCTATCAGGGACAACAACCCTCTCTCTCTCAGCAGCCATCAATTTTGAATAGTCCTCAATCAGAGATGCAAATTTGTAAGTCCTTCCTCGATCCATGTTAGCATTCTTTTCTGGCTTGCTTTTTCACGCACAGGTCTTAGGCATACAGTCAACAGTGTTGTGGTGTTATGTATGCAAGAACCTCATCATATTCATGAAAACTCTGGTTTAAGTAGTCCTCCTCTATTTCTGGCTCTACAACCATCATGACAGTATAAGACAAAGATTCCTGAGCTTTAGGACTGAACAAAGTCACTATCTTACTTCAAGTACATAGGACCTAGTTAGGAGTTTCTACACAAACTCCCATATACTACTGACTTCTCTAACGAGGAATGAAAGATGCACTAATCTATGATATAAAGGTAAATAATTAGAGGTATTTATCACTAACAAACAACGTGAAAACAGATGATCCAGAGGTGACAGGTGTTTTATTTGATAAACTTTTACTATGAAAGAATCAATGACCTATTATAAGTTAACTTTACTTAAACATTTTACGTTCATACTGTATAGTTTTAGGAAGCATTATAGAAGTATGTTTCCATATAACATTTTCAAAGATACTTAGTATTAGTTTTTTCTTGCCTCTTTTTTCCTTACTCATACTATCAGCTCCTACCACATTGAACACTTTCTGTTCCACTGTTCCATTTTAATTTGACAGCATATGCATTCATTAAACCTTCCTTTGAAAGAGATATTCCCAGTCCAATCATGGCCCCTTGCTACTTCCATGACATCTATTTTTACTAGAGTTTAATCCCACTGATCTAATTACTGAAAACAAGAATGTAAAAAAAAAATAAAGAAATTGATAAAAGAAAAAAAAAGAATGCTAATGTCTGTAACAAGAAGACCTGAACAAGTGACTAAATATTAATTTTTTCATCCCCTAAGGACTTCCCTAAAATCTCCAAATAGATTGAACTATGTCCAGCACCCATATTATTCAATGATCAGAAATCAATCCATCAGCAAGTAAACCTATTACATATAAGTTGAAATATACAATCATGCATTTTTTTTTGTAAATGCAAAATAAAAAGATGTTCGTATTTTAACCAAGGTCATCCTAACATTTGAAAAATGTACCAAGAATAAAATTCTGATATTTAGAAAAAGTTGGCTTCCCTTGGATCTTAATATAATAAAATCTTTTAATTGGAAAGGAAAAAAGAATTAGAACATGTGAACGCTTCTTCCCTGACTGTGGTTTTCTCATTCAGGATGATTATTTCAAGTCATCCATTTGCCAGTATATTGTCTTTTCCTTTTTAACTTAATGAAATTTGATCATGTTCCACAGTTTCTGAAAGCTTCTCTCTTATACATTTTTTTGGAAACTAAATGTATTTATTAAAATATAAAGCATGGCAAATTTTGTTAAAATCTAAGTACTTAGCTGAAATTAAGGCACAAATCACTTTACAAAGTACTATATAAGAACAACATTATCATGGTGCCACAAAAGCCTGAGGTAGCATGGCTGATCATGATTTCATTTGAGTGTGTTCTTTTTGTCTTATTAGTCTTTAAACTTCAGTCTACTTACATAGCATGTGGTAAAATGACAAGGGATAATTTGTCATAAAAACAGCCCATCCCCCTTACAGATATTCTCAATGCTGTCTTAAAAAGCCAAAATCATGAAAACCCTTCCCAAAGCCATAGTGATATAAGTACATTTTCAAAACAACATCTGTCATAGCCAGGGATGGCTTGCGGCTTCCTCAAATCCCCTTTCTACAGAAGTCAATTACAAACTAACTGAAGAGTCAAAAAGAAAAAAAAAAATCTCTCCAATATTTCTAATAAAATCAATCATCTAGTTTTTCACCTACATCTTCTACTTTGTCTTAGAATACTTATATTTTGTGTTCTATTTGATTTGATCTATGTAAAGGTGCACTTCAATTTTTCTAACAGGAATATTGTGTTTTTGGCATACATCTTTGTTTAAGTGTTTTTCTTACAGAATGAATTTGTATTTCTTTTATTATTATTATTATTATT
>NC_034597.1:95230587-95237197 GCF_900095145.1 Mus pahari
TCTGCATCAGCTCCTGCTCCCTGACCTGCTTGAGTTCCAGTCCTGCATCCTTTGGTGATCAACAGCAGTATGGAAATGTAAGCCAACTAAACCCTTTCCTCCCCAAACTGCTTCTTGTCATGATGTTTGTGCAGGAATAGAAACCCTGACTAAGACACAAGCTCACCCCAAGAATCAACAAATGGAACTTCAGAAGAGTAAGAAATTTCTGTATAAGAGATGAAGCAGTGTTAAGAGAAATAAAAATGTGTTAATGGATAGAAAAGAGAATGGGTGATAATTTGTACCAGTTAAATCTCAAAAGACTCATGTCCAGAATTTACCACAAATTGGAAAAATTAAATGACAATGAATATTATTGTCAATCAACAAATTATGAAACTGAAAGGCAGTATGAAAAAAATGACCAGACCAATAATTATTTCTATGTGTCTAATATCTTTAACCATTTAAATGAATAGGAATTAATTTTCAACATGTTTAATATCTCTCACCAGTTTATTGAGAAACCACTCAGCTTTCATTCCAAAAAAATGCTTATTAAAATGATTTTGTGTACTTTCTCAGCCCAGTTTGAATGGGTGTCATCAATACATATGAAAACAAATGTTAGCAATAATGTAGATAGAAAGATACCCTTGCCTACAACTAGTACATAGCCAAACTGATATAATTTGAAAGTCAATTTGGAAATTTCTCAAAAACTAAAAAGGGAACTATCATATGACTCAATAATGTGACTCTAGGGCATAAACCTAGAAAACTCAGTATAATATAGAAATGTTTGTTCAACAATGCTTTATTAATTATAGCAAATAACTGAAATCTAGCTTCTTGTCCAGCAATATATGAATGGTTACTAGAGATTTGCTTCATGGGTATATAATGGAATATTATTCACCTCTAAAAATGAATTTGAAATATAAGGAAAGTGATGAATTTACAGTGTATAATATTAAGCAATTTCACACAATTTTAGAAAGTTCAACATTCTCTTTCATATTCAGAATCTACCAAGTAATATTTGTATATTTGTAACTAAATGTACATATAGTAAAGGTATAACAGTAAGAAAATAAAAGAAGAAAAGCTAAGTATGAGAGAATGAGGAAGGACCGAATGTAGATAAGGCATACACAAGTATTTAAAGAGGACTGTAAGGTAAGCGTTTTTATAATGTCATATGCTATGATTTTTGCTCTTGTTTTGTGTGGTAGATAATTTTAAACTGCATATAATACTTGAAAATGTAAAATTTAGTGAGAACTTGTCCAGATTCTATCCAAATACCTATTTTAACTGTTGAGAAGTTCACTGAGTTTTAGTCTTTCTGTCTGTTCAGCTTGTTATGTTTACTTCCTATATTTTCACATTTTTATAGTAAAGTTTATATAAACGATATCTTAGAATATTATAAAAAGATAATAAAATTAAAGAAATGTCAAGTTGGGTTAAGTGGTATTGGAATATTTTTGAGAATTCTACTAAAATTCTCAAGAAAAAACACCTTTGCCTGAAAGGACACACTGGAGGGGCCACCGTTTTAGTAAACCTGACTAACAACTAAATGTGAATAAAGTAGAAATGGAAGTATGCTGGAAGAATTTATGACATTCTACAGCTGGAGGGAAAGTCGCTGCTAAGGAGAAAAAAAATATCATGTGGTATTCTACATCTGATTCTGGAACTGAAAGTACATTAAGTAGAATTTGAAAGAAATGCAATAACTCTGAACTTTACCATATAATAACACATCGATATTTTCTGTTAATGATTTAAAATGAAAGAGAATAATTTATCATATAAAAAATAGGGACAACTGGCTCTGATGTGTGCGAAGGAGTGCTGTAGCTAAATCACATGGTAGACATATTTTCAGGTTTTTTTTTGAGGATTATTTATACCGGTGTTCAGAAGAACTCCAGTTTTCAATAATAATTAAAAATCCAGCTTTTAATGCCAATGCCTGGCAAATATAGAAGTGGATGCCCACTGTCATCTATAGCTAGAACACAGAGACCCCAATGAAGGAGCTAGAGAAAGTACCCAAAGAACTGTCTGCAACCCTATAGGTGAAACAACAATATGAATTAAACAGTACCCCCTGAGCTTGTGTCTCTAGCTGCATATATAGCAGAAGATGGCCTAGTCAGCCATCGTTGGGAAGAGATGCCCCTTGGTCTTGCAAACTTTATATGCCCCAGCACAGGGGGAGGCCAGGGCCAAGAATTGGGAATGGGTGGTCTGGGGAGCAGGGTGGGGGGAGGGCATAGGGGACATTTGGGATAGCATTTGAAATGTAAATGAAGAAAACATCCAATGAAATAAGTAAAAAAAAATCCAGCTTTTAAACTTTATTAATGGCATAAAACAGACTTATTTATTTTAATTTTATAAGTTGTATTTCTATGTTATTTTAATTCAAAATATATTCTCTCTTGCATTAAATCCTGACTGCAGTTTTTTTCCCTACACTTCTCCACAGTCTCCCCTTCACCTCCCCTCTCCTCCTGAATACATTCTTCTTCTGTTGCTATTCAGAAAATATCAGGTCTTCCAGGGCTACCAATCAAACATTTTATATACGCCTATATAAAATGTATCTCTGGTATTTTTACTTTTCAATATTAACTGTTTGCTTAACGTAATAGAAACAACAATAACAAAATAAAAATATTTTACTTATGATTTTATTTTGTGATTTTAATTGTTTTTGTAAACACCATGATCAGTGTGTATATTTGCTTCCTAGTGGCACTAAAATCCTTATGCTCTTTCCCTATTAGTACTGTTAAAACTGCTTTTTGGATATGTTTACTTGTTAAGTACTTAACTTACCAATATAGGTACTAGATGGCCTTTTTGCATTTACTATATAAATATTTAGTCATATGAAACAGAAAACACTGAACACATTGTATTTGTGGATGTCTAATAAGAAAAAGGAGAGAGAATAAAAAAGTAATGTCCTGTTGAAACAGTAATAGATTTCCAAGAGATATTGTGTAAACGAGGTACTCATACATGCATGATACTTGTGAAGAAAAGATTCTTTCAATGCCTTATACCATGAAAATGGACTGTCTCATTTGGTGTGTGATATAGCCCATACTGAAGCTACATTGGAAGTTTATTTCTGCAAACAGGAAGTCACTTGATGACATAATATGAACACTAAATTAAGAATTTTATTGGAGTTTGTAAAAAACAGCATAGACTATGATTTGCTGAACAAACCCTTCTGGTCCATTTCCATATAAATAAAAACCCCTCAGTGTTAGAGGGCAACCTTGGAGTTCTAGAGGATTAGAAATAGAGTGCACTCAACAAATGTGCAAAGCTCAGGGCTTTCAGAGTATACATGTAAAATAAATAAATTTTAAAAGATTTACATAGAAATACTCTGTGTAATGCTGTATAATACTCTTACAATGCTCTTCTTAAGAGTCATAGAATTTTTTTTTTTTTTTTAATGAAACTCCCACTGTTCAGCCTAGGATGATTTCCTATAAGTCATGGATCAGAGACCCCAAGGCTCTCACTCACAGATCCTGACAATTGGAAAAACAATGGCAGCTATTGTCATTATGCTTGGCTGCCCTCCAGGCTACATGTAAAGAGTTTATTGTTGGAGAATCTTAGAAGTATACATGATTTAGCTATATTCTATTCCTAAGTATATAGCTGAACGCATCTAAATTAGCATAGTAGACATGTTGGCACGTATATATTTACACTGCAGTGAACACAAGAGTTAAAGAGTATAATCAGCCTAAGAGTATAAAAATGAACACAAACAATTATTTTAAATGTTGTATGTATTTTTTAATGGGGTTTTGGTCCAAAATAAATGATTTAAATCTTAACTCATTTTTATTTTATAATTTTTTTAAATTTCCTTTTACAAAATGTATGTAGCTGTTTTACCTTCATGAATGTCTATACTACATATTTGCCTGGTGCTCCTGAAGGACAGAAAAGGCATTAGATACTCTGGAATTGGAGTTAGAGATGGTTGTAGACCACTATGTAGGTGCTGTTAATTGGAATCTGGTCCTCTGAAAGAAAAAGCAATGCCCTTAACTGCTTAGTGTTTTTCATATGCTTATTTTAAGTCACTACTCTTTAAGGTGAAGCTTAAAAACTAAGTTTTAAAATTTCAGATTGCTGGGCATGGTGGCTCATGCCTTTAATCCCAGCACTTGGGAGGCAGAGGCAGATGAATTTTTAAGTTCCAGGCCAGCCTGCTCTACAGAGTGAGTTCCAGGACAGCCAAGGCTACACAGAGAAATCCTGTCTCGAAAAACAAAACAAAACAAAACAAAACAAAACAAAACAAAACAAAACACATTCAGGTAAGCTGATGACATTGGCAAATATGTAAACTAGAATTATCATTTTATAAGAATTTTCCTATATTAACTTATTTAACATTTAGAGACATTTTCTTGACCAGAGCAAATACCACCGTCATAATAAAACTTCTATAATATGATAAATATGCTATAGAAAATTTAAAAAGGGTGCTTGTGTTCTGCAGTCAAAATGTCTAGATATACTAGAGCTGCATTTTAAATTTTTGAATGATGGAAAAGAATAGATATTTAAAATCATTTATATTTTGTGAGTTTGACGCACAGGACATGTGATAGTTAAACTAGAATTTTCTCCAGTTGGCTCTTTTATCACTATACAAACAGTATTAACCATCTGTCCCCAATGTTCTCCCCTCTAATTTCACTTCAACTATAATCTTTGTCCTTGTGTGTAAATCCATGCATCTTTATGAGAAAATGTCAGGAGAAGGTATAACCAAAACTGAAACCTCAGACAGAAATGCTATAAGCCTATAATCTTGCAATTCTTGTAAAATATATTAAGGGACTTGTAGAGAGCATGGGACATAAAAGACTACAAAATGGGAATAGTATGATTTAAATTTTTATGTACCAAGATAGGGAATGGCAAAAGGTAAAAGGGGGAGGAGAAAAAAGTTAAACCAGATTTAGGGTGAATGGAGAAACCTTTTGGAAACCCCAAGTCTTTGGCAAATAATTAAAAATACAATTTACAAAGGAGCTTGAAGTTTTACCTAGATCAATAAGAGAACTAAACTCACTATTCACAAATGATATGATAGTATAAATTAGCGACTCCAAAAAAATTATACCAGGGAATTCCTACAGCTGAGAAACAATGCCAGCAAAGTGACTGTATACAAAATTAACTAAACAAATCAAAACAAACAAACAAACAAATAAGCAAAACCAGAAGCCGTTTTATATATAAACAAGAAACAGGCTGAGAAAGAACCCAGGGAATCAGTATCCTTCATGATAGCCACAAATATTAGAAATTTAACCAAGCAAGTGAGAGACCTGAATGACAAGTACTTTAGGTTTTTGAAGAAATTAATTGGAGGAGGTATCAGAAGTTGGAAAGTTCTCCCATACTGATGAATTAGTGGGATTAACATGGCAAAAAAATGGCCATTTTACCAAAAGCAATCTATACATTCAACACAATCACAATCAAACTCCCAACACAACTTTTTACAAACCTTGAAAGAATAATACTCAACTTCATATGGAAAAAGAAAGAAACATACAAATAAGCAAACAGAACAATGAACAAACAAAACACCCAGGAGAGCTAAAACAGTACAATAAAAGAGCTTCCAGAGGCATCACCATCCCTGATTTCAAGTTCTATTACAGAGCTATACTAGTAAAAATACATAATAGATTATAAGATGTCATAAATTTATGCAATGCAGTACTACTTTATTAAAAAACAGTGACATTGTGAATCTGCAAAGACCTGAAAAAACCCTACAAAACACTACAACCACAGAAGCTTCCCAAAACAAATATACATATATAAAATAGGTATTTAATAAAATTATTCTACAAGGGGAAATAATGTCCTTACTAAATATTACAGGATAACAAGGAAAAAGCCCAATTCCAGGAATGGTTCTTGCAGACTCAAAACAATTTAATGTATTCCCATAACTAAATTATTTTCTACAACTTGATAGTAAAATCATATTGCTTAAAACATAGTATAATTAAGTCATAGAATATACAAATATTAATCTGGTATTGCCCTATAAGTTTCATCCTTAATGGCTAGCTTTCGTAGTGGTGGAAGATGTTATGAATACTACTGGGGAAAAATGTAAAAAACATTCTTATCCAGTGTGAACCCTGAAAACCGCTACAGTGACCTGCCTGGCAAGATATGCTCATGAATGCAATAATGGCATGAATATCACTGGAGTAACAAACCCATCAGTTTCAGAGTGTATTTATGGTCTACTCAACAAAATGGAACCCATTAATGCCATAGCTATTGAGGGCAGTAAACTGGCAAGGTGGGTCTAAAGCTCTGTGGAAGAACTTAGTACTATTATTCTGCTAATGGGATATGATAATAAGTGGAATTCTTACATGTTTCTCACTATACCCTCAGGTTCATACATTTCTCAAACTTTAAGAAGTGATTTTTTTATTGGACATAGTACTACCGGAGGACCCAGCAATACCTCTTCTGGGCATATACCCAGAAGATCTTCCAACTGGTAATAAGGACACATGCTCCACTATGT
>NC_034597.1:95237847-95239558 GCF_900095145.1 Mus pahari
GGGGATTGCCAGTGGGAGTGTGTGGGTAGGGGAGCAGTGGTGGTGGGGGGGTATAGGGATCTTTCGGGGTAGCATTTGAAATGTAAATAAAGAAAATTTAAAAAAGAAGCTTTGCAATTGTATGAGGTTCCTTTTGTCCATTCTTGATCTTAGGGCATAATCCATTGGTGTTCTCTTCAGGAAATTTTCACCTATGTACATGTACTTGAGGCTCTTCCCCACTTTCTCCTCTATAAGTTTCAGTGTCATGTGGAGTTTCTTGATCAACTGGAACTTGAGCTTTTCAAGGATATAGGAATGGATCAATTCACACTCTTCTACATGCTAATTGCCAGTCGACACAGTACCATTTGAAGAAAATGCTGTCTTTGTTTTTCTACTGGATAGTTTTAGCTCCTTTGACAAAGATCAAGTGACCATAGGTGTGTAGGTTCTTTTCTGGGTCTTCAGTTCTATTCCACTGATCCATCTGCCTGTCGTTGTACCAATTCCACTCAGTTTTTATCAAAACTGCTCTTTAGTACAGCTTAAGGTCAGGGTTGGTGATTCCACCAGAAGTTCTTTTATTATTAATATAGTTTTCACTCTCCTAGATTTTTTGATATTCCAGAAGAATTTGCAAATTGCTCTTTCTAACTCTATGAAGAACTGATTTGGGATTTTGATGGGGATTGCATTCAATCTGTAAATTGCTTTCAGCAGGATGACCATTTTTACTACAATAATCCTGCCAATCCATGAGTGTGGGAGATATTTCTATCTTCTGAAATCTTCGATTCTTTTTTCTTCAGAGACTTGTCATATAGATCTTTCACTAAGCTCGTTAGAGTCATACCATTATATTTCATATTATTTGTGACTATTGTGAAGGGTGTTGATTCCCTAATTTCTTTTTCTTTGCCTGTTTATTCTTTTTAGTAGAGGAAGGACTTCTTCCTTTCTAATTTGTATCCCTTTTATCTTCTCTTTTGTCTAATTGCTCTGCCTAGGACTTCGAGTGCTATATTGAATAGGAAGGGAGAGAGTGGGAAGCCTTGTCTAGTCCCTGACTGTAATGGGATACCTTCAAGTTTGTCTCCATTTAGTTTGATGTTGGCTACTGGTTTGCTGTATATTGCTTTTATTATGTTTAGGTATGGGCCTTGAATTCCTGATCTTTCTAAACTTTTATCATGGAGGGGTGTTGGATTTTGTCAAATGCTTTTCTAGTATGTAATGAAATTATCGTGTTTTTTTTCCTTTGAGTTTGTTTATAGAGTGGATTGATTTTCATATATTGAATTATCCCTGCATCCCTGGGACGAAGCCTACTTGATCATGTTGCATGATAATTTTGATGTGTTCTTGTATTTAGTTTTTGAAAATATTATTGACTATTTTTGCATTGATATTCATAAGGGAAATTGTTCTGAAATTCTCTTTCTTTTTTGGGTCTTTGTAGTTTAGGTATCAGAGTAATTGTGGCTTCATAGAATGAATTGGGTAGAGTGCCTTCTGTTTCTATTTTNTNGAATAGTTTGAGGAGAATTGAAATTAGGTCTTCTTTGAAAGCCTGATAGAACTCTGCACTAAACCCATCTGGTCCTGGGTGTTTTTGGTTGGGAGACTGTAGTGGCTATTCCTGGTTGTCAACTTGACTATATTTGAAATGAACTACAATCCAGAATTGGAAGGCTCACCAGTGGACCTAATCTGGAGACTGGGAGATAGA
>NC_034597.1:95239569-95325346 GCF_900095145.1 Mus pahari
AGCAACTGCTAGATCCTTGGACTTCCATTCACAGCTACTACTGAACCATTGTTGGGATTTGGACTGCAGACTGTAAGTCATCAATAAATTCCTTTACTACATAGAGACTATCTGTAAGTTCTGTGACTCTAGAGAACCCTGACTAATACAGAGACTATTAATGACTATTTCTCTTTCTTTAGGGGATATGGGACTGTTTAGATCATTTATCTGATCCTGATTTAACTTTGATACCTGGCATCTGTCTAGAAAATAGTCCATTTCATCCAGTTTTTCCGGTTCTGTTGAGTATAGGCTTTTGTGGTAGGATCTGATGATTGTTTTGATTTTTCAGTTTTTGATGTTATGTCTCCCTTCTCCTTTCTGGTTTTGTTCATTTGTGCACCGTCCTTGTGCCCTCTGGTTAGTCTGGCTAATGGTTTATCTATCTTGTTGTTAGTTTTGTTTCTACTTGGTTGATTTCAGGCTTGATTTTGATTATTTTCATGCAATCTACTTATTTTGGGTGTATTTGCTTCTTTTTATTCTAAAGCTTTCAGTTATGCTGTCAAGCTGCAAGTGTATGCACTTTCCAGTTTCGTTTTGGAGGCACTCAGAGCTAGGAGTTTTCCTCTTAGCATTGCTTTTGTTGTGTCCCATTATGTTGTATCTTCCTTTTTCATTAAATTCTAAAAAGTCTTCAATTTCTTTATTTCTTCCTTGACCAATTTATCATTGAGTTGAATTTTTTTGAGCTTCCAAGTTTTTTTGAGCTTCTTGTTGTTTTTGTTGCTATTGAAGACCAGCCTTTATCTACAGTGATCTGATGGGAGGCATGGGACTTTATCAAGCTTCTTTTATCTGTTGAAGTTTGATTTATGAACAACTTTTGCCTTTTGCTATCTGGTTTTCTCTGGCATTAGCTGATCTTGCTATCTCTGACTGTGGCTTGTGTGTCCTGCAAGTCTGTATGTCAGTACTCCTGGGAGACTAGTTCTCTCTGAGAGGAAATGGGTACAGGGTCAGCTCTGGGGTACAGACAGAGACCAGAAGTATCCTGTCCCCAGCTGATCCTTGGTTCCTGTGTCCTGATGGCTCTGTGAGGGTCCCTTTTGGGCCACAAATTTTAAGAGAAGTGGTGCTCTCACCTGTGCTCGCAGGTGTGTAGGCACTCCTGTGAGACCAGCTCTCTCCTGGTGGTATCTGTGTATGTAGCTCTGTGGCACAGGATCAGCTCTGGGCGCACATAGAGACCAGAAGACCCCAATCCAAGGCATCTCTTGGTTCCTGTGTCCTCAGAGTTCTGGGCAGGTTCTTCTGAGCAGCAGTCACAACTCTAACTGCACTCACAAGACTGTCTGTACTCCTGGAAGACTTGCTTCCTCCTGGTGCATTTGGGTATGGTGCCCTGTGGCAGAGGATCTGGTACAGGCTGAGATGGAAACCAGAAGACTCCCATTCCATAATGCCTCTCAGTTCTTGTATAAAACCCTTTTTTAAATTTGACAAAATATATTTGTTTCATAGCCAGTATTTATAAATCAAGATTTAAAGTGGTATGTATTTATAAAATAATATGCCAAATTAAAGTTCACAGATTTCAGAAGATCTTGAATTTGATATTTTGCAAAGTAATAAGAAACATTTAAAGTTTTGAAGAATATTAATTCACTTTGAATTACCACTATTGTTAATATTCAGAGAATACAATATCGTACATAAAGGTTTAAAGTACTTGTGCATTTCAGATTATCATTTTTCTATATTACTAAATAAAACCTATTTTGTCCTTTTTAATTAATAATTATATTCATTTATATTTTCAAATGTTATCCCCCTTCCTGATTTCCCCTCCACAACCCTCTTTCTTCCCCCTGCCTCTGTGAGGGACCTCCCCCACCTACACACTCATTCCTGCCTCACTTCCCTAACATCTCCCTACATTGGGTCATGGAACCTCCACAGGATGCTTTGGTTGGTGGTTTAGTCTCTGGGAGCTCTGGGTGGTTTGATTAGATGATATTGTTCTATGTAATAATTTAAAAGTAAAATATCAACATGTAGACATGATGGAAGAATTAAAAGATTTTCAAATATTCATTTTTAATGGATTTACATATTCAAGAAATAGAAACTCATATGACTCTATATAATCAAAATGTCAGGTACATATAAATTAGATAATTATACTGTAGAGAAAACTAAAGTATAATTATTTTGGGTTTTATGACATGATTTATATAATAAGGTGAGTTGAAATATCTACAATTTCAGTAAATGAGAAATTGTAACCAGAAAGAATTAATCATATACTAAAATTTATTTATATAGACATTTGTTTTATATAAAAATTAGTATCAATGTGCTCAGCTAACTTAGCTTATTTTCCAGCATAGCAAGAGTTCCACTAGCAGATGGATAGCACAAATGTGTAATCCCAATACTATGTGGGTCATTCTGGGGGTTTCTAATAAAGGTTGAGTTAGATGACATAAGGAAATCCTGCTTCAAACAAATGAAATAATAAATAACAGCAACAAAATTAGAAGAGCAAAATGGTCATCTTTATAACTGACATCAGTGTCTGGTTAAAAGATTCCCATCTAAGGAAATACACAACAGTATGGTACTGGAACACCAAAATTTTATGCAGAAGTCATCACCTAGACTAAACAATGCACTTTTCTAGGTTTTTCTCGCAAGAATATGCTTATGAGCAGCACAGAGAAAAAGTCTAAAAGTTCTAACGGAAAAGTAAAGAGTATCTGGTTCTACCAGAGACTTTAGACGTTTAGAGTGGGGGAGAGCAGAGAATTGCTTTCCAAAGCAGACAGTGCAGCAGAGCATGAAGGCATAAATTCCCCCAAGAGACAGGACCAGGACATTTGACAGCACTTTTCCAGGATGCATGTTGCAGATGCTTAAATTTCAAGAACAGAAATCAACAGCTGAGATAATGGTGACAGGTTCAAAGAAAAATTCAGAATTGTCTCCTGAGGATATAAGAAATATCAACTTAAAATTTTGAAAAGGTGGGAAGTAAGTCAGCATCCCAGATCTCAGGTGAATCTTGGAGGGGTCAAAGTAGTAAGTTCAAGGCTACTGAGGCTATATTCACCTGGATACTAAAACACTCACATTTGGATTGATACACACCAACCATAATATAGTTTTTGGATCATTAAATAAAATATTCATGGGGGAAAAGTTAAAAGGCCTTGGATTCTACAAAGGTTTGTCCACATGTTCAAATATTCACTAAAGTATTGGAAGTGGTGGTAATTATGTCAAATTAAATTAACAGGTATCAATTAAAATTCTCATAGTCATGTATTTTTGATATGGATTGCTCACATACATACTAAATTTTTAAACATTATTAACTTACTTACTAATAGATTGTCTGTTGTAGAATCTTAACTGTAAAGTAAAGGATCCTTAATTTTTCACTCATTGGTGGAAAATATAAATGACATTTATAGCAATAAAACAAACAGCAATATTTTTGGCATAATACTTGGTCTCACTAGATCATAGAAACATCTGCCATTAGAGAGGCATCCAATTCAGTACAAATTTTATAGAGAACTTTTGATAGTACAGAAAAGAGTATGTCTATACATATATATCTGTCAGACTGTCCTTCTGTCTTTCTGCCTATCTATCTATCTATCTATCTATCTATCTATCTATCTATATATCTATCTATCTATCTATCTATCTGAATTTATGTATTTATATTTAGGTATACCTCATATATATTATATTTAATATAGTTACATAGTAGGAAATAAAAGCGAATAGTACAGAAGCAATTTCTGAGAATTCTCATCAGCAATTTTCTCTATCTATCTGGTTGTTCATGATAAAAAGAATGCATATATTATATCAAAGATTTTACTTGTGACTATAATTTAATATTGAAAATATTAAATATTGAACAATGCGATCACTTTCAGATCTTCTCTCTGATTTTTCCTATATTTTATTCCTCAAGTACTTTGGTTTTCTTATGATCCTGAATTTTATTTGTCATTTATTTTATATCTATTTACCAGAAAAGTATGTCTGTTGTCACCTTGATATATGGAATGGTAAAACAGTGATAATCTTAAGCTGATAAATATTTTGGAGGATATATTTTATCAAATACTTTTAGGTGATGAGAAAACAATAAACAGACTTGGAAACTTGAAATTTCTTACAATACTAATTTTCATGGGCAAGAACTAGAACAAAATGAATAATTATTAGTAGAGCTTATGAAACTGGATAATATCCTAACACAGGAAAACACGTAATTTAAAATTATAAAGTTGACAAGGATTTGTATAAATCCTTTTCCATGAACAAAACAATACAAGAATATACACATTTAACAATTGCTCCTTAGTAAAGCTATTACCCCATTCATTCAATTTGTAAATAATAACATAAGCAAGAAAAATACATGGAGAATATGACCATTGAGAATAATTTTTTAAATAAATAATAGAAAGTTATAAGAAAAAAGAAAGCCTACAGGAGAAAATGACAAAACCTTATTAAAATTTCATAAGGAAATTGCACCACCTATTTTTAAAGTTATTCACCTGTGATCCTTCTTAGGAGGGGGAACAAAATACTCATGGAATGAGTCACAGAGACAAAGTGTGGAGCAGAAACTGAAGGAAAGGTTATCCAGAAACTGCCCCTCCTGCAGATCCATCCCATAAACAATTACCAATAGTGGCAGACACTATTGTGGATGCCAACCAGTGCTTGCTAACAGAATCCTGTTATAGCTGTCTCCTGAGAGGCTCCACCAGTGTCTAACAAATACAGAAGTGGATGCTTACAGCCATCCATTGGACTGAGCACAGGACCCCCAATGAAGGAACTAGAGAAAGGACTCAAGGAGTTGAAGGGGTTTGCATCAGCATAGGAGGAACAATAATATGAACTAACTAGTACCCCAGGGCTTCCAGGGACTAAACCACCATCCAATAGGGGTTTTTCGGAGGGAAAAACAGGAAAGAGGATAACATTTGAAATGTAAATAAAGAAAATATCTAATAAAAAACAGATAAGAAAAATTAAGGGATATATTATATATCTCAAATGTGTTAATTTTAAATGGAAAGTTAGAAATATTGAGTATAAAATATGAAATGGGAATAAAGTATTACTGAAGACGTAAAGCAAAGGCAAAGCATTGTTTAGAAGGTTGAGGATGGTTGTCTTTATATGGACTCATTGACAGAGAGGGAATGGTTTTGTAAATCACAACACTGAAGGATTACATTATTAGTAGAAGGGAGGTAAAAATACTGATTACCATGTTCACAGATTGTGTGAGGTTACAGTGGCTTTTTGACTTCTCATAATTCACGAACATATGAGATGCATCAGTTAGTGATACACCCATTCCACAACACTAGAGGAGGACAATGTTTGGCTCTCACAGGGTGGAGCAAGGTCAAAAAATTGAAGAAGAGAGCCAAACCTCCCTTTGCATCTTCTTCTTTCCAATCCTTTCATACACAGTTATAGACTCAGTAATTTTAATGGCACCTTGACAACTTTTCAGTTCATTCCCTCAAATAAATAAACTAATAATATATGAATACAAATTATAACTCACTAAATAATTGGCCTATTAATAATAATAAAGAACAGCTTATTTGACTGTGAAACTGAGAAAATGTAAGACATTAAAATATCTCATATAGTATTTGGCTAGGTTTGAACTTCTCTTGAAAGTCTGAGAGCCAAAGATTGTGTAGAAAAATATGCAATATGTGCATGAGAGAGAAAAATTAATGATGCAAGTCTTGGAAGTAGGAAATACATAGCCTAAAGGAATGCTAATTAGGTAACTTGAGAAAAGACTGCTGGCAGGTGACCTAATATCATGTATTCTGTATAAAAAGGGTCATTACACTTTCAAAAAATGAACCCTTATTGGAGTTAGAGCCAAAGTAGCTGTACTTAATTACAGCAAGATAGATGTAAGTTTCACTGAATGAAACACTTTTAGTGTTTGGAATAATTATTAAGAAATTGAGTCTTCTGAAAATCTTTTTTGTCCGATGAGAATTTAGATTTATTGAGGTAGTGATGGAGAAGTCAACATTCAGAATTGCTATAGATGCCAAAAGATAAATTAAAAATGATATGATTTAGGAAGTGTTGGTTCTCAATGTAATAGTAAAATTCTCTAAAATAGCCAGTTTATTTTATAAACAAACATTATTTACAATTTATGGCAACTGGGATAATAAAATCATTTATTTATAATATAGTATAATGACTTAATACATAGTACATTTTTAAAAAAATTAACATACTTTAGCATTAAACAAAGAGATAGCCTTTTAATAATCAACTATATTTATGAAAACTTTGTAAGATATATGAACATAAGAATGTGATATTGTCCATGTGAGATATTTTGATATATACAGATGAAAGATATTTCTCTTTAACCTCATTTTTTTAAAAAATTTATGTATATGAGTGTTTTGCATGAATGCATTTATGCCCATCATTTGTTTACCTGGTGTTCTCAGAGGTTCCCAGATGGCATAACATCTCCTAGAACTAGACTTACACATATTTCTTAGTTGCCATGTGGAGGCTAGAAACTGAACCAGTGTCCTCTGCAAGAGCAGAAAGTGCTCTTAAGCACTGAGCCATCTCTCCAGTCCCTCAGTCCTTATAGTGCTATTTTTCATGGGCAATCCTCGGAAAATGGATACTTATCAGAAGAGAGTATGAAATCGTCTTATATGCTAACACATAAAAACATGTTACTCAATTTAAAGTTGTAAATTTGACGTGTTTTGGAAGAATTTGTAGAAATCCTTTTCCATGAACAAAAACAAGTGCATGAACATACACATTTAACAATTACACCTTCGGGGTTGAGTATTTAGCTCAGTAGAGCGCTTGCCTCAAGGACCTGGATTCAGCCGGGCGTGGTGGCACACACCTTTAATCCCAGCTCTCGGGAGGCAGAGGCAGGTGGATTTCTGAGTTCGAGGCCAGCCTGGTCAACAGAGTGAGTTCCAGGGCAACCAAGGCTACACAGAGAAAAGCCCTGTCTCGAAAAACCAAACCAAACCAAACCAAACCAAACCAAACCAAAACAAACCAAAACAAAACAAAACAAAACAAAAAAAAAAAAAAAAAAAAAAAAAAAAAAAAAAAAAAAACCAAGGTAACTGGAAGTGGTCACACCTTCATAAGCTATTACTCCATTCATTCTGTTTGTAATTTACCTAAGAAAGAAAAATAGAGAATGTTACTTGTTGAGAACAATCTTTGGACTAAGTAATAGAAAACCTACAGGAAAAAAAAATGATTCCCAAAAGGAGCTAGCATCACATTCTTATAAACTTATTCACATGCTTTAAAAGATAAAGAATTTAACGATGTATTACATATCTCAAATGTATAATTGTTTACAACTTTATGAAGGAGAACCTCCTAAGTTATTTGCTGGGGATATAGATCCAGGGTCCAGGATCACCCAGGATGATGAAGGATGGTAAAGAAGCTACAAAAACATGAGGAACCAGTGCTAAACTTACTTAATCAGTTCTGGTGGACAACATGTTTGGGGCTGGCAAGATGGCTCAGCATATAAATGCCCTGTGACAAATCTGGTAACTTGATTTGAATTCCTGGAGCCCCCATGGTGAAAACAGGGAACTGTCTTCCTGCAGTTGATATATTCATTGTTAGTATCTGTGGCTGGTTAACGGGGATTTAGTTTTTAAGCATTAGTTAGTATTGAACAATTCCTCTTTGCCATCCAACCATATTATTGGTGAGATTCATAAAAATCCCATCATCATTCTGAAGTTAATTTTGTGAAATGTGAGTGACATTTTCCAGATGCATTTTCCCTATAACAATATTTCTAGTACTATTTTTCAGGAAGACTGCACAATCTAAACTGTTAATTAACTTGATGGACATATATGAACACACATACATACACACATGTATTCAATTATGTTTTAGAGAATTGATAATATAGATTTTACATTATTTGTAATATTCACTGAATTATGGACCATTTTGGAAAAGTATTAGTCACTGAATAAAGTTTTGTGTGAAATATATTGATATCAAGTGTGACTTCTATGAATTTGCTGCTTCTGTATTAAAGTCATCAGTACTTTTCAATATTTTCTCTGAAATTCTGGGACATTTTTGAAGTATCACTGCCTCATCATCAAAATGTATGTGTACAAGAGATTGGATATGGCATGCTGATGACGTAGAATTCTACTATTTCTTATCTTATTCTATTGATATTTCATTTAATTTTTATTAAATATTATTGAATAAGCAGATTTTTATTGAAATCATTTTTCTGGTTTCTCATTTTCTTTTATTAAATTTAAATTATTTATTATTATTATTACTTATCTCCTTGTGTTTGCTTTATGTATTATGCATTGTGGGAGAATCAGAAGTCTCAGGATGAAGCTTACCAAATGGTGTCAGAAGCAGAGCAAACAGGCAGGCATTGGAACTAGTCTCAGAGGTAATCCAACTTATTCACTGGGCCCCTTTAAATATCCTATAACATCTCCGTTCAGCAAGTGGAGAAAGAGAAGCATTTAAGTCTGAATCAGAAATCTGTACTATTGATACAGATTATACCACTTTTAGAATACTTACGTGTGTTACATCTTTTACATGACATCCCAGAACCTTGTAAATGACCACTTTAACTAAAGCAGCCTCTCAAATCAATATATGTTGTTATTCATTTATTTACCTTTGCCATAGTGGTATAAGAATTTAAACTGTATTCTCAAAAAATCTTCCTTATGATTACCAATTTTGCTTGTTCTTCACAGAAAAAGAGCATAAAACCCTCAATTTTCCAATTTTAACCTCTAGTGTAATGTGCCACACAATTATTATTATTATCTCTATAGCACATCTTCAAGGTTGGGCCGTGTTTTTTGGAAGAATTTAGTCTGTTGGAAGAATCTATTACGTGTATTGATTTTTACTGAGCCCTGTTATTATAAAAGCATAAACACAAGCCTCTCCTTGAAAAGTTGTCTTTTCTTACCCATTTCAGCCCTTCTTTCAAGTGCTTTGCCTACCTGCAGGGACTGCAATCACTGTTTCAGATTTTTCATCCTAACTGCGTATATCATTTTGCTATTTCAGACTGAATAAAACAATATCAGAGGTATTAAGTTCTTTTTTTCAATTACAAAATTTATCTTAGATGTTGAAGTTGCAACAGAAACCTTTGGAGCTTTCTCCCTCATAACCATGTTTGGCTATACAGCACCCACTGTCCTTAATCTTGTGATTCACTTACCTCAGTCTCTCTAATAACTAGCACTATATACATATACAATAATATGTGGCTCCTACAGAAGAAATTCTCGTATACAAATAATTTGTTAGCCCATGCAATCTGTCTATATAATACTACCATTGCTAAAGTGAATAGGGAGTTCCAGTTTTCTCAAGTGAGAGTTCTATCATGAAGTAATTTTGATTCTTGGTCTCATGCAGTTCTATTCTCTCCTATTTCAGAAATAATCACTTTCCTCTGGACCATTTTTCTGTGTTGTCACCACTGAAAGCAATAGACAGAATATCTCTTGTAAAAAAATATAATAATCTCTTTAAGTTTGTGATCTCCAAATAATTCTGTTTGGGAAAGAAACAAATGCAAGTTTTACAAGCCAAAATTTTATAAGTATCTCATGGTCTTTGTTTTCCTGTTTTCAGTACCACACCCTCTAGAATGTACCAGAAACCTGGGAGGTGAGAGAATATCAGCACTCAAAGAGAGGGACCTTAAATGAAATGCCCTACACTGGGGAGAAGGAACTTGTAGAGCCCATCTCCAGCAGAAAAACAGGGCATCAAGTGAGGAATGGGGTTGCCATCCCACAGTCAAAACTCTGACCCATAATTGTTCCTGTCTGAAAAAACTGCAGGGATGGAAATGGAGAGGAGCCTGAGGAAGAAGGTCCAACGACAGGCCCAAATTGGGATCCAGCTCAACAGGAGGCTCCAAGACCTGACACTATTACTGAGGCCATGGAAGACTCACAAACAGGGACCTAGCATGATAGCACTCCGGAAAACCCAACAAGCAGCTGAAAGAGTCAAATGCAGATATTTGTAACCAACCAGTGGAAGCTTCTGACTCCCCGGGTTGAATTAGGGAAAAGCTGGAAGAAGCTGAGGAGGAGGGTGACCCTGTAGGAGGACCAGCAGTCTCAATTAACCTGGACTTCTGAGATGTCTCAGATAGTGGAACACCAACCAGGCAGCATTCACTAGCTGATAAGAGACGACCAACACATATTCAGCAGAGGACTGCTAGGTCTGGGTTTAGTCAGAGAAGATGCATCTAACCCTCAATAGACTGGAGTCCCTAGGGTGGCGTTTAGAGGTCTAGTGGGGTGGGGGTCAGGGGTGGGGACATCCTCATAGAGACAGGGGGTGAGGTATGGGATGTGGATCAGCCGAATGGTGGACCTAGAGAGAAATAAAATCTGGAGTTTAAAATCAATCAATCAATCAATTAATCAACCAATCAGTAAAAGAATACATGTGCTTGAAATCCACTTAGTGAATCCCTTAGTGACACTGAAGTTACCTTAGTTAACGGTTTCTCTACTCAGTTTCACATAGCATTTCTTTAGTTTGCTTAAACTATTTTCTTCTAACTATATCTTCTTAGTTATATCTTCTTACTATCTCTTAAATATTGCCTACAAAGCAATATATATATATATATATATATATATATATATATATATATATATATATACTATAGTCTTATATTATAATCATTCTTGTACTTCTCTTTTTGGGAATCCTTAATAATTGGTTTGTGATTATGGGTAGGGCTTAATAAAAATCACAGAAATTCATGCTTCTTATATTGAAATGTTGTTTATCTTTTATTTATATCAAGATTCTTTTTGAAAACAAATATAAAGCATTTTCTTCTTTTGAATATGGGTGTTTTATTTGAAATTTTATATTAATTAATATTGCATATTACTGTTATATAATTATTAATATAATACATTAATAATATACTAATTAATTTTATATCACATCTATTTCGCTCTATTTTCATTATAGGTTTATAAGTTAATTTCAGTCTATTGGGTGAAGACTAGAATTTGTCATCTACAGTATTTTCTGTTCTGCTTACACTCACATCCCATGTTTATTTGATGAATAAAACTGTGGCATATATGAGCCATAAATAAACATGTTCTAAGTAAACTTTTTAACTTTGAAGATATATGAACAAAGTGGCTGAAGCACTCATCTTAGAGGCTGTTATTAGACCCATCATCTCTAAGCTTGTTAATTTATCTCAAACAACATTTTGATAAGTACTTATAATCTGTGATAATATTTAATGTATAAACAAGAAGACAGTATGTAAAATCTTTAACAAATATGTCAGGCATTTAGAAAGCAAGTGACATCTGTCAATATGTCTATCTTTTTATGTATCAAATTCTGTTCACTTGATCAGAGTTTTTCCAAAATTATTTAAATTGAGTTCTCTTTCTTACTAAAAACATACATTTTAATATGTACTTCACAATTTAAAAGCTGCATATCAGCTAAAAATTAATGAAGAATAGTGCAAGTGACCATTAGTTATGACAATTTAAAATTTGTATTTATGTTCAAAATAAATTATATACTTGGTACATTTTAAGATATTTAAATTAGCTGCTATGGTTAGAGTACAAAGTGCCCTAATAGCTCCTCAACATGTATGTTCTGTTTCCAAACATGGAACTATTTTCAAGGCTGGAGAGCAGAACTGAAAAAATGACTGCCTTTCTGCCACTATCACTAGGAGCTGTCCTTGAAGGATCTAGACCAGCTATAATTCCAATGCATCCCCAGTGTGAATATCAGCTTTATCCTGTGTTCACCACAAGGGGCAGAAATGCTCACAAGATTTCTCTACCATAATGGACTAAAATCTTTTTGAAATATTAAGCACCAATAAACAGTTTTCCCTTAAAATTTGACTTCCCTAAATTTTCTTAAGATGATGAGGAAAGAACTTAGTATAACAATACATAAAACAATTATGAGAAGAGTTGTAGGGAAATATGTCTGTCTAGAAATTATACAATATAATTGGGTTTTTAAAAAATAAAAATGATTCCACACAAGATATTCTGATCATCGATTTCCCCTTTCTGTGGGTGGGAACACTTACCCATTCCCAGAATTCCATTACCTTTATTTCCTCCCCATTCACAGTGGGTGGGAATACTTATCCATTCACAGAATTCCATTGCCTTTATTTCCTTCTCTATCAAAGGAACAAAACAAAACAGCAACAACAACAACAGCAACAACAAAAACAAAAGGGCCCCCCCAAAACACTACCAGAATAAAGCAAACAAACAAACCCCCAAACAAACCACAAACAACATACACGAAGAAATCCCATAAAAACACAAAACAGGAAACCATAATATACATGGAAAAATACAACAAAAATTGCCCTAAAAACAGATATCAGACAAAAAGTCTACAAAAACTCTATTGGTTTTATTCTGCATTAATCGTCTGCTGCTGGGCATGACCCATCATTGCATAGTTAATATACTCAATGAGATTCCATTGGAGAAAAATCATTTTCCTTTGTGAGCCGTTGTCAATTGGAGATAACTTATTCATTAGTGATGAGAGCCTCGGTCTACTCCCTCTCAGTGCTGGAACTCATCTGTCTGGAATTTGTTCAGATCTTGCTGCCACGATATCTATGATTTCATATGTGCATCATGCTATTGTGTTTCCTCAGAGTCATCCATTCCCTCTGGTTCTTATGATCTTTCCACCCCCTCTTACACATAGCTGTTTGCACAATAAAGGAAGGATCTGATGATGACACGCCATTTAGGGGCAAAAGACAAAAATTGTTACTCTCATCCTTTATATATTCTTCCATGTTGAGTCTATGTTATTCCCCATCTTCTGCAAGATGAAGTATCTCTGATGAAGGCTAAGAGAGACATTGATCTATGGGTATAGAAGAATTTATTGCTATCAATATTTTATTTATTGTAAAATTAAATAAATCATTTATCTTAATTTTTAATGTGTTTGAAATAATCTTCATGAAAGTCAATGAATTAAGTAAGATAATTTCATTACCATTTTCAGTACTATATATGTTAAATCATTCCTTTTTACCCCTATTACACAATAGAAGAATTTAAAAACGCTTAAATGACTACAAGTTATAGGTTCTCTTATGTAAATTTAATACCCAAATTGGAGCATGTTAAAAACAAGGACATGAGCTTTGACAGTATAGAAGCTGATCATTTGGGGTTTAGACCATACCATTTTTTTTTTTTATTTTCTTTATTTACATTTCAAATGCTATCCCGAAAGATTCCCATACCCCTCCCCCCACCTCTGTTCCCCTACCCACCCACTCCCACTACTTGGCCCCGGCCTTGCCTTGTGCTAGGTCATATGGAGTTTGGGAGACCAAGGAGCCTCTATTCCCACTGTTGGCCGATTAGGTCATCTTCTGCTACAAATGCAGCTAGAAACACAAACCCAGGGGGTACTAGTTAGTTCCTGTTGTTGTTCCACCTACAGGGTTGCAACCCCCTTCAGGTACTTGGGTACTTTCTCTAGTTCCTGCATTGGGGACCCTGTGTTCCATCCAGTAGCTGGCTGTGATCATCCATTTCGGTGTTTACCAGGCACTGGCGTAGCCTCACAAGAGGCCACAATATCAGGGACCCTTCAGCAGTATCTTGCCGGCATGAGCATGAGCATTAGTATCTAGGTTTGGTGGCTGATGATGGGATGGACTCCGAATGGGGTCCTCTCTGGATAGTCCATACCATTTTATGTGCAGCATCATGACACTTAATGCTGAGTGATGATACTATCTCTTATCTACAGTGTTTCTTTCTTTCCTTTCTCGGATGTTGATGATAAATCATTTAGACATGAAGGTTAATAAATAAAATGTTGAAAAAGAAATCGTAGTTCAGGAAGTAGATTTTAATACTGTCTGAAGATATATTATTTCTTTCATCACTTATGAACAAGATTTTTGTTTTACAGAAAAGGGAAAAGCAACTTATTCTATTACAGACACAGTGAGCAGGAAAAGGCCCATTTCATCCACTCTAATACAATTGCGAGGAGAAATGTCCTCATACATATTGAAGTTTTGAAACTGTGTCATTGTTTTCACATCTTAACTAACTTTAGGGATTAAAGAAACCTGATCAATTTCTCCATGAATATTGCAAAAAGCATATCTGGTTTGTTTTTGTAATCTTAGCTCTATGCCCACAGGAAATAAACATAAGGCTCAGGAAAAACAAACATGAACAAACATGTAGTTTTTAAACATTAGGCCTACCAGGCTTCTTTAAACTCTTTTATTAAACAATAATGTTGCTCACGCTCTCTGCTTCTCCTTTGAGCTATCCTTTACTATTTATACATTTGTCATGTCCTGCAATTGAGAAGAGCCAAGAAGAATGTGAAAATGTGTTCCAGGTCTAGGATCAAATTCAGTTTTACAATTATCTTTATAAACTACAGAAGAAATATATGTAAATAAAAGCTTAATTGGGTGTAAAGGTTAATAACTCAGAGCTGGGGGGCATTAAGAATTTTGTCAGACATTTATTTTATTTAGCAATTCACTCAGAAAACACACACAAATGTGCATATTTATGCATACTTACACACCTGGCATCACCAATACATTCATATTAAAGTTATTCTTTTGGCATACCTAAAAGAGCAGTGCATACTTGCCCTCTCTTGGAGGTATAGATTCAGTGTATATCATTATGTTGTGGATTTCTGATTTCCCTATTACCTCTAGAGACAGGTGATCTTTCTTGTCTTCCTTTATTCCAGATGTTGTGCCTGGATATTATGACCAAAGGCAGTTCTAAAACCTATGCCTTCCTGAGCACACTATAGTAACCCTTAAAGTTTTAAATTAAGTCCTACCTCTTCTGGTTAGACAGAATCCTGTTTCCCTAACTTGACTGTCTTTTCTGGCCTCAGTAATAGAGGATGTACCTAATCTTACAGTGACTTGGAGGTGGGGGAGTGTTAGGGAAGGGTATACTCAGAGATGCTCACCCTTCACAGAGGAGAAGGTGAGGGCAGAATGGGGGTAAAATTTGTGTGAAAGGGTATTGTGAGAGGGGAAGCTGATATTGGGATGCAAAGTGAATAAATTCATTAACAATAATAATAATAATAAAGGAAATGGCTGTCAAAGATTTCAATGGGCTCTCTTTTAATATGTCAATATCAAGGCTATTTTATTATACTAATAAGATTCTAAACCACATTTAATCCTCCCTCTCATTTCATTAACTAATTTGCATACCACGTTTCTACCAAATGAAGATAGAATGATTTCATAGTAAAGAACACAGTCTGAATCTAAGTTGGTTGCCACAGTTCTGGGATTTAGCAATGATCTGACTTTGAGAAACTTGCTTTCATGTATGACCCCTATTAGCAAAATCAGTGTGTGTGTTCTATTCCATGGCATGATGGTACTGTGGCATATGTAGTCTCAGTTGCATTTTCTGAATCTTTTCTGTACCTTCTCAGGCATCTGTAACCTCTATCTTGCAGTGGCTACATTTTAAGAACCAACAGAGTGAAATAACCTGGACCCTTGGGGGCTATCAGAGACTGAACCACCAAACAAAAAGCATACACAGGCTGAACCTAGGTCCCCTGCACATATAGAGCAGCTGTACAGCTCTGTTACTAAAGCTGTTGTCAAACTGTGGATCTCATTAACTTAACTGGGCTGTCTTGTCTGACCTCAGTAGGACAGAATGAGCCTAGCTCTGAATAGAGAAGGTATATCCAGGTGGGCTCCACCATCTCAGAGGAGAAGGGGAAGGAGGGAAGAAGGAGGTACTGTGTTAGGGAAGATGAGAAGGAGGTAGGCCAATGACCTAGATGTAAAGTGAATGAATGAATAAATGAATGAATGAATAAATACATGGAAAAAATAAATTTAAATTTAAAAGGAAAGAAAAGCCCCAAAAACTTTAGTATTGTAAGTTAAAGGGAATTTATTCAAAAGGATATCCTTGGACTATATTTCATGTTTAAAAACCTCTCTCACAAACGGAGAATCATACTGTGATAAATGACTGCAACATATTTTTACATTCCTGTTTTCTGTAACTTCTAATCCATGTATTCTTCACAGGGTTATTTTACATCTAGCATTAAATATTAGTTCCTGAGGAGATCACAGAATAAATATTATGCTTGGTCTAAGGATAGAAAAATGTTTAAAAATGTATTATCAATCTTCAAAGAACTGCTTCCAAATAATATTTCCTTCAAATCGTATCTAAGGTAGAAGAAGGAGGATGCTGAGTGCAGAAGCATGTTATCTAGGGTCAACTTTCCCGATGACATTTCAGTGAAGAATAATAAGCTCTCCACGCAGTTTGATCAACACCTTCAAGAGTTTGACACAGGAAATCTAATAACTGTTGCCTTTCAGCAACACCTTGATATTTACTTTTGCAGTAACCATTGCGGGTGATTATCTAAGTATACTACAACATTGGTGACCATGTACAGTTTTCATTATAGATATAAAACTGGCATAGGACATAACCATAACATAAAGGTATTTATAAAGTCACTACAGACCCACTAAATGCTGTGGAGACATCCCAGAATTGTTTTGCTGAACAAATACATTCTGCCATTTAAAAATGCAAATGATAACCATCAGGGAAATGCAAATCAAAATGAGTTTGAGTTTCCATCTTATACCTGTCAGAATGGCTAAGATCAATAATGCAAGTGACAGCACTTGCTGGAGAGGATGTGAAGCAAGGGGAACATTCTGCTATCATTGGTCGGAGTGCAAACTCACTGTAGTAGCCACTATGGAAATTAATATGGTCTTTCCCTAGAAAGTTGGGAATTGATTTATCTCAAGATCCCAACTAGACATCTCATGGACATATACACAAAGGATGTTCCATCCTACCACAAGGACACTAGCTAAATATGTTCATTGATGCTTTGTTTATAATAGAAGCAAACATAAAACAAAAAACAAAACCAAAGAAAACCAAAAGCAAAACCAAACCAAAACAAAACAACAAAATCCTAGAAACACCCTAGACATCCATCAACCAAAGAAATGTGATACATTTATACAGTAGAGTATCACTCAACTGTTTAAAAAATGATGTTATGAAATTTGAAAGCTGAAATGGAAATAGAAAAAAAAATGATTCAGAATGAAGTAGCACAAACCCAGAAAGACAAATGTGATATGTGTTCACTTATATGTGGATATTAGCCTATAAGTAAATGATTATCAAACTATAATTCACGGACACAGAGAGGTTAGATAAAGAGGAGGATCCAGGAGAACACAAGAATCTCACTGGGCAGGAGAAATAGAATAGGTTTTTCAGGTGGACTTGTCCCACCCCCTCACGACCAGCAAGGAAGATGCAATCACCAGTTCTTCTAGCAGTTTATTCAGGAACCTTGAACAATCTTCATCTCCCTCTTCATCTCCCCTGAGCCCTGGGCTACAAGCCCTTTTATACTCTCATATCCACTCCAATCGCGGCAGGCCATGTCACCTCATCAGGCACGTGGCCTGAGCCAACTAGAAGAGCTGGAACATATCACCACCAAATATGGACTTGTTTACCACAAGCTCCATAGCCAACAGTTGCCATTTTTAAGGTGCAGCTTTGGGTAGCCCAGGGGAGGGGCCGTGGCCTCCTACATGGACTGGGGATGGGGGATGGGAAAGTGAGGGATCAAGTGGATAGGGAAGATATAGAGGAGAGTGATGTAGTATAGGCAATTAGAACTGGGAGACATTGGGGGGCAGGGTGAAGATCTAGTGCAAAGGAAACATCCTGAAACCTGTGTGAGTCATTCTAGTAAGTACTCCTACTAATGGAGCTTACCGAGTCTGAACTGGAAATATTTTATAGCTGGACAAGGCTTCCAGTGGTGGGACTGGGTTGGGCTCCATTGAGTTGTTGGCTGGGAAGTTCTATGGACATACCTACATATCCCAGGCTAATGCTAAGGCAGAAGGACAGAGGGTCACTCTCTGAATACTGACAGTGGGTCCAATTACTGTGGAAAACATCCTGACAGGTCATTGAATGTAGAGAGGGCAAGCTGATACCTATATGGAGATTTAACCCCCATTTTCTATTCGGTTTTGTTTTGGAAAGGTGTTCTACAGGCTCCTGAAAAAGAAACCTGGTCAACAACCGGCCATGTAACCCTCCACATACAATTTGTCATACCTGCAAGATGTGCTAGGCAATGGTTGCATAGAATTTGTGTGAGTGACCAACCCATATCTGTATTAACCTGAGACTCTCTTAAAGAGAGGGAACCCAGTGTTTACATTGCTTGGATGGACTGAAACCTGAAACTGGCTACCCCACAGACTAAGAATCACACATGACTGGCAGAAAAAAAATTAGTGAAATGATCAGTAATGATATTATGATATACTCACATCACTGTCTTGTCCAGTCATCACCAACGGCCTCCTCTGACAGCAGATTTGAGTGGAGAAGCCCACAGCCAGACATGATATTGAGATAGAGTCTAAATTGGAGTTGGATTCCTCCACTAGGTGATCAATGAACCCTGGAGAAAAGGGAAAGAAACATTGTAACATTCAGAGGTGATAATGGAGAACATGGTCCACTGAATTGACTCAGCAGGTCTCATGGATTCACAGAGACAACAAGGTACCTGCTAGGGTGTGTACCAGTTCCTTGGCTATAGGTTGCAGCTATTAGCTTGTTGTTTCTGTGAGACTTCTAAAAGTGGAAGTCAGTCCATCCCTGACTTTTTTGCCTGCTCTTTCCTCCTATTCGGTTGCCTTGTTCAGCTTTCATATGAGGGCTTATATCAAGTCTTATTGTACCTTGTTTTGTCACTTTTGGCTGTTGCCTCTTGGAAACCTTTTCTTTTCTCAAGGGAAAAAAATGAGGAATAGACCTGGGGCAGATGGGGAAGAGGGGAAGTGGTGGAGATGGGAGGAGTAGAGGACAGGGACACTGTGATTGAGGTGTATAAGAGAAGAATATATTTTCAATGAATAAAGATGCAAATGATAAAGGAAGTGTAACTGGTGTTTCTATATTACAAATATTTAAGCTTTATGGAACATTCTAGAAATTTATAATTTTCCCCAGAAAGCCACAGAATTATTATCCTTCCACTCATATTTTCTTATCCCACATATTTTCAGTGTCTATGCAACTTTCCCAAGCCAGAAAGAGCAGGTACTAATCACACTATGTCTTGAATTTCACACATGTGGATTTCACAGTAATACCTACACTAAGGAAGAAGTAGAAGTTTCCAAGCACTAAAACAGTTTATTATATGAATTAACTCACATATTGTCTTAATTTGTTGAAGTTGTTTTTTTTTCACTGACTCTAATGTCATACATTAAAATAAAATTGAACCTTTGAAAGTTAAAATAATTTGCTACGCTACAATTTTCAGTTTTGTATAATTTTCAGGTTCTAGGACACAAAAACCAATTGCTTATTAACTGTGGTTTTCTGGCAGAATATAAACATTGACTAAGACAGTAGATTAGAGTAATTTGTTTCTGTGAAGCTTTCTGACTTTTAGTTAATACAGTTTATTTTTTGAATATTTGGATGTGAATATTTCTAAAATAATAAATGTTAATTTTGTTGTCTTATGTTATTCACATATATGCTTAAATAATTCAATTATATTATCAGTACAACTCAATAAAATAATGAATAGGGTGAAATGCGTGTGTCTAACATAATTCAGACTTTTATGCAAGAGTGGGAACACATTTTAGATTAGAAAAAAAGGATGTGAGGTAGCTTTATGTTTATTTTTAGGAGCTGTATGTATGTGCCATTGAGCAAATATAGAGATGAGAGGGCCAGTTGCTTCTTTCTTTTCACTGTATTGCTCTGGGATTGAACTCAAAAAATTAGCTTTGCTGACAAGAACTGTGGCACATGCTGTGTTATCTTGGTGTCCTCAATATTTTGAATCAAAACAAATTTAGGGAAATTTTTGCCAGAGAAATATCTAGTGCATTATATTTAAGACAAATAAAAAAATGCTAAATGTTACAATTTGGATTAAAAGGTGACTCCAATATGTCACGTGTTTGAATACCTAGCTAGTTGATGGTTGATGCTGCAGATTTGGGACCTTTCGGGACTTTGGGCTATGTGGCCTACACTGAGAAACTGGATCATTGGCAGGATGATTGATGACAATAACGTGGTCTTGATTTCTGCTCATATTTCATTTTTTTTCCAGTTGGACACTAAATTTTGAACAGTGTCTTTCATATTATGGTTAACTGTCTTTTCAAATCATGAGCAATATAGAATGTTCCTATTCAAGTGTTTTTCTTCTGCTGTTTGATTTTAATGAAATATTACGTGGCTCTAGCAGTATATGTAGCAGAGGATGGTATGGGAAGGTCATCAATGGAAGGAGAGGTCCTTGGTTCTGTGAAGGCTGTATGTCCCAGTGTAGGGGAGTGCCTGGGCCAGGAAACAGGAGTGGGTGGGTTGAGGAGCAGAAGGAGGGAGGAGAGGATAGGGCATTTTGAAGGGGAAACTAGGAAAGGGGATACATTTGAAATTTAAATAAAGAAAATATCTAATAAAAATAAAAAAGAAATATTATTATATAATAAAAATAACACCACTTAATAAAAAAATGTTAAGTTCAAATGTCCCACAAACCAAAATTGTGTAATATAGATAGCATACAACAGTGATGTTAGTAAAACAAAACTTTAATCAGTTCTCTAAATAAGTTTGTGTGGTGTGTAGGAGCTACATTTATTGATAAAGGAAAACTTTAATGATTGAAAATACTTAAAGTGCTGTAACGTATCTGATTCTATATTTGAAGAATAACACAGAAGTTTAGAGGTATTCTATTAAGATTGGTAACAGAGTAAGATAGAGGCCAATAAAGAACCTATCCAGTGGTACATAAGAAGGGCCAGGTTATATACTGTATGCTGGCTGATCAGAACAAGTCAGACCAGAGGGTGTCTGATGCCATCATGTGTTACACATGAGACTCTCATTCACTTTGCTCTTTGCCAACATCTGTCTATATTAATCAGCTTTTCTGTCTTTGTGGCAGAAAGCATGACAGTCACAATTTAAAAGGAGGAAAAATTTACTTAACAAACTCAGAAATCTGTACTACAACCTTTGGTTCAGTTGCATCTGCAGTGGGATAAAATATCATTGCAGTGGAGGAACTGGACAGAGGCTACTCACCTCATAAAATGTGACATAGAGAGGATATGGGGACTGAGGATAATGCATTCACTTCAACAGCATGTCTCCAGTGATCAAATTTCTTCATGTAGGCTGTAACACATGAAGTTTCTATCACCTTATCCAGCATGTTGCCAGGTAAGAAGTAAGTTCTCTATATGTGAACAAAAGGAGGAAGTTGAACTGAATGAAATACATGCCTTTCTACCTCTGTCCCACAATGGTCAACCTCATATTACATTTACTCCTTCTATATCCTAGAGTCTCAGAATCTTACCAGTTTTATCACTTTTCAGAAGTTCAACTACTATGCCTCTTTAGAGAAAAAAGCCATACATTAGATCTGAGCCCCTGCAAAACCAAAAGCAAGTTGCATATTTCTAAAATATAATTCCAAGATATATTGAAATGGAATACAATTTCTCCAAAAGAAGTATAGGTTAACAATAAGTTAGAATCAGATAAAAGTAAGACTGGAACAATCCTGCCAAACAGTAAATCCTATGGCTCTATGCTATGTGTTGATGTGATAACTCAGGATGCTGATTATCATTGCCTCTAAGACCATTTTATTTTTAAACCACATCCCCTCTCTCTGGCTACCTCGACTCAGTGTCTGTGATTATCCTCGGTAAGCATACTGTGCTCCTAGAGTAAATAACAAGCTTGGTTCTCCACTGAAGTTATATGCTCAGCTTATCAGCTTCAGGCCTCACCCTATGAAGGGATGTCCTACATGTACTCCACCAACGTTAATACATCATTTGTCTGGCAATGTTGGATTTCCTTTGAAATTTGGGAAGGCCTCCATAACCCAAACCCTCTTACATTCTGTATGAGTACAAAATGAATAACATGTGACAGCTTACTAGTATCCAGACTGATATGGAACATCGATATTGTCTAGGTGACTAAATATCTGGTAATAGTCTCTTAGACTGCTTGTATAACTACTGAGCTTCATGGCTTTCACTTCAAGACAGTTTTCCAATGAATTAAACTTTCAAAACCTGAAACTTATGATGAATCATTCTGGGTCAATTACGGAGAACCCCTCAAGACAACTCTGATGTCTTAATGTAATAGACTTCGATTTTTTAAATGTTATTTATAAAACAATTGCGTTATCCAAACCTTTACACTCATACTCCATTTTCTGATTAAAGTGCATTTTTAATGTTCTTTACACTTTGATTTGTACAATTTAAATTTTAACAAATAATATTAGTCATGTCAAAAACCTAAACTTATTCTGCCTTGACAAGTTCTACCCCACACCAATAATCTACCACATCTCAACTTCAAATAAATTCTCCAGGAACAAACACAGATATAGTAATTCTTTACCTGAATAGAGTTGACTTCCCAATAGAGTCATTATCCACCTAAATTTCATGAACACTGTCCTTAAAATGAGTATTTCTATAAACGTCTGGGTTTTTGTTGCTGGTCCAGGAATTATCCATGAAGAAGGCTTCTTGATTATTAAATGTTTACAAAAATCTCCTACAAACCATTAACAATGGTTTAGTTACGTCATGATTAGGTTGAGTCAAAGCAATAAAACCTTATCTGGTACCAAGTTTCTATGTGTGATATTCTATGTGTCAAACATTTGCCACTCTGATAAGATATCTAACACAAACAATCTAAACAATGAATCCATTTCCTTCTGGACTCATGTTGAGCAGAACATTAATGTGAGGGAAAATGCTTCTACTTTTCTCATGGTAGATACAAACTCAAAGAGTACTGGGGCAAGTATAGTCTTCAAAAGGATGAGACATCACCCTGTAAGGTTTTCAGAAACATGCCAATGTGATACTCTAGTAAGAAACCAAGCATCTAACACATGAGAACCTGGAGGTCATTTTTATTCAAACCACAAAATATGGAACTATGTATATAAATCTGAGTTGGCTGTTCTCAAGCATGAATGACTACATGACCTATAATATGGAACAGAGTGAATTTTTTTTTATCAGCTCATCATTCAGAAAATGACTAAAACTACAGTGGCTCATTGACTGTATGAAATTGTGAAGGAGACTTCTAAGATAACCGTTCCTCAAGGGATTGTTTGATCTCTGATTCAGAGGATCAGGCACTGCTTTTGTACCAGGTTTCATTTTCTCTGAAGCAATGACATATCATAGGCAACTTTAATACTACTTACTGTGTTTCAGCCTTGAATGGAATCTAAGTTCTGGACAGTCAAAAAGGTCAGAATGACTGTTGAGACATGAACATATGAAAAGTTTATGTTTCCTTCTATTCATTTGTAAATACAATCCTCTGTGTACTGAAGTTGCTTTAAAATCTCATAATTTAAAGACATATTTACAACCATATGAATAACATTGTGTACCTATTTTATTCAGTTTTTTTTTTAATCAGAAAAACCTGAAAACATGAAAATACATATGGCAATAATACTGTCATCAATGGTAGCATCCAGAACCCCTTCCAATAACATGAACACATGTCAGTTTCAGTGAAGGACCTAAGTAGATATCAATTTAGCTTTCTGCATGCAGTGAGATATGTACATGTTGGATTCAACAGTAGGGTTTTACCATCAGTTTGTGGAGAGCAACCTATAGCTTTGTCTTGGCACAGTCTGGGTTGTTTGGGAGTTTCTCTGGCCACCTTTGGCCAACAATTCAATTAGATGTAATCCAGTCCTGGCAATGGTGGTTTCATTGGTAGAGAAAGATACCTAATTTTGGTATTTTTTCTCCTTGTCTCCCTCATTATTTGGTGAATCCATTTAGATTTACTGATTTATTTCATACATGTATTTTAAAGAAGTTTCTACTGTAGTAGGTTTCCATATGACTCCTCAAATGGCTCTTGGTGTTAGTTTTCCATATTTCTCCCTTACCCCCAATTTTTCTCTCAATATAATCAGTCTCTGACCTCCTTCAGTATCTCCATCACTATATATTTTGTTTTGCCTTCAATAGAAAATAATAATCTTCCCCACTAGTTGCGTATTCTATATCTAATTTCTGTGGTATAGAATTGAAATATGTCTATTGAAGGTTTAAAAGCTCACGTAGACATATAAGAAAATACATAAAACATTTGCTTTTGTATGTCTGAGTTACCAAATTTACAATGATTTTTTCTATTTCCATCCATATACTGGAAAAGTTCAAGAGTTTTTAACTAGCAGAATAATATTTCATTCTGTAAATATATCATGTTCTCTTATTCATTAATCTGTTGATGTATATCAGTGTTGTTTCCAACATTTGGCCTCTATGATTAGCACAACAAATAGATGGATGAGCCTGTGTCTCTGTGGTAGGATTTAGAGTCCTTTGGGTGTATGTCCAAAAGTGGTATAGCTGGATCTTGAGGTTGATCTATTCCCAATTTCCCAAGAAAGCAACACAATATAGCTGGAAAAGTTTCAATCTTACCAAAAATAGATAAGAGTTTATATTATTCCATATCCCCGCCAATATGAGTTGTCATTGTTTTTAATTAATATTTATTTTAGCCACTGGACTTATATGAGATAAAATCTCAAAGTAGTATTGATTTGTATTTCTCTAATGACTAAGAATGTTGGACATTTTTTTTCTTTAAGTGTTTCTAAAACATTTGATTTTCTTCTTTTAAGAACTCTGTTTAGTTATTTGATCCATTTTTAATTGGGTTAGTTCTGATCTTTTCCCTCTATTTATTTTAGTGCACTTTATATATTTTAGAAATTAACCATCTATCAGATATATAATTGTTAAATGTCTTTTCCAACTCTGTATCCTGCTGTTCAGCTTGGGTGATGATGTTCTTTCTTTCCTATACAGAAACATTTCATTTTCATGAGGTGCCATTCATTAATTGTTCTTAGGGCCTATGCTATCTTTCTGCTGTGGAAAAATTCTGTCAGTTTCAATGAATTCAAGATAATTCCTCACTTTCTTTTCTATCAGATTCAGGATAGCTAGTTCTTATGTTGAAGTTCTTTGTTCCCCCTGGAATTGACTTTTTTGCAGGCTGATAAATATGGATCTATTAGCATTCTTCTCTATGAAGCCCTTCAGATTCGCCCACATTGTTTATTGCACATGCTTTTTTGTCCAACAATTATTTCTATATTTTAGTCAAAAGTCAGATATCCAGCTCTTGAACCCAGAAATTCAAGGACTAAGGAGTACAGACACACCCAGTGTCAGAGAAGAAGGAAAAAAGTGAAAAGGGGGTCAATACATTTTGCAGAGGTGAATGTATCCATTAATAGATGCTATAGCTGAGTGTTGAAAGTGTTTGGCATGTAAATTGTGATACCTATCAGTGATAGAGATCAGATATTTCAGTGCTAGAAATTGGAAATCTTTACCTAGAATTTCACACTCATACCTTTTTGTGAGAATATGGCTCACAGGAACCAGCTACCTGTTAGAACAGCTGAGGGATGAATATGCATGGGGAATGATGACAGATTAGACTGGAGAGAGTGGAGGAATCATGTAAAGAAGCTTACGGTGCAATACCACATTAAAGGTTAGTGTATTGATAGAAGTGTGGTTTTATACATGCATGTTTGGGGAGGTCCTGCTAAACACTATGTTCTAGGAAGTTCATTGATGCACCAGAAGAGAGATAAAATATTAGAAATATTTTAAGACCCAAAATAGAAATCTTTAGAAATTGTTAACCATATGTTGACAAATTTCCTTTGCTATGATAAAATATTCTGTCAAAAGTAAAAAGTGTAAAGTGGTTTATTTTAATGCACAGAACAAAGTATGGCATATAACAACAGGGAAGTAAAAGTCGCATGTTTTTGAAGTACTACATCAGAGGTAAGAAGCAAAGACAGATAAAGGCCCCTGATGTTCAAATCTCCTTCTTTCCTTATGTAGTCCAGAATCCTAGACTGGGAATCACAACATCCACAAAGGGCAAGTAGTAACACTTCAATTAACACAATTAGAATAATCCCCATGGATATCCCCAGAAACGCATTTCTCAATTGATTTTTTTAGATTTTGTCATGTTATCAGTTACCACTAACCTTACGTAGACTATGTGTGATAGTGACTTAAACTGGAATATTGGTTGTAGAAAGAGTAAACTAAAAGAGATATGTAGAAGAGATTCCTTATGTAATACGTGGAGCTACAGAGAACCTCAAGAGGTTCTGCAACCCTATAGGTGGAACTACAATACGAACTAACCAGTACTCCCAGAGCTTGTGTCTCTAGCTGCATATGTAGCAGAAGATGGCCTAATCAGCCATCATTGGGAATAGAGGTCCCTTGGTCTTGCAAACTTTATATGCCCCAGTACAGGGGAACACCAGCGCCAAGAAGTGGGAGTGGGTGGGTAGGGGAGAAGGGTGGGGGGAGGGTATAGGGGACTTTTGGGATAGTATTTGAAATGTAAATGAAGAAAATGCCTAATAAAAAGTGGAAAAGTTTAAAAAAAGAAAAAAAGAATATATCCATTAGTTTTGTAGTATTATTTTGGCTCTACTTTATGTTGATCCATATTTGATAAACTCTATAATATATTGTAGATGTGAGTGAAGAAGACAAAGAAAGCTCCCTTATACCATGAGTTCTGATGTTTTCCAGAAAAACAAAGGCAAATGTATTACACATAATTATATGCATATATCACAAATACTTGAAATTTAAAAACAAAAACAGAAATAGAAGCAATAAGGAGACTAATGTTAGGTTCTTAGGACCCTAGGATGAGGAAAAAAATCTTTCAAAGGAATGTAGACAACTCTTTCAAAAGAATCAATTGTTACTCAGAGAACTGTAGTGGTAAGATGCCTTGTAAAAGAAAGTACAGCCAGAAAGACTTCTTAGAAAGAATCAAGAGGAGCATGGCACTTTTGTGGTGATAGAAATGATAAAGTGGATAATAAAAAAATTAAGATGTTGGAGAACAAAAAGGAAAAGTGTTGAAACAAAGCGACAGAGGATGATGAATAGCACAGGAGTCAAATAAATCCGGTCGTTCAGGCTTAATCAACAAGATTTATCATGTGCTGCTCATAGAGCCTAGCTGCATAGGAAGAGGAACAGACTTTAAAAAGAAGAAAGTGAGGTCACCATGGTTGAAGGGACAAACCTGCAACTTGTGCATGAGTCTGCCAAAAGCTTCAGTTCCAGTAAAACTTATTGATACTTAAAATTTACAATCCAAAGTAAGAGATAATGTATGTAGCACTGTGTTCTATTCTTCCACTGTTATCAAGATTTTTTTTTTTGCAACTAAAGGGCATATTATGTGAACTAAACAGAAAATTGTAAGAATTAATAAATTCAAATATTAATATCCTTTGATGGACTGTCAATTTAGATGAGATAGTGTATATTCAGTCTTAACTGTGTAAGATTTTTAATACAGTAAATTACAGATAATTCATGTTCTTTCTGTTGTATGAATGTGTTTATATGTGTCTGTGAGTGCTTGCATCTATATGCATACATGCTAGTATGATTTTTAGGTGTTTTTTATATTAGAACTCACATCAGATGAAATTTGATGTTTCTACCTGATAATACTGGTAATATAGAACGCTTTTACATTTACTGAAGCTGTAGTTGGCATCAGAATGTATATTTGGCCATAGAGTTATAGGGAATTACTCTGTAGAACACTTGTTTTCCTTGGACTAGAATATAACTTCCAACTTCATTTAATCATTTTTTGACCAGGGCATCTTATGATTACTGGAGTAGAGATTCCAAAATTTTCAAAAAGAAAAACAAATTAAAGGATTGAGAATATGCACAACTGATACTGGATTGTGATTTCACTAGTGGTAGAAGATTTTTGTTTTTACACAAAGTAAACTGAGATTGAAGGTATTTTTAGTAGATTGGGATCAAAAGAAATTCATATATTAATATCTAGTTTATTGTATACTTTTTATATGATTATTTAAGTTTTATACAATGTGTTTGGACCTTAATTTCCCTTTTTCATCTCATCATAGGTCATTCCCTCCTCCTTACACAACAAAATTCATGATTTTTAACTCTCTCAAAATCTACCTTACCAAAACAAAACAAAACATAAAAATCAGAATAAATGAACAAACATACTAACAGAACAATAAGACAAAATAAACAATAGTAAAACAAAAGACACTATAAGAAAAAAGAACATGGAGCATCTTTTGTGTTAAATAAGTACTTCCTGGTTTGGGATATTCCTTGGAATGTGCCTATTGTACTCTTGTCGCCCTTTTGTATAAAACTAATTTTTCTTTTTCAGGCAGGTATAAATTTTAAATAATTTTATCATGTGATTTTAACAAAACAAATTGCAAGACCTTTTGTAGTGAGAAACGTGTGGTGTTCTATTCAAAGTCTGAGCAATCACTTTATTTTTTTAAGCATGTTTCTTCCTTAATATGTGTCCCATTGAGTTGGCAAAGAATTAGAAGCACAGCTAGTGATGGTTCATATTTGAAGGCTATTTTGAAAAAAAAAAAAAAAGCTCAAGCTGCTTTTGAATTTAATATTGCTTTTCTTTGACAGAGAAAAACTTGATGATTACTGATTGGTACATGTTGACTCTCAGTTAACCTGAAAAAGAAGGCATATCAGTTTTATAATGAGAATTAATAGAGCACCTTTACGATGTATAAGCAATGGACCGTTGGGATCACTGGACATTTGAGCATTTATCATAGTAGAATGGATAAAAATCATCAAGATAAATTAAGCCACAGAGGACACAATTGTTTATCATCATTCTAAATTACTTAAATATTAATGATTAATATACTTTATAAGGAGTGTTACAATAAAATATAAAGTGAGCAATTTTTAAGCGCTGGTTGATATCAGCTTGTTTACTGCATTAGTCATACATAGATACATACACTTGACAAAAAAGTAGGAATTTACATAATTACCAACAATATGAAATGCCATTTTCATTAATTGAAAATGTGGTTTTAAAATCTCAAGCAAGAAATAAAGTGATTCTAACTAAATATACATAAATATATGCATTTTTACTTATGCAATGCTATCTCAAATCTTCCAGCAAATGGTTTTGACATAATTAGAAACAGACTGAAAACAAATTCATTACAGAGAAGCTTGCTGACAGCCAGAACAGAAAAAAAAAGCACTTAATATTATAACAGGGCTCAAAACATCATTAGGGAAATTTCCACCACATGGAAGAAAATGAAACTCGATAAGAAACAACGATTAGCCAAAGATTTAACATCTAATGAATGGTGACTATGAATCTACTTGTGTCTTGTTTTGCCTCCTCCAAATTTAAGTTTAAATACTATCATGTCAGATTTTGAGTAATGAGGTTTTATTCAACCTGCAGTGTGATCCTTTACTGAGACTTTTTCAGAGTAGATTGTAATTTTATGTATATTTCAGGTGAGCAGAGAGAATTGTACTCTAATCAGTTTATCTTACTGCATTCAAGTTCTAAGGAAAAAAATACACTTTTATGGGTCAGAAAAATCAATGTTTTGTAATTCAAAGTGATGTCATATATTCATTTTCATCCATCCTTACTATCTGTCAGTATTCTCTCTCTTTTTTTTTTTCATGAAATTTTAAAGCATACTTTAGTCCAGTAATTCTACAAAATCTTATCATGTTTGAAATATAGGTGAAACTCTCATATACTTGAAGGTAAAGGAATGATTTGGGGGCATTTCTATAAGATTCTAGAAAACCTTAAAGAGTCAGTCATTGGAAACATGGATATTAATAGAAGTTCCAGTAACATCTAGGAAATGAAATAGGAAAACTTAAGATAATATTTCATTGTCATAGACGACAGGTAAATCATGAAAACTGGAGCCCTCTAATTCAGAGTTCTGACCCCTTTGGGGGGTTGCATACCACCTATCCTTCATATACGGTATTTATATTATGATTCATAACAGTAGAGTTAAAGTAAAAATGAAATAATTTTATGATTAGGATCACTACAACATGAGAACTGCATTAAAGTGCTTCAGCACTAGGAAGGTTGAGAACCACTGCTCTAACAAGAAATAATAAGGATGCTTCTGTTGAGGTTGCAGGTCGCCATGAGGAACATACAAGCTATAAGAAACTAAAGGAAATCTGATGATTATTATAAAACAAGAGAGCTTCTGAAATAATAAATAAGTGTACACATACATATATGGAACGTTTCAGTATCTCTACTGACTAGATAAACATTGATATTTAGAGGACCGCAAAGCAGGGTGTATACCCTCCATCTTCAATTCATTTTCTCAAAGCTTGTTCAAAAATATGGAGGGTAATGAGGGGACAATGTGAAGAATAAGGACAAATCTTGCACCACAATCATTATTCTAGCATACATTTTTATAGGTTCTGTTGGTATCAGGACATCCGAAACCCATGACATCATGTTGGCGATACCTGAACACATGTTGTCAAGGCAACAGCCACCAAATTCCCAGAATCCACTTGGCTCATTGTCCACCTTTACCTGTGATTACATCGTCACCCATATATAAAGAAAGCCCCCCTCTCTCTTTCTCTCTCTTTTCTCCCTTTCTCTTTCAGCTGCCAGCTTGCCCCCTCCCTCTCCCAATAAACCTCAGATGGCCTGGTTTGGTCCTTCGGAAGCTGTGTGACAGGTCAAGATTATAACAGGTTCTATACTTTAGAGTAAGTTACAGCTTGGAAGAGAGTTAACACATTTTCTATAAATACCCTCTGGTACTTGTTTTAAATAATCATAATAAGAGCATTTAACAGAGAATTTGTCACAATTGAAATGATTAAATAATGTAGAAGAAATTACTTACGTCTTCTTTCTTTAAAGGCTCTGAATGAAAGGTAAAAAAGGTAAATGCATTTTAAAATGAAAATGACTGTTTCATTCTTGAGGTATTTACTGGATTTTTCTCTTAATAATGAATTGCATAATCATTGTTATGACAATTATACAATTAGGGGCTTTTTAACACACTGGATCACTTATGAAAAAAGAATCCTGTACCTATGTCTTTAGTATTTTGTAAAATTAGGATTGAAATTTGGGAGAACTCATTTCTATCCACACATTTACAGAAATTATTCTTGGTGTAAGAACTTTCGTCATCAATAATGCTCTTCTATGCCTTGCTCCAAAGTACAACAATGGTGTGAATTGTTCCCAAAATTGCCTGAATGTGTATTAGAAACATGTAATTTATTTGATTGTATAGAGGTTCAGGGGCTGCTTGGAATATCAGAACAAACCATATTTGAATATATTAGAAATGCAGGAAGTGTAATATTATTTAACATTTATGTTGAACTAAAAGAAGTTTTCATTAAGAAGTATTTATAAGCTCATAGGGATGAAGTGTAGACAAAGTGGCTTAGAAACACATTATTTCCCCCCAGGCTTAGGAGTGTGAACAATTAGTTCCATCTGATAGTGTTAATGTGAAGGCTAGGGGACTGTTCAATGCCTGGGAAGTCGGATCTACCTGGAAATGTAAGTTGCCAGGGGTAAGGCTTTGAGGGTTATGCCATCATCCTGATTGTAGAATGATACATGTTTCCTAATTACAATGAGGTCAAAGCAATGAGATGAAACTCCTACCATAGTAGGGAGAAACACAAAATCAATTTCTTTTTCTTTTTAAGATATTTTCTCTATTTATATTTCAAATGCTATCCCGAAAGTTCCCTATACTCTTCCCCGTGCCCTGCTCCCCTACTCACCCACTCCCACATCTTGGCCCTGGCGTTCTTCTGTACTGGGGCATATAAAGTTTGCAAGACCTAGGGTCCTATCTTCCCAATGATGGCTGACTAGGCCATCTTCTGCTACATATGCAGCTAGAGACACGAGCTCTGGGGATATTGGTTGGTTCATATTGTTGTTCTACCTATTGGGTTGCAGACCCCTTTAGCTCCTTGGGTTCTTTCTCTAGCTCCTCCATTGGGGGACCTGTGTTCCATCCTATAGATGACTATGAGCATCTACTTCTGTATTTGCCAGGCACTGGCATATTTTTTTTTAAATTAATTTCTTACACTTTAAGATTTTACTATCAGTAATATTTTCAAAATTTGAGAAAAACCTTCAGCAGAGAATTGCACCTCTGCTAAAATAGACATAACTTAGTGGGCCATAGCCATTTCAGATTTATTTGTTGGAGAAATATGAAGCAGTTTGACTCTGTTGCCTAGAAAAACCCTCAAATTCATGCAAATGTCAGTGCTCTTTTTCGGTGTGAGCATGGGAGACCAGCATGAAAACTGACATGTAAGTGGAGAAGTTTGGGATCATGAAGTGTCAGTGTAAATTAAAAGCTGCCCTGCAAATTATGAAGTCATTTGTGTTCTATTTTGGCAGAGACTCTGGCTATGTTCTAACAATGCTTTGAAAATTTGAGTGAGGCCAACCCCAAATATAAAAGAACAATTTATTTGGCAGAATATAATGTTAGTACCACATAACATCCAGACTCTGGCTTGGTTCCTGCTTACACATTTTAGCAAGAATGACAGTAGGAGAAAAGAAAGTGGAGAAGAAAAACATGAGGACACAGACAGCTATGGCGGAGAGGAAAATACTGGGGAAGGGTTATAGTTGCCACAGTGAATAGGACAATTAAAGAGAAACCCTTTGATCTGCAATGGGACTGTCAGAATTATACTCAGAGTACAAAATTCTAGCCATGGAAGCCTCCAGGGTACAAAATGAAAAGTTATATGAAAGGAAGGACCCTTGAAACTGAATTCTAAAAAAGAAAGCGACTTTAATACAATTCAGTGACAGACTACTGTCTAGAGTAATGACACACCTAGTTCAGATATAAAGACACATAGAGGCTACTACTTCTGAGACACAAGAGTGCCATGGCTCAACTGCAGTGGCCAGGAAATCTTGGCATCATCTATGTGGTAGTGCTTCTGAAGGCTTAAAAATATATGATTTACTGGGACTTGGGGGTTTTACAAGGCTCCAGAAAGTGACTGCTGTCAATCTGTGAAGAATGTTTAGATCCACTGAATATAGTTCCTGAATGGACTGTGCATAAACTATTGCTGGTGATGTCAAAGTTGCATATGAGAATATCATAGATATGACTAATGACAGATACTTAAAGAAGAGAGCAATGAGCACTAAGTACTATAAGCACAAATATCAATGCCATGAATTTTCCAGTGGTGAAGATGCAGGGCTGGCTTTTCTGAAATCTAATGGAGTCCATATGATGTTCTGGGTGCTGTGAATGAAGCTGACGCCTTTCTTATTTGCCATGCTGTAGTTTGCAGTTTCTTTGTCCTAATGTAGCCCTGTTATGTTTTCACCTTCCTCACTTTTGAGTAGTAAGTCTCATTTTGGGTCATTGTATTTTGAAAATATATAACTGGTTCGATTTCACAGTAGTGGACAGTTGGAGTATACTTTGCATTTCAGAGGAGTTAGAACTTTCATGTAGCACTGGAAAAAAGAATTTTCAAGACTGGAATGAATGAATTTTATGTTATACGATTCCTATGTGCCCACAGAGACCAAGGTCAGAATAATAAAGCTTAGCTATAAATTGTTACAGGCCTGTCATATATTTCAATACTTATGCTATGTGGGTTGTTATCTAACCTTTAGCATTTGATCTCCACTTGATGAGCGCAGGTCATTGACAGGTTGAGTTTTGAGGGTTGAAGGCTACCCCTGCTTCCAGCAGGATATCTTCCCTAATCCCTTGGAGATGAAATAAACTTTGGCTTAGAATTCTTATGACTGCAGTGACAGACAATCATGCATACCCTTTCATCTACGATAGCTTAAAAATGTAAGCCATTCCTTAAATGATAAGGCAAAATAAGCCATGTCTTAAATTGTTTTCATAAGGGAAGTGATTCTAAAGGAAATAGTAATGCATGAATCAAAATAGATTTTTGAATTAAACAGAAGATAAATATCTGCTGACCCCTGGTTATTTGGGGCCACTCTTGGGAGAAGTGATTGTTTGGATGAGAATGGATTCTATAACCTCATGCTTAATCATCTGGCAGTAGAACTGTTTGAGAGGAATTGTGAGAACAGGTCTTGCTGGAGTAGATACAGCCTATTAGAGGAAGCATGTCTAAGGGTATAGGTCTCGAACTTCACAAGCCCACTCCAGGCCCAGTTCCCTGCTGCAAATGACTCCCAACTGCTGCTTGGAGATGAGGATATAAAAATCTTAGCTACTGTTCTATCATCATGCCTTTCTGTTTCCTGTCATAATCCTCATGGAATAAGCTTCTAAAACTGTAATCAGGTCTCCAATTACATGCTTCCTTTGTATAATAGTTGCCTTGGTCATAATGTGCCTTTACAGCAATAGAATACTAGCTTAAAGAGTAGATCCTAGCCACATAGAAATGTTGCATTTCAAGAAATGTGACTTTACCAAAGCATACAAATTATTGTCAATGTGGACTTTGCTGATGCCAGTTTTAGTTCTAAATGCACCTTGTGAGTGTGATCATAGATCATTGACCTTCAAAATTGTCCAGAGTTATTCATGAATACACTGCACTCATGAAACGTCATTGAGGTTCTCCCTAAGTATATCTACTTTGGCTAACCAAGCAGCACATTTAGTTATGTGGATGACTGCTCTTTGCTGTTCTCAATAAGTTGTGATAAATGACTCACTGATCTGCCTTTCTCCAAATGATGATTTTTACTGCAGTCATTCTTTCTTCTGTCTAAGATTATATATGCTTTTTATTGGGTGTGCATTACTTAGTCATAGTAGTATAATAAAGTAATATATCTGGAACTGACAGAAAAGATTGATGTTATTCAGAAACTATCAGGAATTTGGGCAAGGACTGATATTTCTTATTTAGGTGATAATGTTGATAAAAGTGATAGTACTTATAAAACTATCTTAAAATGCATCCCAAGATCTTTTCCATTACAATGTCAGCTAATTATCCAAAAATTACATTTTATTTTAATGAAAGTTTCATTTTAATAAAAAGATCACCAATAGAATTTTCAGTGTTTCAAGTGAACAAGCACAACAATAACAACCACCACAATTGAGTTCCATCTGATTCGACTCTGTCTTAAGAATGCCACATACCCATAGAGAAAGACAGGAAGAGTGAAATGATGTGTAAGAAAGACTAGAAAGAAAAGAAATAAAGAGAAGAGAAGGCATTGACTAACAAAGAAGTTCTGCTTTTCAGCTTGTTGGAGCAGGTCTACAAAAGCAATGGATGATGAATATCTTTCAGATTGTTTCGTTATTATGTTAAAAAATTTGTATTGTTTTATGTCACAGAAGGTAAAGAAAGGCCTTTCCCAAAATAGTTATGAACCAAGCATAGAAGAGAAAGATCACATGTCTTATTGTTAACCAGATGAATAAAAGCAGGACTTGTTTAAGTATTTTTCTGCAGATCATAAGGAAACTACCAGAGATGAAATTTTAACTATTTGGAATGTTTTCCAAGTTGTTCAGTAAGTTTGAAATTATAATACCAGCTATCTGTGTAACTTGATAAATGAAAACAATATTGATAATATCTTCCATATAAGATGCCAATTGAAAGTTGCTTTATGGTTATTCTCAACCTAATATTTCAGATAGTAGTAATCCATTTTCTCATGTGATGCTGTATATCTGATTCCTCTGACTTAAAAGATTTGTTCCAAGTGGAGAGGGGTGGGGAGTCCTGAAACTTCAGAGATTTAAAAATAAAGTGTGTGGGAAAGCTGAAACTTGAAAGACTACAAAAGCCTCCCTCTAGTTTTACAAATACAGTAGATAATTGCTTGGGAAAAGACTCTGATAAGCTAAACACAAAGGATTCCTTCCAACATCTTGAGCTTCTATCAAATTCTTCAGGAATCTCCCCCAACATAGCTTTCATGAGTCATCACCCATATTGAGGCAGAACTTTTGGTGGCAGTACTACTTTTGAGTCATTCCTTATCTTCCAAGAAACCCTTCAAACATACTCCTATTAGTAATCCCAATAAACACTATTGATTCATCTAGTTAAATTCAGTATAACAATTATTTTAGTTCATCACAATTTCTTTTTCTGAAGGTAAAAGACATGACATATGCATTGCTTCTTCCTGGAGAAGGGCTGTCACACAGTAGTTGGATATTTTGAAACTCAAAGACTAGTAGAATAAACTATGGTCAATATTCACTTTACCATTTGTTTCAATGAACCACCTGTACTCATGATAATGCACACTTAATGCAATGTTTTGCAACTGTACACATTGTTAATAAAACAGCTAAGAGATATTTATAGAGCATTCAGTATATTTCTGTAAAATTTCTACTCCCATGGATCATGGAAGTGTTTCTAGGGGATATAATTCATAATATGTTTTCATTCACTGGAGTAATCAAGTTTCATCTATGGTTTATTCTTCAATGAAGAAATGCTTAACAATGTGAAATGATGAGTATTCACACCACTATCATAATCTTTGTTAACACAAGTCAATGAGATTGGTATTAGAACTTGGAGAGAAAACTGTTGAAATATAACCTATAATAATTTCCCTGGTTAAAAGTGAATGAAAATAGAATCAAATTTTATTAGTTGGTACTATTGTGGCAGAGACTGCTTATTTCTCCCTATTTTGTATGTTCACTTACATATGTAACTATACATAACTATCAAAATATAATAATGAAGTGAAATTATATTACAAAGTATAGTCACAGTAAAATGAAGAAAATAAAACAACTAGATTTAAGCATTTTTATCAGATAACACACGACATTTTAAGCTTAACAAATCACTATGGTTTTGGAAGTTAAGTAATAAAATCAAATTCATAGATTTATGATCATGGAAACTATTGGGATTATGTAATCTTGAAATACTCAACATTTCTAAGTCATATAAAAATGGATGTATGAAGGATCTATGCCCCAGTATAGAGGAATGCCAGGACCAGGAATGGAAGTGGGTGGTTTGGAGAGTGGGGGGGGGGGGTAGGGGATTTTCGAAGGGAAAACTAGGAAAAGGGATAACATTTGAAATGTAAATAAAGAAAATATCTTAAAAAAATAAAAGATTAAAAAAAAGGATGTATGAACACAAAGACCTTAAAAGAGGGAAAAGAACAATTAAGACAAGGTATAGAGAAAGAAGAGAACTAGAGCAAGATGTGTGATGTTATATCAATATTCCAATGTTGCCTGTCACACATTTTATGTAAGCTTTTACTATGTACTATGCATTGTTTCTGCAATTAGATAATGCTATTGCTACAGTAATTGGAGGAAACAAATATATAAATAAAATAAATAAATATTTTGTGTTATACAAATTTTAAAAACAACATCTTGGCTGCAGCTACTCTCTAGAGCGATGTTCAGAGCCCTTGGATTAAGAATTATTGACTGGCTGGTAAGTTTAGTTGCAGAGAAATCAAGAGGAGAGTAAGAGAGCAAGGAATGGCTGAGGAGGGAGGGAAAGGTTATAAGACACTGGAAAAAAAATGTCATATAGAAACTTTGACCTTTGTTTGATAGGTGATGCCAGCAGCTGATGCCCTCACAGGGAGTTAGCTGAAGAATAAGTAACTGACATTCTTTTCACCTCTTCAGAATCTCTAATGCAAAAGTCCCTTCAAGGCAGGCCACAGGGCACAGAGCAAGGCAGTGAAGGATGAAGAGCCCTCTGAAGAGGAAAGCCCATGATATTTAGCTCAAGGAAGAGCTGGGGGGAAAGACCCACAACATGCTAATAATTTCTTGTTATATATCTAGCTGAAGCAAAAGCTGTGTTCTCAATTTCACAATTACATCAACCAAATTTTTAGCATAGAGCTTACTTAATTGCAGAAGCACGATGCATATTTTAATGAATGTATGTATGAATCGGGAACAGTTGCAACTATACTTTAATTATTTACAAGTGGAATATGGAGTGTTCTTGTGCTACTTTGCTCCAGAGAATTAAATTTATAACTAGAGAATTATACATACAAAGCAGAACAAAAGCATCACATTTTCCAAAAAAACTTGGGATTGTCTGTTAGATAATAAAATTCCCCATTAGTACCCATTCACTGCCATTGAACTCATTCATGTAGAGAAATGGTCTTTTTGAAACTATAAAGAAGAATGGAGATCCTTGGTAAGTTCTGGGACAACGTGCACAATATTGTTTCTACCTCTTCTCAGAGACATTTATTTCAGTGTTAGTATCAGAGAGCTGTGTATCTCCTGAAGAATTGCTTTTGTGTCGTTATTCCCTAGAGAGCTTTCTAAATCTCTCTACAGATTTTTGCTTTGATAGTTAGAGATTTATATTCAAATTTGGGATCTGATTTAGGAAATGTGTGCAACATTTTAAGGCTGTTAGATTTGCATATTAATACCACCCCCCAGCTTTATCGTCCTTTCCTTCTATGCACTAAAAAGCTATTCTTTCTCAACAATACTGGGGATTTTCTTACTTGTTTAACGGAAGATACAGAGAATTAGAAAAAAATTGTATTTTTAAAGGTGTTTAAAAGCTGCTAATAGAATCAACGACTAATAAGAAGTAGCCAAGAATGTCTTTAAATTATCTGATAAAACATGTGACTAGAATCTTGCTTCATTGTAAATTTTGCTTACACTGATATTTCTAAATTCAGGACATAAAGCTAATAGAAGCACACACACACACACACACACACACACACACAGACACACACACACACACACACACACACACAGAGAGAGAGAGAGAGAGAGAGAGAGAGAGAGAGAGAGAGAGAGAGAGGCACATACACATGCACACACAACTTATAGGCATATCCTCCCACAAGGCACATTACAAATCTGTCTCAGATTTTTGAAAAAGCCTAAACAGATAATTTGGGTAGAGAAGCAACACTGCACAATTCCATTGAGTGATTAATTCTGGTACAGGGGAGCTTTGAAATCTGTGTTCAGACCTTCTCAGTGATCGTGTAAGAGTTGTGGCCAAGGCTGCGGGCATAATGAGAGAAGGTTCTCTTCATGAAAGGTATTCTAGAGCATCTATCCACTTCTCAATGGATAGTCCAACAGCAGCACACACAGGTCATGGTAAGTGAACTCAATTTGTGTAAGAACAAAAGATATAAATTTGGGAGCAGGAAGAAGTGGGGACAGAGAGGAGGAGTGATCAAAGCACATGATTTGCATCTGTGTAATTCTCATAGTATAAAAATGGACTCTAAAAAAGGTGTGGTGATCTGGATCTACAACGATATACTGGACAACACTCCACACCCTCTTCTGGAATGATCTTCTCTAGAATTGTAAACCTTCAACGAAGGTAGGCACTGGAAAGGCATGAGAAGTCTATACTGGCAACCACATACAAATAATGTACATTGAGTACATCAAAGGGAAAGGTTATTTTCTTAAACAGCGATTCCACATTTTTCCTGCAGCCCAATGAGAATAATACCAGAAGAATGTCACTGCTAGGACAGAAAAAAATTTTACTCTTACTTTTCAAAGTTGGCAACTTTTTACAACAAAAGAATATGTGTGTCTTTAATACTTATAATGAGGCCACATGAAAGTTTTTTTGGAATAGCCTACAATTTAGAAAAATATCTACTTGTATATGAACATGTGTCTTTGTTGCAGTTCAGAATGGTAGAATATGGTAGGATATTAATATTCTATGAAAGAAGAGAATTTTTTCCTTATCCATTTAAAATTCATAACTGGGTCAATAAGATGGCTCAGTGTATAATTATACTTGCCACAAAGTCTGAGGTAGTGAGTTTAATTTCTTGGAGAACCCATATGTTACATGACGTACTTGGATATATATAATATAATAATTTATAAATATATAAATATTATTATTTATAAATAAAATAGTAATACACACACACATTTACAGAAGGGGTGGTGTAGTCTTCATTCAGATTCTTGTTTTCTCCACTTGGCTTTTCTCCACAAGGATGTTTCAGGTTGGTTGAAGATAGATCCAGAAGGATATATTTTGAAGAAGGGATGAGAGAAAGAAGAGACTGCGCCTTAGATTCATGAAGTTTCTCACATAGCATGATGCCATAATTTAAATGTAAACTACATGTAATCTGGTTACTGATCAAGTTCAGTGTTGTCTAGCTTCCTGAAATAACAACAACATCAAAAAATGGTTTTAGTTCCTACTAGTACAGACTGGAGAGATACTTTGGTGCTACAATACAATAGCAATACAAATGCTATTGCTCCTGAGAGGGTACATGTTTTATTCTCCAAGTGTCAGCTCACAAGAACCATTCATCCAGCACCCGGAAGTCATATATTCTTATCTGGACTGCATGTGGTCTGGCAATATGAGGTACACATAAACTCAGCTAAGTGCACACGTGTATACATAACAATAAAAGCAAAAGACATAACAAAAAATTATATTACTGTTAATTTGACTTCAAAAACTAATGAAATAGAAACTGAGTGCTTTTAACTTCACCAAAATATCAGTTGGATATGTATATGAAAGCTTTGGCTAATACATGTATTAGAAATTTATTCAGAGTTGGGACTGGCAACTAGACATCAACCAACCAAATTTTCAGTTAGTATAAACTTCCAAACTTGAGTTATTTTCTATCAAAACTGTATATTTATATAGGCACAAAAGTAATATTGGAGAATATTAAAAATTAAGAAACATATATACTTTATATTATGGATTGTGAATGAAATTTTATGAGTAAGTCATTTAAAATATAATATTCAGGAAACTATATGGAGAGAATCATAGAAGAAATACTCTTTACTTGCTTTCTGCCATGTTTAAGGCTAACTTGAAGCGGCTGCATTTTGAATCCTCCAAGTCAGACTCCAATAGAATACTTCCTAGGGCAAGAATAAACCTAATTTTCCAACAGCTACCAAATGAGGACCTATAATTCAAATGACAAAACATATGGTGGGCTTTTTATTCAAACCACCACACACGTGCTCTTCCTATAGTAAACTGTTAATGTGGGAATCGCTGTACAACGCACAATTTTTTCATAGTTCATATTTTAAATATTTTATCATATATTTTAAATTGCTGTGGCTGTTAAAACACCCAGAATCAAGAATTTTCTAGTTCATCCAGTGACACAGAGGGAACAAATCACATCAGGAATCAACCATCTAGCACAATATCCATGATAAATGAATATGTGGAGCTCAGCTGAGCAGCAGTGACTTGTTAGGGGTCTATTGAATCAGTAACATATGAAACCTGCATTGCCAGCAGTCTCACATCAATCAAGCTCCCGCCTGAAGCCTATTCACCCTCTTCTCCAAAGATGAAATAATAAGGAAGCAATGTTAAACACATTCACAGATCTCAACTAACACAAGAACACCATTTCTCAAGCACAGTTTCGGTACTGGTTGCTTGGAATGACCTTCTCTACACAATAAAGAAAGATGTAACTACTCTCAGACTCATGCCTTGGTAAGTGAAAGTTTTTATGAAGGCAAGATATACCAACTTAGATATAATGCACTCTGAACACTGCCAACCAAGTGTCTAAATAACAGGACTTTCATCATTTAAAATTAAACAATTTTTAGAAGCTTGGATGAATACATCCAAGTTGCATAGACCTAAATTTTAAACATAATATCCCCGTCCCAAAACATTAAAATAATTTAAATTACTTCAAAACACAATTAATAAGCCAAGTATTTGCAACATATGACACACTATCATTTGTTAATATTAAAAATATTCCTCTTTCCTTTAGATTTTGAAAATTAATATTATAAAATTATATTTTAATACTTTGACCAAGGAGACTACTAATCAGAAGGTTTTTTTCCCTGTTGTTGTTTTGTTTTATTTTTCATTCTTTTCAGGGGTGATCATTTAGAGACAGATTTGCAATCTATCCTTGACTGACCTGGAACTCAGTGTATAGTTCTGGTTGGCATCAACCATATGGCGATTTCCCTGCCTCAGCCTACAGTGCATTGAGATGGCAGGCAAGCTTATGCTTCTTCCTCCTTTTGGTTACAGTTCTCAGGTAGCTCACTCACAGTTATGCCAAGTTCACCACTAATCTCCCTGCTTAAGTGATATAAGCATCATTATGGAGGATGCTAATAATGCATTCAAGATTTCCAAGAATGAAAGAATCGACTTTTTCAGCCAACTTTTTCCCACTAATGGGAGACATATTTAAAAGTTCATAATCGCACTTGGGAGGCAGAGGCAGGTGGATATCTGAGTTCGAGGCCAGACTGGTCTACAAAGTGAGTTCTAGGACAGCCAGAGCTATCCAGAGAAACCCTGTCTCAAAAAACCAAACAAACAAACAAAAAGTTCATATTCATACTTTTATAGCTCAAAAATCCTGGCTATGAGTTCTTAAAGTAATACAAGTAACTATATACTTTCTGAAAGAAACACATGCAAATAACATTCATAGTTAAGTATGTTTTTCTAAACATAGATTATTATTCCACTGCCTTTTCAGTACAGCTAATTGTTTAAAAATTAAGAAAAATTCTTATTATTTGGGGCATCTCTTTAGACACTGTTAGAGCCTGAGGATTTTATTTCCACTTTCTCAAATGAAAGAATAGAGTTCAACAGTGCATTTAATTGGAATTCAGATCCTCTAACAGTCTGTCTTCTATCAGAGTGGTTTGAATTCCTGACAAATGGCTTGTTGTATTAAAGTAGTCATTGATACAGGAAGTTCTAGTTTAAAAGGAAAAGTATGGACAGTGAAGTATTGCAAATTACTGAGAAACTATTCACACTTTAGATTTCCATGCCTTTGAGATTTTTGAAATTGCCACTCTAGGAGAGATACCCTGCACCCGTTAAAAACACATTAGTAAGGTTACATTAAGGAGGTACTTAAATTTAACATTGAGCCAACAGTCAAATTCATGTGTTTATTAGAGTTCCAAAACTATAATTATAATTTAAAAAAACTAGCGTAAGAATTTAAACATAGTCTATTAAATTACTGGAGAAAATCTCATGCTTTGTTCTTTATAAATAAAATCAGAAAAAGTACAATAAGTGCTTATAGAAAAAGAAATTTGATTTAGCCAACTGACACTAGAAATATACTCTGTAACTTATTTATCCAGGCTACTGTGCAATACAGGGATATGGAATATTGCTAGGAGCAATGCATATAGACTCCCAAATAAGAGAAATATATAGTTTATAGCATGAGTGAAGGATTTCTTCAATTTGCTAACAATATGTAGTTAAATTTATGTGTATATTTTACAGTTTTGATGAGTTTTAATTTGGGTATAAGATGCAATGTAACTGACAAAACTCTCAAATGGAAGCTCAGGCCATTGAAGTAAATGCACAAATAGCAACAGCCAAATTATATTATTTATATAATTATGACTATTTTAAACTGAAAATCCTTGAAACAAAAATAGATATGAACAAAGCCTTGGAACAATATTTAGTATAACATTTAGATTCACTATACATATTTTTGTTGAGCTTAAAATAATAGACTTAACAGAGAGGAGTCATTGATGAACTAAGGTAAGAAAGCATTCACAAGAATATGCAATAGTTTGTTCGTGGTAAAAGAATGAACAAAACAGAAAAGCAGTATAAGAATAAAGAAGGAATAACCAATTGATGTAACAGATTATAAAACCAGATTATATAATAAAGAGTAATATAACTATATATACACCAACTGTGTGGAAAGACTGACATAGTATACTGCAATCTTAAAAAGCAACAAAACACATAAATTAAGTTATACAAACATTTACAGTAGAAATTGATAAATGGAAATGAATATGTATGAGACTACATCTTGAAGAACATTATACAAATCAAATAAGTAGACGGAGAGAAATAGATCAGAGGCAATTTCATAATGCTGTTGATCTGAGCCTGAGAAGCATCACTGTAAGCTGTGCTCTGGACAGCTACACTACAGGAAGAAAAGACAAAGTGAGTTTGGAAGCCTTTGAAATGATAGTAGGTCAAAGCATGATACTCTTAATTGATTGCTGGTGTGTGTGTGTGTGTGTGTGTGTGTGTGTGAGAGAGAGAGAGAGAGAGAGAGAGAGAGAGAGAGAGAGAGAGAGAGAGAGAGATCCCAGAGAAGGAAATTAGTGCTGGTTATACCATCTAAAAATTCATAGTTATATAAAACATAAAATCTGTGTAATAAAAAAGATCAAAGAAATAAATGTGACAGGAAATGTGATAGTGGAATGTGTCCTGATTTTTTTACGTAGGAGCTCTTTAAATTTAGCTTGGAATTCCTGATTCTAAATCCTCATTTATTGTTGTTATATCACTGCATACACAGGAAAGTGTAAGTGCCTCTGTAAGAAAATATGGGAGAGAAAATCACTTCTACTTAACGTGATTACATGTGGTTTAAATGCATTTGTGTCTGAGAAAATCTTGAAAATATATCTGAGACACAATAGCATTGCAATGAATGTTGGGCATTTGTATTATTCTCTAAAAATGCTGTAGGAGAACAAAATCGATAAGTACTGACTCAAAAGCATATTCATTTTCTTAAAATAATAATGGCTGTTATTTTTAGGCATAACCTGAAGCAAAACTATAGCTTGAAAAGGTTTCCTATTTCCTTCAATATGCCAAAAAGAAAATAAAAACATAACAACAACAACACTATACTTTGATTATTTGTCACCTCCAGTCCAACACCAAACACCAGACAAACCACACATAACTGACTTGAACTCACAGGACACCTTGAAAGCAAGCCCATGGGCAAGCATCAGTATCTCATACTATTAATTCACTATACTCTGTTATACTTGCAGACAGATTGGCTGTCTGCTGAGAGGCTCCACCCAGAAGCTGACTCAGACAGATGATGACACCACAGCCTTCTTCTGGAAGAAGAAGGGAGAGGATTGTAGTCCCAGAAGGCAATAAGAACTCCACAAGAAGAACAACAGAGTTTAGTAACCAGGTACCTTGGGGCTCTCAGAGTCTGAACTACCAACAGAAGAACATACATGGACTGAACCTAGTTCCCCCTGCACAAATACAGTAGATATGCAACATAGCCTTTCTGTGGGTGCTGAAGAACTGGAGCTGGGGTATCCCAAAAGCCTGAAGTTAGAATATGTTGTTCTAGCTGGACTGCTTTGTCTAGTCTCAGTAGGAGAGGATATACCTAGCCACACAGAGACTGATGTGCCAGGGTGGGAAAATACCTAGTAGAGCCCTTCCTGCTCAGAAGAGAAGGGGAGAGGAGAATGGGGCATGATTGTGGGAAGGAGTTTACAGGAGGGAGCCAATGAGTGGGATATAAAGTAAATAAGTAAAAAATTTTTTTAAAAAATCTTTTTTTTTGTGTAGATTGTGCTTTGTTTGTTCCATTATCTAAAGAAAAACAAGTAAATATGCACATAAAATACGCAAATCTTCCTTTAAATGATCACTCTATAACTAAACATTGAAAATGTATAATCAGATAAATGTTAGAAAATGGAAGTCTTTGTTAGGACTATTAAATCCAAACTAGCAGCGTTCCTTTAATAAAATTTTGCCCATTCTCTCAAAATGTTTTAATATTACTTTAAGGAATTATAAAATCTTCGTTGTATGAACTAAATCTGGTCATGATATTTTGACATCTCCATTGAACATGTTTTAACTTTGATTCAAATACATTTATATGGAATCAGAAGAATGGAAATAGCTTAAAATATTAATGAGAAATATGTCATCTATCGTAATGCACTATCTAAACAATGGAGTTTAGCATATTTTACTGAACAATAATTTTGAAGATGAATATCTACATTCATTTTAATTGTAGAATATATATGTCATTTATCATGAACCAGACTGCAATTGTTTTCTTTGTCACTGTTTTAAGGGGTAAAGTAAAATGCAATTGTAATATTTAGTAGAAGTTAAAGGTACAGCTGGGTGTGGTGCGCACACATTTAATCCCAGCACTCGGGAGGCAGAGGCAGGTGGATTTCTGAGTTTGAGGCCAGCCTGGTCTACAAAGTGAGTTCCAGGACAGCCAGGGCTACACAGAGAAACCCTGTCTTGAAAAAAAATCAGAAAAAAAAATTAAAAAGAAGTTAAAGGTGCTCTGCTCAGTGAATGTGGGAAATGTTTGCTTTTCAAATTTTGAGTAGGGCCCCTTGTGGTAGCATCATACCAATAAGTGTGCTAATTCTTTATTGTTTTATTTCAAAAAGCATTCATCTTAATTATGATTTATTCATGCTCTTTAAAATTTGCATAAGACATAACCCTCTGCACATAAATTGTTTAACATACATCCAAATGACTTTCAGTGTATAAAAAAGCAACCTCTCATTTTCAAATTATATCCTCATTTGTGCTTTATAAAAAGTTTGGTAGAATTTATAAAATAGAAAAAGTTCACTCCTAGCATCTGAGACCCTGTTGCTGGAAACTGTGATCCATGTATCACTTTAGCAACACTTAAGTTTGTCCCGTTCACTAGTTCAATGACACGTAATTCAATTTAGGATGATGTTTTATTTGATTCTTACACTCTCAGTGATTTTGTGAATTGTTGAAGAAACAAGGGAGAACACTTAAATCATTCTTCCTTTTTAAAATGTTTTCCTTAAAGGGAACTAAAAAATGCCTTCCATGAGCTTAAAATAATACACTTTAATCATTTCAGTAAAAAAACAGTCAACAGGTGGGTACTTGAGCATACTTAAAGGATTTGATATTTAGAAGTAGACATGACTTCAAACACTGACTGTAATTTAGAAATTTTATACAATGTAGTGAAACCATTGTCAAAATTTATTTTCTTAATTTGTGCAATGACATTTGTGAGAATTTTAATTTGCAAGCTGGAAAATACTGTTGATCATCAACTATGTACCACAAGCCTTCTCAAGGATAGACAGACAACCTTGAACAAAATAAGGGATCCAAAATCATAAAACCTTGCTAGGTTATTTGTACACTGAGATAAAATTAACACGATAAAATCATAAATGAAAGTATGATATTAGAACTTACACTGCTGTCAATCATGATAAACTTCTAAATGTTTTGCAAAACTTAGAAATCTGTTTTTGCTACATATTGTGTTGTACTTAAGGCAATCAGAATAAGGAGGTATCAGTGAAACGTTATATGAGACCAGGCAAATAATTAAAATTCTGTCCAGTTAAGACCACATGAAGAGGGGCTGGTGAGATGGCTCAGTGGTTAAGAGCACCCGACTGCTCTTCCGAAGGTCCGGAGTTCAAATCCCAGCAACCACATGGTGGCTCACAACCATCAGTAACAAGATCTGACACCCTCTTCTGGAGTGTCTGAAGACAGCTACAGTGTATTTACATATAATAAATAAATAAATATTAAAAAAAAAAAGACCACATGAAGAAGTGCGTGACTGTAAACTCTCTTGCTGTTTATGATTCTCCAAGTATGTACTGGATTTCCCTATCTTAAATGTGACTACACTGAGAAATCTTTTTGTCACTTTCTTCAGTTAAGACTATCCTCTGCCTTGCAGATGCCACCTGCAGAAGGAAGCCTTTCCTTATTCTTCATCTTATTTTATGATTCTTACTTCTGTTCATATTCTTCAACATTTTATCGATGTCTATTTTTTCTAATCACTGTGAGAATGTTTTTTCATCTCTTTTTAATGCTCAAGAATCCTAAGGCAGAAAAAAATAAACCAATTTTTAACAATAAGATGAACATCTGTTTTCTTTCTAAATGCCTTACGGTAATCCATTGGCAAAGCCACTCTTTTTAAATCCTGCTCAATCTCTTATACCAGTCTACTTTAGGGCGAAAGGGTATATTTTACTCATATTTTTTTACAGTGTACAGTTCCTACTATGGGGAGTCTCAAGTAGGGTCAGAGTTCATTAAATTCTTGTTGAATTTAATTGACTCAGCTCTTTTTTAAATCCACTCCCTACCTCAAGCTGAAAGAAGAATTGCATTCTCCAAGCTGCCACACTGACCTTCTTGTAAAAAGCGGCAGTTCTTGCCATTGCTCCAGGAAGACATGAATAATGACTTCAATTTTATGACCATCAATACTGGAACACTAGAGACTGAGAAACTAACACAGAGCAGAAAACAGAGGAAAGTTTGCAACCGAGACAGATGCACCTCACCGGCATCCATGTTAAGTTATTCTCTGAAACACAAAGGAAAACTGGTTATCTTCTTTTAAGGCACTAACATCATAGTGGTACCTGTAAGAAGCTGATGGACTGTCAATCACTGTCTTTATTTGTAAAATGCATCTAAGTAAAAATACTTAAAAAGTCCTAACATTTAATAAAATGTGTCAGCTATGTTATTATTAATACTGCTTATACTAATGCTTTAATATAATTGAGTGAAGCATTTGAAAGAGAAAACCTAACAAAGAGAGGACAGCTTAAAACTATAGCCATGGGTACTTACTGAAGTCAAATCAGCAAATCTTGATAACTGCAAGAAACACATTTATTTGTACATATAATTTTATTAGCCTTGAGATATTCTGCCTAGCATAGACTCTCAGAAAGAAATCAAAGTATCTTAAATCCTTAGTAAAGTGAATAGATATTGTTCTTGTGCATTTCATGCTATGTATGTCTAAAAATATGTTACTTATCAATAACTCAAAACACCATTGCTTGAGATAAACTGCCAAATATTTCAATTATCTGTTATGAATATTAATTTAATTCCAATTCTAATCATATATTATATAGCGTAAGCTGGAAAATGCATGATCCTAAGTCAGTTATTATTTAGATACAAACAATACAGATTTTTCCATAAAATATGACAGAAGAAAACAATATAGAATATTCTATGGCTTTTTCTTAGTTCAATATAATAAAATCATTATGTAATGCATATTTTTATTTTATCAGATAAACCTTATTTATAATATTAAATATAAATTCATGAGTCATCAAAGCCAAAGTTTGAGATTTTTGTTGAAAACAAAGTTCACAGTATCTTTTCAGTCACAAAGAATTTATTGTTATACAACTTGCTAATTAACTTTATTATAAAAATGAGCTAAGTTTTCTTAGACAGATGCTGGAACCAACATGATCCAACATGACCCACCAGGTATTTTTTAAATTCTTCCACATTTGAGACAACAGAAACTGTTGTATCAAGATACATAAGATATTTTGTCATGAACATATTTTTTAAAATTTCTCCCTGTCTTTCTGTCTGTGTCTCCGTGTCTGTCTGTCTGTCTGTCTGTCTGTCTGTCTGTCTGTCTGTCTCTCTCTCTCTCTCTCTCTCTGTGTGTGAAACATTGTTATCAGAGATATCAGGGGCCTCTGGAGGCAACAAAAGAATGTTGAATTCCTGTATATGGTTGCGAATGCTGGCTATTGGTGCTGGAATTTGAACACAGAATCTCTAGAAGAGCAGCAAGTGTTTTCAATAGCTTAATCTCTTCTGTTTCACTAAACAGCTTTTAAAAGTACATTTTTTGTAAGAACATGTCTCACTAAAGGACAGCATATTGGAAATGTCTGTTACCTTTATTATGAAATTTAATAATTTTAGTAAGATTATACTCAAATGACCTAGTTTACTTTTTTAATTTTCAAAATTAGTCATTTCTTTGGATTATGGACAGTAGAGCTGATTAGAAAATATGGTTAAACAGAAAAAAAATTTTTATGACCACTACAATGCAGCTTAAATGATTTATGTGAATGACTATCAAAATAAAGATTTAAAATATATTATGCATGGTTTATTATTATTAAATTATAGCTTTAGTATGGTATAGTAATATAGGAAATTCATTTCAAAGAAGTTTGTAGAACCAAAAAAACATATATTAAGTATGTTAGGGTATAGGAACTGTAGGTCACATTTGATTATTTCTATCTATAAACAACAAACTCAATACACTGCAAACTGCACTTTTTTAAACTGCTGGGTATGTTTTTTTTCAATAATTAATTTTTATTCACTTTACATCCTGATTGCAGCAGCCCCTCTCCTCCTTCTGTTCCCATCCTCACACTCCTCCCTATAGCCTCTCCCCTTGTTCTCAGAGAAAGGGATCCCCTTTCCCCAATGGGCACTAACCATCCCTGGTTCATCAAGACTCAGCAGGACTAATATCCTCTTCTACTGAGGCCAGAGAAGTCAGATCAGCTAGGGGTAAGGGGTGCAGTGGCAGGCAATGCACATCTGCCATGTGTTGGAGGGGGTTAGGGCCAGACCATGCCTAGACTTTGGTTTTTAATTCTCTCTCTGTGAGCCTCTATAGGTCTAGGTAAGTTTACTCTGTAGCTCTTCTTGTGTATCTTTGGCCACGTCAGCTCCCTCATTCTTCTCCCCACTCTTCCTCAAAACTCCAGAGCTCTGCCTATTGCTCCAATGTGGGTCTCAGAACATCAGCTGCTAGATAAATTCTCTCAGAAAACAGTCATGCTAGTTTCCTGACTGCAAGCATACAAAAATATTCTGTAATTGTCTTTCTTTTTTTATTCTTTATGTGGTTTGGGTATTAGGGTGAAAGTGGACTCATAAAATGAGTTTGGCAATGATTTTCCCATTTATATTTTTTAGAATAATTAAAGGAGTAGTGTAAATAATACTTTGAAAGTAGGGTAGAATTCTGTGCTAAAACCATCTGGCCCTTGGGGTCCATTTCACTGGAAGAATCCTCACTTTCTCTAATGAGTCCTTCTATTTCACTTGGGGTTACACATCTTTGTAAATTGTGTATCTTGTCCTGATTTAACTTTGGTAACATTGTCTATCAAGAAAATTATTTATTTATTTTAGATTTTCCAGTTAAGGGCATATATGTTTTTAATGTTTTTCTCAATTTTATTTCTCTTTTCAGTTCTGATTATATTTAATTTAGGTATTCCCTCCGTATATTTTAGTCAGTTTAGATAAAGTTGTGTCTATTGTTGATTTTCTTGTTCTCTATATTTTTATTTTCTTGATTACAGACATGAGTTCGATTGTACTGTGCTTTTTAGTCCTGTTAGGTATGCTTAGGGCTTTTTTTTCCTCTAGAGTTTTGTATAGGCTGTTACCGTCTACTGTAAGGTTTCTCTACTTTTATATAAGCACTTGATGTGATGATCTTTCTTCTTAGCATCCCTTTCCTTGTATCATATAAGTTCTAGTATTCTGTATATTCATTTTAATTCATTTCTAGAAAGTCTGATCTTTTTCTTTATTTCTATCTTTACCCATTTCTCATTTAGTAGAGGAGCTTATTAATATAGGGTTTCCACTATCCATTATCTACACTTTCTAATGCTTTTGCTTTTGATATCTCACTTTAACCCATGGTTGTGTGATAAGATGCAGGGATTTATTTCAATTTTCTTGCATCTGCTAAGAGTTGGTTAGTGTCTGAGTATTATCCAATTTTGTAGAAAGATCCATGAGGTACAGAGTAGAAGATATATTCCTTTGTGTTTGGATCAATGTTCTGTAAAAATCTGTTAGGTCCATCTGGTTTATAACATCTGTTAGCTCAATTATTTCTCTCTCTCTCTTTTTTTTTTTTGTCTGGATGACTTGTCCAGTTTTGAGAGTGGGGCCTTCAGTCTTTCACTATGTGGTGGTAACTTCACTTATAGTGGTGTTGCTTTGACAAAAGTGTACGCCATTATAATTAGCATATACAAATGTCATCTTGGTGGATTTGTCCTTTAATGAATATATACTATCTTTCTTCGTCTCTTTTATTTTGGGTTGGAAGATTTGTGAGAATTTAAAATGGTATAGGAACTTGAACTTGCTTATTAGATCAATTTGCTTGTTTTCTAACCCTTTATGCTGAGGTAATGTTTATCCTTGATGGTATGATTTTTTTTTTTTTTTGAGTCAGAAGGAAAAAGGTTGTTTAGTTGTTGTTATTGTTGTTTTATCCATTCCATTAGTCTGTGTTTCTTAGTTAGAATTTTACTGCTTTGAGTGCAAGGCCATACAAAGGAAAACATTTGACTAGGGCTGGCTTACAGGTTCAGATATTCAGTCTATCATCATCAAGGTGGGAGCATGGCAGAATCCAGGCAGGCATGGTGCAGGCAGAGCTGAGAATTTTACATCTTCATTTGAAGGCTTCTAGTGGAAGCCTGACTTCTACAAAGCTAGGTCAAGGGTCTTAAAGCCTCAGCCCACAGTGACATACCTACTCTAACAAAACCATACCTAGTCTAATAAGACCACACCTCTAAATAGTGACACTCTGAGAGCTAAGCATATACAAACCATCACATCCCACTCCCTGGCCCTCATAGGCTTGTACAAACACATGAGTCTATGGGGGCCATACCAAGCCAAAGCATAATAATAAAGCACATTTGGTGCAAATCCCAAAGTTCCCATAGTCTATAGCAGTCTCAACCATGTAAAAAGTCCAATGTTCAAAGTCTCTTCTGAGATTCATCCAATCACTTCACTGTAATCTGCAAAGCAAGATAAAAAACCAGCTTGGCAGACTCCAAACTCTGCATCTCCATGTCTGATGTCAAACTGGTATTCAGATATCCACTCATTTTTTTTATCTTTGTTGACTTCAGCACACTTATTTCTCCTGGGCTGGTTCCCGTCCTTGTTAGCAGCTTTCCTTTGCAGATATCCCAAGGCTGTGGCATCTCTAACATCTTAGCATCTCCAAGGCAAAGTCAATGTTACAACTTCTTGTTTTAATAGCTGGGATCTACATATGATGTTCTGGGCTCCTCCAAAAGGCTGGTGTCACTTCTCCAGCTATGCCCTCTGTAGAACTCAAAGCTCAGATTGATCCACTCTACTGCTGCTGCTGTTCTTGGTGATCATCCAATGGTACTGGAATCTATAATACGTGGAGTCTTCCTTTTCAACTAGGCTTTACCAGTAGCCTCTCATGGGCTTTCTTCACCTCAATGATACGGGTCTCACTGTAATCACTATTAATTTCTTAGATCCAGATAACCAGCATCAATCACCCTACTAGTCTCCTCCTCTTGACTATAAAGCCATAGCAAAATGGCCAGAGCTCCTGAGTTACGTTACTTTCTGTCATTGGAACATGACCCTCTTGTTATACTATATTATCACCAGATTTCTGCTTTCCACTGGTTTCCTTTACTGCCTAAGCTTGACTCTCCTGGAACTTGCTCTTTATGCTGACATTGAACTCAGAGATGTGCATAGCTCTGTCTCCTTAATGCTGGGATTATGGAGTTGTACCAACATGCTTGAATCTAAGCTGTTCTTTATCTGAAATTTACTCTATACCAACTTGTTCTTGAATTCAAGAGATCTACTTGCCTCTGTCTCTTCTGATTAAAGGCATGTACTATCATGTTGAGATCTAAACTTAGCTGGGAGAGACCTTGCCCCAAAATCAACACTCTCTTGAACACAGGACAAGCTCCATTGTACTTCCAGGTATCCTTTTAATTTTTGAACCTTATATTTTGTAGTTTTTCTTTCTAAGCTTACACTTTATATTAAAAAGCTTTTCATTAGAGTGAACTTTAGTAACCACACAACAGAATTTAGACTGTTTTGAAACTTCCTTTGTCAAAGCAATTAAACTAAAATGTTCACGTTAACCTCAGGCAGACCCTTTGGACAATGACAAAAACCAGCCACATTCACCAAAAATTCACAAACGAGTCTCTAGGCCACATACTAATATTCTTCTCCACTGATACCTCCTGAGCTAGGCTTCACAGTTCAAATCACCCTCGGCTACAAATTCTTCTATATTCCTACTAAAATAGACCATTAAGCCCCACTTAAAGCATCCCAATGTTTTACATATCCAAATTTCCAAAATTCACATTCATCCAAACAAAACCATGGTCAGGCTTATCATACCCCATTCCCAGTATCAACTTCTGTCTTAGTTTGGGTTTACTTCTGTGAACAGACACTATGACCAAGGCAACTCTTATAAAAGACAAGAATTATTTGGGTCTGGCTTATAGGTTCAGAGGTCCAGAATTTGAGACCAGTATCATCAAGGAGGGAGCCTGGCAGCATCCAGGGAGGCATCGTGCAGAAAAGGCTGAGAGTTCTACATCTTCATCTAAAGGGAGCCAAGGAGGAGGCTAAGAAGACAATCTCAAAGCCCTCCCCCACAGTGACACACTTCCTCCAACAAGGCCTCACCTACTCCAACATGGCTATACCTCCTAATAATGCCACTTCCTGTGCCAAGCATGTGCAAACCACCACAGGTAACAAAAAAAAAAAAAAAAAAAAAAAAAAAAAAAAAAAAAAAAAAAAAAAAACTAGAATGGAAAATAACCTCCTCACTAAGCAGAAGATGATTCAGTGAAACATCACAATAACGGGAAGGGCCCATCTTTTTGGATGCTGTTGGCTGAGGAGGATCTCAAGGCTTCACAAATCAGAAAGACTATTGACACCATTGTTTGTTACATACTTGACATATAAGTTAAGTTGTTGTTACCATAGGCTTTGGCTGTAGTACATGAAGAAAACATGTTGGGACTGAGCTGGAAGCTACTTGCATACAGACTGTCTTTCATAATGCCAGAAAAGGTTATCTACATAGGTATCTGGAAAACAATTTCTATCAGTGCTTATTTATACTGGGCTATGGTCCTGATATCCAACCATAACACCACACTAGTCAACAAGTTCCACTATAATAGTATTGACAGAACTTTTTAGGTGTATAAAGCATTTCCACAGGAGAAAATTCGTATCTATTAAGGCAAAGCTGAGCAGGGGCCCAAGGCTATGAAGCTAATAGACTGTAGGTAAGCCAATGATGGAGATTTGTTAAATAGTTGTGTTGTGCACTAGTCAGACTGCTTCCTAAATATCTGTGTTAAAAACCATAGAATATTACTGCATATAGATAATGGTTACTATCAATCCGGAATTGGCATTGGAAGGAAATTTTGCATGATAAAATTTTTATCTTAATGGATTTCTGAGCTATATTAACAAATACCTTTCTCTGTAATAGAGGAGAATATTTTAATATGTATTTATGTATGTATCACACATGAGTACATTAGTTGTTTTCACTCCTCTGCCATTTTATTTTTATACACATTGGTATTAGCATATCCTCAACTTAACTTCAAGCTGTCTTCTAGCATAATAATTTTGTACACAAAGATATACATTCATGCTCTATTACTGATAAATATATTTGCTTCTTAATGTTGGGGATGGTGCCAGTGTTTATACTAAGAAAAGGTGTAAGTCAAATGTTAATGATTTTAAAACATCTACATTTCTTTCATTTCATTAATCTGTTTACGTTTCCTTCTGCAATATGGTTGAAGGATTGTCTAAATTTTATGACACAGTCAATTAAATTCCTCTGTGATTTACATAGTTTTTTTCAGTAATTGCAATAATTTTCCTCTTTATGTGATGTTTTTCGACAGTTAAATGTGACTCTGCCTTTCATAGTTTTCACTTTTTAATAGACATCAACGCTTAATCAGTAGATTCATGTTTAATAAAAAAAATCATTGAAAACTGACAATTTATGTGTACAACCATGTCCAATATAAGAAATCACACAAAGCTACTTTTTTCTTTATCAAATGCAAAGAATGTGTTATAACTATTATTAAAATGTATAGTATAATACATCTAGGTGAAGTTATTTGTTTATAGTACTGATGTTTTGTTCCCTTGGAAACATACTCCAAAACTGTTTTTAAAAGTTATACATTAGTCACAGATTGGCCCATTTGAACTGCCATTGATTCACACACTAGCACTGGCTTATACACTGTTGTTCTTCAAATACCAGAGTTATTGTACTTGTGCCTGGTAATCATGTGTTCTGTAAGCTCAAGCTCAATTGGATGTGCCTTTCCAGGAAGAAGAGTTTATCACTAGTATGGATAGATAATGTCATACAGTTGCTATTATTATTTCCACGGTGAGCAAAGATCTTGCTAAAATTTGAGATGGAGAAAGGACACTCTACTATTAGTCAAACCCACTTGGCCTAGCCAAACATTTAGTATTTGACTAACTTATGATGGTCAGCATTAACCATCACTAAGTCCCTTGGCACACTTTGGAGGAAAAGCATAGGTATATGACCACACACACACACAAAATTTAAAACGCTATCCTCTTCAGTTTCTTATGCCTGATTTGGAGCTCAGAATAAATATTCCTCAAGACAGAAAAAAGTCATTAATTTCTGGTGAGTATATTTCTTTATATTTTTAGAAAACAGCCATGACAATGAATACACACAAGCTATAAGATCTTTGATACAGATTTACCTTGATGAGCTGATCAATAAAGGAAATAATGGATCTCCAGTCACAATTTGAATTTCATGTATACTTGGAATGGCTTGAAAATTTAAATTGATCCCACAGTTTCTAGGGACATCCTGACTCAGTAGGTATTTTACTTGAATGATTGATGTTTTCCAAATTGTCTCAGATACGCAGAGAAATCTTTCAAAAATTCATGGCAAAGTGATACCACTTCTCTCAATGAAAGTCTTAGAAGAAAAGATAATAAGTGAATATTATAAAAAGACACTATATCCATGTATAAAATGTGATAATGAAAATCATTATTCTATATAATTTTTACAGGAGATCTTGGTTTTTTATCTTTTGGAAAGGAATGTTTCAGTTAAAAGGAAAAAATTAAATAAGAATTTATTTAGCACAGTATAAACTTCAAAGAAAGATTTGACTGGTATTGTCCATAAAAGTTGTATACTGTTCTGTAGATATGAAAGAATTTATAATGCATATTTATGATATAGATATAGTATTATAGGTTACAGTATCTTTTTCATATTCCTCCAAATTATGTAAAACTAAAATACCCTTTAATGATATTTCTTTCTATTATACCTTAGGAAAGTAAAAAAATAGAATAAAATAAAACAAAGGAGAAAAGGTTCTTATAACCCCGTATAAGTGACATTTTAATAAAGTCAGGGTCCAGACATTGTACTTTTTTACATTCCTGAAAGAAGGGAAAGTGCCTCTGGTGCTTTAGTTTCTGATAGAGCCCTGGAATCGTACCACAGGCTCAAACTGCTTACCCACAAAGGGCAAGTTGGCCATCAGCAGACACATTTACTAGGTTTCTAACTCCTTTCTAGCAAGTATCAGCACGCTATACATGAAGAAAAAAATGAGGAAATCATGGTAAAAAATGCCTGACCTTGGTGTTGTGTTCAGCTCTAGTTTTATGTTCCTGGTGACCTAAAGTGACTTGTATCTTTCTCCTATGGGCAGAGGTTCAGAGGGCAGCAGCAGAACACTGCAGACACAGAAGAGCCCAAGGTCTACTTCAAAGCATTTCAGTATCTCTTCTTTATCAGCTTCCCCAGCCTTCTACTTTTGGAATATTAAAGTGCAGCAATACATTAACATAAGTTACTAAGCAAGTACTGATTTCACATTTGTGTAATTCTGATAATCCCACCTGACCTCTGAATGTTCTTTTTTAATGTTATGAAACTAAGTGACACATAAATTTTCTTGGGCATTGTGGTGTGTTCAGAATAAGGTCACTACTGCAGGAAACAAACGACTACAACGTCGAAGCTGAGGAACACGGTTTTGTCCCACACATAGCTTCAGGTTCAGGTTGATGCATGTTCACTACACATTTAAGCCAATTTTACATTGACCTGCTTAGTAAATTCTTTAGTTCTCCCAGATAATAAAAACAAACACATATCAAGACTGAGAAATGCAATATCTTTATATATTTGGTAGTAAATATTAGAAAGTTATATGTATTTACTTAAAAAGTTTCTATTAATGTTAATATGTAGAAAAAAGAATTAATTTTTAAAACTCTCATATTTTCTGGCATATTGAATTAATACCCTAAAAATAGAGGCAATATAGGAACTACACAAAAATCAATGTAAATGAATAGTCCTTGAAACTGACCCTTACATTTTGTAACATATAAATTCTGGGAAACACTGAAATCTAAATCCAGCCTTCTGCAAAACAATCTTAAAAATTATAAAAAAATTATTCAAAAATCTACTAAAATATTTGACTGATAGAATTAAATAGTACAATAAATACGGAAAACAACAAACTCTAGTAATTTCTAGTAGCGTTAGGAACTGAGATTTCTCAAAGGCCAATAGAGAAGAGTCAGTAATTAACAGTAAATGATTTACATTATCAAGGGATATCTTAATTAAAAAAATTAAAAAATACAAGCAGTGAATCACTTTCTGCATAATTTTTATTTTTAATATTTAACATAGTATGTACTTTTGTCTTATCTTATTTCCAAAATTTTATAAGTTTCTTCTGATACTGATTATTATGTAAATATATCTGATTCTTTTTATTTGTGGATTTGTTTATTGTTAATAATTTCTTTACTACTTCTAGATGAAAAGAATGTTGAAACTTCAGCAACAATAGAAGTTGATATATTGTATACATCTAAGCAAATATATCATTTACCATAAATTAAAATTAATAAATAACTGATTTCAACTTTTGTTGATTTTGAGAGAAGTTTCTAAGCTGATGAAGTAACAGAACTATTAAATTCTTACAATAACTTCACTTCACCAATCAGCAAAATCATTTACCCTGTTAGCTTTTATATATTCAAATTTTGAGATCCTCTAATTTCCAAATACTTATTCCTGCAATTTCTCCATAGTACTGAACTTGAATGACTTCAGTAGACGCTGCCTGTGGGCTCCATGTGCCCCATTTCTTTATTACTTCTATTCATACTTTCTTTAGTTTCTTTATGACTCTTTAATATGTCATGGCACCAAAAACCTTAGAGTGTAATTTGGGAGAAAAAAAAAAATCTCAAATGATTTCATGTTCTTTTTCTTCACAGAAACAGCACAACTATAGAAGCAGGCATGGGTTTTAATGCATGAAAATTGGCTTTCCTATGGGATTCCCTCTGAGAAGAGCTTAGTACTTAAGAGCATAAAAACACTTAACCAAGTTTCTGGTCTTAAATTACTATCTTACAAACTTTTCATGGCTTTACATAATCAAGGCTTTGAGCTTTTCAGTGTCAAGAGGCAAGAGGAAAGGAACTATTCTCAAATAATGTTCATACATGTACATCTAGATATACATAGTTACTATGTAATCGCATAAAGTAAAATAATTGCCCACATTAGACTATTGTTAAATAAAGTAGATTGATTTGGAGATATTTCAGGATTCTTATTTTAAAAATTCTGTAATTGAGTACATGTTAATCAAAATTTTGAGACCTAATTAGGCTTTCTTTATAAGAGCACTTTTAGTACAATTATATTACTACTATATTAGAAAGACATCCATATTATAGCAGTGGATGATGACTAAAATAAATGCCAATATTAATCCCATTTTGAGAGATGCTTAGGAATTTCTGAAGACAGTAAAAGCTGAGAAGCCGAGGTCATTTTAGCTTCCAATGCAGCTTCAGAAAGTATGAGTAATCACAAGCAAGATATCCACTGTAGCCCACTAACGGTCTAATTAATTCAATTACATTGGTCAAATTCATGATTTCTAGTGTTCAGTAAAATTTTTTATTCATTAGTATAAAAGCCAGAGAACAGGGCATTCAAGGAAACCCTTCTGTGGACACAGCAGGACAGCTGTGCATACAAACTCACCAGAGTTGTAGCCCAATGAACAAAAGCTGTGCCCTCCCAAAAGAGGAAATCCCAGACCTAGTGTCTTAGGGTTTTACTGCTGTGAACAGGTACCATGACCAAGGAAACTCTTATAAGGACATTTAATTGGGGCTGGCTCACAAGTTCAGAGGGTCAGTCCATTGCCATCAGGATGAAAGCATGTAAGCAGGCATTGTGCAGGAGGAGCTGAAAGTTCTAAATCTTCATTTGAGGACTGCTAGCAGAATGCTACCTTCCAGAATGATAGGGCTAGGGTATTAAAACCCGCACCCACAGGAACACACCTATTCCAACAAGGTCACATATCCTAGTAGTGCCACTCCCTGGCCCATACATACACAAACCATCACACCTATAGAGAAAGTCTTGAGAGGTTTTAGCTGCTTAGGTGTCAGTTTTCTGTGAGTGTAGCATATGAAAAATCAGTTATGCTCCAAAGAAATAACAATTCTTTTCAGCACAAGTTGACCTAAATGAGGAAGAAGAGAATAGGGTGAGGAGAGAAGGGTTGGATCTGGGAAGAGTAAGTCAAGTGAGCATGAATATGATCTAAAGACACTCTATGAGATTTTCAGAATATACGAAAAATGATGATTTCACAAAGTAATGTTAATTCATCTACCTAATACTGGATTTTAAAAAGACATGTTTGGCCAGGCAATGGTGGTACATACCTTTAATCCCAGCAGAGACAGATGGATTTCAGAGTTCGAGGCCAACCTGGGCTACAGAGTGAGTTCCAGGACAGCCAGGGCTACACAGAGAAACCCTGTCTCAGAAAACCAAAAAAAAAAAAAAAAAAAAAAAAAGTTTGTATCAATTTTGACTATGTAGTATGTATGACATTGATCTAGATATCGTTATCTATCTATTATATGTCTGTCTATCTCTCTCTCTCTCTCTCTCTCTCTCTCTCTCTCTCTCTCTCTCTACCTATCTATCTATTATCTCTACTTGGTATGAAGGAAAATCATGATTGCAGAGTATACACGATTAAGTTGCAGGCATTTTTTTTCAGTTAAATTTATAAAATCAGTTTCTCTTTACATTATCATATATAACATTTTAAAGAAAAGGTAAAAATGACTGATTTGTGCAATCTACATGAAGCCATATATTTTTTTCATTACAGTCACATTGAATATCTCATAAAATATCAATATGTCCATTTTAATCCAAAGGAGTATGCAAAAATAGTCAATTAAAGTGAACATCACTAATACATAGATATATTCAAAGAAATGATTAAATATTAACAAAAAGAAACTGCTCAGTTACATTGACTAATACATTCTGTAAATAATAATGTATAAAGATTTTGTATATATACTCTAGTGATTTATATAAAAATGGCACCTGTGAGCGTATAAACTTGAATAATTGCCACCAAGGAGTGGATGTCTTTGAAAGAGTCAGAAGAATTAGGAGGTGTGATCATTTGGAAAAAGTACATCACTGGGGGTAGAGTGGGCTATGGTGGTGTTGGGGAGGAAAGCTGCGGGTGAAAGGGGGAAGAGTTTTGATGTTTTGATAGCTTATACCAGACCCAGGGTCCAGGTATCTGTCTGTCAGTCTGTATTTCTGTCTTTGTTTCTCTCTCTTCTTCTCTGTCTCTCTCATCTCTGTTCCTCCCTTTCCTCCTCTCTCATTCTCTCTCTTCCCTGAGCCTTTCTCTATTTCTCTCCCTCTCAGCCTATGCTTCAGGATGTAGCAATGAGCTACTATCCCAGCATGATGCATGTCACCATGCTGATGTCCTTATGAAAGCAGACTAAACCTCTGAAACTGTAAACAATTATTATTTTTATTTTTATTTTTTGGTTTTTCGAGACAGGGTTTCTCTGTGTAGCCCTGGCTGTCCTGGAACTCCCTCTGTAGACCAGGCTGGCCTCGAACTCAGAAATTCGCCTGCCTCTGCCTCCCGAGTGCTGGGATTAAAGGCGTGTGCCACCACATCTGGCTCTATTTTTATTTCTAGACTACTGTGAAAAGTGTTGAAATGAACAGGAGACTGCATTATTACTTCTTCAATTCACTGATTTGATTTACTTTGCAACATCCATTGTAAAAAGATATTTTAGTTTTTTAAGCATGTTTGGCTACTTTGTCATATCAGAAGAGTTAGAACATGTTCTAATTAATTCTGGTTCATGACTGAAATAAACATGACAAGTATAATTTTCCTAGCACTGCCTATCTACAGTTAATTGGAATCTTCTAGGCTGAACCTGTTGTGTTATGGCAAATCTATAGGAGTTAGTAGTGAGCTATAGAAAATGGAGTTCTGTGAATCCCAGTGAGCTAAGTATATTCCAGGATCTGCTGACCAGGTAAAAAGAATCCAGGTTCTAGTGATGTGTCCACATCAGAGAAGAAAACCTAAGAAGCAGAAAGACAAGTGGTATAACTGGAACAACAAAAGATTCTCCTGAAAGAAACATAAAAGGATTCTAAAGGATTAAAGTAGTAATTCTGTTTTGTAAGACTGGATTTATTTTTTAATAGGATGAGAACCAAAAAAAATTTATGATTCTTATCTCCAAAAGTATAAAAAGAGTAATTCCTCCTAAAAAAAAAAATACAGTTAGCTTTCTCAAAGAAGGCCACTCTGGGTCACAAATTAGTGAGGTGGGTTGTGGATCCAACCCATTCACTGATGGCTTTGTCTATCTACTGGAGGTGGTCTCTTCCAGTTCCATCTCCGCACTATTGGGCATTTCAGCTAATATCCCATTGAGTCCCAAGAGCTTTCCCCATTCCAGTTCTCCAGAACTGAGGTCCCCCAGCCCTGTCCTGTAACCTCAGCAGCTGCACATTTCTATTCATCTTCCTGTTCCTCTAGGCTTCTCTCTTGTCTTCTCCCATCCTCCATATCTGACCCTGCCTTCTTTTTCCCCTCCAAGTCCCCTCTCCCACACAATTTCCTCCCTCTGTCTTCCATGATTATTTTGTCCCCCCTTCTAAATGGAATTGAAGCCTCCTCACTTGAGCCTTTCTTCTTGTTTAAGTTCTTATTGTCTGTAGGTTGTATCATAAGTGTGTTGTATTTCTTGGCTAATAGGTGATGGCAATCCCATAGGAAAGTCAACATTGTCAATTATCCAGGAAACCTTGGAGCTCCTGGAAAGTAAGCCACTAACCAAAGAGCATACAGGGGCTTGCCAGATATCCCCATCCCTGACTGCCTTGTCTGGCCTTAGTGGGAAAGGATGTGCCTAACCCTGTAGAGACTTGATGCCCCAGAGAAAGGGGGGGGAGGGGTGGAGAGGAAGCACTCTCTCAGAGGGAGGATGGGGTAAAGAACTCTGGGCAGGGGACTGGGAGGGGGGCAACATTTGGGATGTAAATAAAAAGTAATAATAAAAATAAAAAAGAAAGTCGTTTCTACTCAGCCAAATACCCAAATCTTAAATGTTGATTGGAAGGGAGGCAATAAAACAGAAAGGTTAGAAGTATAAATTATTAAATTCTATGATGTGTAAAATTATGTTCAAATGTACAATTAAGAAGAAGAACAAATAAGGCTACATATACATATATTGTTGCATGCCATATGTATTATCATATCCATGTTTATATGTCAGTGAACACATAGAGTTATATACAAATTCATACATACATAAAAGTATGAATATATAAATGAACCAGAAATAATATCACACATTTTATTCACATATTCATTAGAATATTTTCATAAAAACATTTTCATATTCAACATTTATATGCCCACAGGGAACATAAAATATATACATGATAGCCACACAAACATATACACATATATATCAGCATAATCTAAATATATACAAGTAGTTGTATATGAGACACACATACGTACACACATTAAAATACATGTTTAAATCAGGATGAGAAGATGGCCATTTACAAAGAAAGTTTTGTAACAAAAATCATCAGAATAAAGAACTAGACAGAGTAGAAATGTAGCTCAGAAGTAGAAAAAAGTTTACAATGCACAAGAACATGAATTTAATCCACACCCAAACAGATATTTTTAAAGATACAGTTAAACATCTGTAAGTTCCATAACATAAAACCAAATTTGTAGGATTAAATGTAATAATCTCTGATAAGACTATTTCTATTTAAACCCTTTAAAACTGAAAATGGAACAATAAAGACAATATTAGAATTTTTGTTTTTAAAAATAACAGTTTTTGAAACATCCACAGTTTTCTCACTAACATTTTAGCAATAGTGAGACCTTTATATACATGTGAAAATAGTGTAATCTCCTTAGCATCCTGTAATTTTTTTCCTTTAATACTGTCATATAGAGTTCTGTGAGCATACTCAAGAGCATTCCCTTTTATAAGAATGTGATTACTTTCTTAAAAAGTGGATCCAGAATTTATACCCACACATGGTGTTTCCTGTAACACATTATTTTTTTTTCTAACTATCCACTCATGGCCACAGCTCTTCTCAGTTTCTTATTTCCAACATGCAGGTAGACATGATAAAACATGGACTCTGTGTTTATAGGAGCTGCAAGGGCAAAGGAAAAATTGAGTTAGGCTGTTCAGCATATTTAGGACTCATTCAAACATTTGAACTCTATTAATTTGAATAGTGTGTTTTCCTGAATTTAATGAGCCTATAAGAAAGCAAATATGTTGCTAATAGTATACTGGGACATTAAGAAATTTCAATTTCCTTATGGTATGTTAGCATAATTCTAAACACCTTTCTTTGGCAACTGTGTTCTAAAGTGTCAGTGTGCCTGAGGCCTACTTCTTATTAAGCAAACTCAAAAGAAATATTCCCGCTGTGTCCTAATCCATTTGGGGACATATTTGCATTTCCATGCCTCTTGGAAATAGTCTTCAAGTTCACCCTCCTCAGCAAACAAGTGATACTTGCTGCCATTCATTCACCTAGGTTCACATTCATAATACTGCATTCGTTCACCTATGTTCACATTCTGTTATATATCTACTGATTCCACATATTCTGCAGAATGTTTCTCTGCCCAGTTTCTTAATAACCCCCTTATCTTCTGCCATATTCCACAATGATTTGCCGAATAATTGAATATAGCAAGCTTTACTGATGGTTGCTTCTGGAGGAATGAATTTCCTAGGGAGGACATCGCTTACCTGTACCTGGAGGTAACTGACTGGCTGGCATCTTTCCATTTTTTCTTTCTTCAGTATTTTGTTCTTCTTTCCTTCCTTCCTTCCTTCCTTCCTTCCTTCCTTTTTTCCTCTACTGGCTGGTTTTGTGTGTCATCTTGATACAAGCTGGAGTTATCACAGAGAAAGTAGCCTCCCTTGAGGAAATGCTTCCATGAGATCCAGCTGTAAGGCATTTTCCCAATTTGTGATCAAAGGTGTGATGGCCCATTGTGAGTGGAGCCATCCCTGGGCTGGTAGTCTTGGGTTCTATAAGAAGGCAAGCTGAGCTCTGTATGTTCCCTCTCCCTACTGTCCAGCATTTTATCTAAGGCCCCTCCCTTTGAGTCCTGAGACTCTCTCACCGCCCAGGTCTCTGGTGCATTCTGGAGGGTCCTCCCAACCTTCTGAGGTTGTATCTGGACCACAAGGGCAAGTTCCCAGCATGGTTCCAGCTAGGCCACCCAATGCTGCCATTGGCTAGAGGCAGGGTCATCTCTCCTGATCTCATGCTCTCTAGGCTGGCTTATCACCAACCTAACATCCAAAGCCAGCTACATTGTGATGCCCAGCCAAGGTTCTGGTCCTCTCTCCCCAGTTCTATGGCCAGGAACACAGCTAGCCGGTTCTCTCATGATCACAGAATGGGTCAGCTCTCCCTGGTACTGGAGATTGGAACTCAGGTCTGGAGAAAGAGGGCATTACCCTCACACCCAGGCCTCCTCAGGGCAGATCTCAAACTCTTGCCCTGAGGGATGGCTCACTTGCACCCACCTCCAATTGTGCCTCAAGGATCATTTCTATTGTGCTGACCAGGTGAGATGCAAGGTCCACTCTCAGGCGCTGAAGCTGGAGAGTGGCAGTGCTAGCTCCCCAGAGCTCATGACCCTGTGAGCGGCATTGCTACTGCCAGAGGTAGGTGGAGGGTGGATCTCATTACTCCATAGCAGAGTTGTGGCAGGGTCAGTTTCTCCCGAATTCATACCCAGGGATTGGCTAGTTGCTAGAACCAGCACCCCTGTGCTTCCTAAGCAAGGTGCAGGGCCAGCTCTCCTGAGTGCTGTCGATGGTGAGAGATGGGGCCAGCTCTCTGGATTGTTGCATCCAGTGAGCAGGACCAGTTATGAACAGCTCCTGGACATCTATGAGGTCCCCTGTAGCTGCCCCAACCAGGGAATTTCCTGCGTTCTCTAGTGGTAATATGAACCATGGGCATTGGCACAGTCCCTGGCCACTGAGCAGTTATAGACTCAGACGTGCTTCTCAGTGTCAGCTTCGTCTGGGACCTCATCATGACCTCATGTGACATGACTGGTCCCTCATTACACACTGCTCCTCTTCTGCCTTGACTATCCATTTCCATCTCTCCTCATAATGCTCAAGCTGCTCCACGACAATGCTGTTTCTCTCACATCTGCTCACCATACTGTGGTGGGTGGCTCCTGCTGCAGGCTGGCCGCATGGGCTGTGTACCACATGGCTGGTGGCAAATGGGTGTCTATGCCCTGCCTTCCCATTCACTGGAGGGCAAGTCTGTGGGTGGCATGGCAGTCTGCAGGAGTGCTGCAGTGCCTGTTTGATTTTATTTGCTTTGATTTGTATGAGTCCAAGACACAAGATAGCTTTGGCCATCAAGCCAGACATCAAGGTGGAATGTAAAAGCAGAGCTCTCTGCCCTGCTCCTGACTGACATAAGGAAACCACCATCAACCAAGTGTCTCTTTGCCCATTGTCAGGGGATATTTTCATACTTTAATGAGGTAACTTCTGTGGTTGCCATTTTACAGAACCTCAATACTCAACTGTAAGTCTCAGGGCTAAGGTCTATAAAAGTCTGACTGGTGAATATAGCACATATTAATTTCTTCATCACGCACAAGTACAAAGAAAACTTAATCTTTGTATATTTTTAATCTGTTATTGGTTGAAACATGTAATAGTTTATTACTATAGAATAAAATATATAGGTATATCCATGTGTATATAGTATAAGATATATTTATGTAATTATATCATATACATCAGAGAGATTAAATAATATTTTCTCTACAGACAGTAAATAAAATAATTTGGTCTCTCTCAGACCTACAAATTTCAAGGTAAGAGGTATCTTCTTTAGGCCAAGATAAATTGTGAAGTCATTGGAATTTAATGTCCTTACAATACGTATTTTCATATTTCAAATTATTTTATTGCATTTTAATGTATACATTTGTATTAACACAGATTTTAAGGTGCTTCAAGAGGCATAGTTCAATAATTACATGTCGGGTGAGGTGTCATGTGACACCCAAATAATCCACTGGTTAATTTCACTTCCCCTAAGGTAGATTTCACTCAGAGGTCAGCAGCCATTTTAGTACAACTTTACCAAGACAAGGACGTGGGTGGAAGCAGAATAAGCCAATTTTCAGGAAGCATTAACTGCTGACACACAAGCTCAAACTCTCTTGATACTACCTTGACTGTTGTGAGGGGCCTTTCTCGAAAAGTTAATTGATATGTTTAAGTGGAGTTGATTCTGCTGCTTGAAATCGTACGTTCTACAGGAGTAAGGAAGTCATGGGTGATCATGGACTCCACATGGTAACTGGAGACTGAGGAGAAGTGCTCTCAATACTTCAATGAAGAAGACACATGGGAAGATTTGAAGTACATCAATAAATATCATCCCTTCAAAATAATTTGGTAACACTCTAGGAGACTCCATGACTCTGTAATTACTAGACCATAACATTTTAATTAAGGTTCTAATTTGAAAATATGGTTGGCTATTCGCAAGGGGCTCTATTTTTGCTTATTATAATTTACATTAATTAACCTAAAGTAACATTTAAGATTCCTCCAGCAAATAAACCTAATTATTTGGAAGGAAAGAATGCTAACAATGGGATCACAGATTAACATAAAATTATTACAAATCCACTAGTGTGGATTATTTAACCATTAAAATAAATCATCTTATTTATTACTGAACAGCATTTTTGAGTAAATCTTACTTGCTTACAGCAGACAGAAATAAAGCACAAACTATGATTGTTCTTTCCTGTATGAATGCATATTTTTCTCAGATGGCTGTCATCACATTTTATGTGTAGGAGGTGTATCTGTGTGAATGCAGTGCATGTTCATGAGTGTGTCCACACAGACATGCAGAGACCGGAAGACACTAGGTGTCTTTGATTATTATTTTCTGACTTATTGCTTTGTGACACTCTTTTGCTTGCCTGTAGGCTTTCCTTTTGGGCTAGGGTGGCTGTCCAGTCCATGAATGATGAGGTTATGGGAACTGTGAACTACACCTACCTGACCTATTATTACTTGGGTGATGACATTTATGCTAAAGTCCTTATGATTGAGTAACAACATTCTTAAACATGGAGACAACTCCCCAGACTCTGTTTCTTATTTTTATGAAATATATTTTATTACTATTGTCCATTTTGATTATGTGAAGAGGTAAGATTTGAGAAGGGACTGTGGCTACTCTGTTGGTACATGAACTGACTCACATGACTTTCCAATTCATTCTTTTCTAGCTAATGCATTTGTTGAAAATACAAACATATTGTCAAATGAAAAACTTTAAACCTAAAAGTTCACTATTCATTTCAAGTAAACTATATCTATGCATCTATTTTCCTATGAATTAGAGACATTAAATAGAAATTTGATTTGTGGTGGAGGTTTTCTGGGTGTGTAATATGAACAGATGTTAGCAGACAATGTGCAAGAAGAGACTGCTTAAAGGAAATGCCAAAATAGTTAAGACTTTATGATTCTTTCCTTGAGTATTTTAGAAATATCTACACTGGAATCCTTGATCATGTAGAATCATCCTAGTTTGCTTATGGGACACAATTCTATGTTCTTTTGTAAGCAGAAATGATTGAGGACCACTGATAAGTTTATCAAAATTACATTATTTTGTTTTAGCTGAGACCCAGAAGGTTATTTTTGTCAAATACTACTCTTCTTGTTTTTAATGTATGACAATTATTTATTGTATTGAAGCATTTATTAATCAGAATCATATGCAGTTTCACTCAATGTCTTAAAATCAATGGGAATCATCTTCTGAAATATTTTATTTCCAATAATGTTTATTTCTACTTCTGGAAAAATGCAAACTGAAACTGTCATGCCAGTGCTTACCAAAGTGAATTACTAACTGAAATCCTTGAAAATGTGTACCAGATTGTGACTCCTTTGTAGCTGTGAAGTTACTATTGAACAGAGATTTTTGAAAGGTAAAAGCTTAAAGAGCACAATGGCAGAGAATGTTAAATGCATACCTACAGTGAGAGCTCAATTCATTAAAAGTCATTGTATTATATATTTTTAAGGCCTCTATTGGAAGCCATTATGGTAACTTGTATAAACACAACTGTCATATTGCAATGTTTAGCAAGAATTGCTTTGCTGAGACAGTGCAAGAATAGCTTATGCAAAAAAATTAGGAAAAGGGGCTGAATAGAATTTTTCAGCATTTTGATAGAAGATATTGGCTAATTTTTTTGGTTACTGTTGATGCTGTTTTACATGAGAATTTTGTTGTTGTTTTGGTTTTAGTGTAGCCTGTATTTATGTATTATGAACATGCATTAGCCAGCTGATGTGCAATTCATGCTAGATTAATTCTATATCCTAAAAAACAAAACAAAGTGTAGTGTTATTAAATGAAAAAAGACTATGTATAGCAAAGTCAACAGGATAGGTGGAACTCTCTGCCATTTACTCAAACTAAAAGAGATTCCACTCCAAAATAAATAACTCAGAAAATGTAAAAAGTTAAAAAGTTAATGTAATCAATAATTGGAAAATTGCCTTGAAAAGGAACTTTTCAAATGGATTCAAATGATCGATAAATACATGAAACATGTCCAACAATACTTAGGTATAAGCGAAATATAAATCAAAATTCTACTGGAATGTGTTGACATACCATTCAGTTATGGATATCACCAAGAAAATGTAGACACTGCTCTTGGGATGTCACTGAGTCAAACCGCTGGAAATTAGGAGTCAAGATGAGCATATGGCTGAAATGTCTATACACCACTGCTCAGTGTCACCTTGGTACATTTCTGTTGATGAAGTGATAAAGAGATCGTGTACATGTCGCCACACACAATGACATACTTACTATTCAGCCACAAGCTCAACTATAACATTTTCTGAGAAATGGATGAATGAAAGAAATATCAGTGTGTCAGTGTGTGCCATTGTAAATTAGCCATAGAAAGGCTGTTTCCAGTAGTTTTCCTTAATAAGCAAAGACTAATTTTAATTATTTAATAACAAATTTTGGAGATCATATTTACAAAAGACCTCTGGAAGCATAGCTGCAGACAGAAAAGTGATGAGTGTTCATACAATCATATTACATTGTATCCACATATGAAAAGAAAACAATTGGGTGCATCATATTGAAAAATTTTACATGTCAACAAAACACAGAGAGGAAAGGACATAGATAATATAACAGTAAGAAATAGTAACTTTAAAAACTAAAGAACTTACTGAATTTTAATAACTGCTCTCCTTGGATTGGTTCTTTATTAATCTGTTCAATTGTTAACTAATATGAACCAAATATGAGTTAGGTGTTTGTAAATCTCAGTATTCAAGTAGCAGACACTGTTGTAGTTTAAGGGTTGCCTCGTTTATAAATGGAGATTCTGGTTCACAAGTGTGGGAAATAGAAAAATAGACATAAAGAAAAAAGGGAAGAGGGAGGGAGGAAGGATGAGAGTGGGACAGAGGGTGGAATGGAGGGAGGGACAGAAGGAAGGAGGCTGTATATGTTATTATGTTATACTAACTTATATGTCAAGCACTATGTCAAGTTCTAGAATGACAATGGTAAGAGAAACTCTCTTGTTTTGGGGGGCTGAAGTCTAATAAATTTCTAATGAAAAGCTAGTGATTTTTTGAGTTGAAATTTCATTGGTCTGTAAAATATGTCTACATTTAGGACAGATGAATGGGCTTATGTGAATAAGTGTGTGTGTGTGTGTGTGTGTGTGTGTGTGTGTGTGTGTGTCTGTCTGTCTGTCTGTCTGTCTGTTTTCTTTCCTGAGTATGACATTCATAACTATAACTTCAGAGCTCTAAACATATGGGTTTTTTTTTTGTTTTTATTTGTTTTTTGGTGTTATTCATTCATATAGCTCCTTGCTCTTACCATTTTAAGGACATGTTCTATGGCTTAGCAATTACGGTCATAGTTGTGCTGAGTAATAGAATTTAAATCAACAGAAAGCTTGAGCACGAGTGCCTGTTTCAGCATTAAGAGGCTGCCCTGAGGTCTAGGTACCACCCACAGAAATCCTTCAAGCAGAATTTGTGCTTGGCAATAGCAACAAAAAACACAGAAAAACACAACAAAAATAAAACCAAAAGCACAACAATCTACTTTGTAGGGATGATTTTGTCTTTGCAGCATCTTAAATAAAACATGACAAAATGCCACTTAGTCCAAACCTTAATCTCACAGGGTACACCAGAAACCTCAGAGAGGACAGAACAGCACTGTCAGAGCTGAGTGGCTGAGAGCAGTCAGCAGTCATAGCACCAGAACTGAATTCAGCATTCACAGGTCCAGGGATGGATGCTTCCCAGATCTGTATGCCCATTTCACTTCTAGATTTGCCACTTTGCATCAGTGTTACACTAACATCTCTTCCTGTTTCTGTTTATTTCAACTTTTGTGAAATCAAAATTTGTTATATTGCATTTTACTGTATTTTATAATGGAAAAGCAGGGGATGTTATGTTATAAAAAATGAATTACCTCTGTGTGATTGAAGTTGTATTTCCCATCTTGCAAAAATTACTTATCAGACATACTTACACAAAAACATTCTAGTCTTTTAGCATTCACTGAACATGATTTAGTGGTGCTTTAGAAAATACCAGCAATAAAGTTTAAAGAATAGTTTCCTCCATTCTTTTTCAGTTTTCATTTTTTATGGAAATTAATACTGTGCCATGATTTCTCAGAAAGAGCAAAACTTACTTGGTTATTGTGAAGTCAGAATACCATAGATAGCTTTTACTAAGGAATTTATTGGTTAGTAAATTATATTTAGAATAATAAAAGAAAAAATTATTAGAGTACATACAAGATATATGCAGCTAAAGCGTTTTTTAAGAGCTTCCCTATGTCATAATGCTGCTCAAGAATATATCTTGTGCCTACATAGCACATTGTTTCTCATTTAAAAAATTGTGGAACATAAACATATAAAAGTGAAATAAAGTGTGGTGATGCATGTCTTTAATCCCAGCACTTGGGAGGCAGAGACAGGCAAATTTCTGAGTTTGAGGCCATCCTGGTCTACAGAATGAGTTCCAGGATATCCAGGGCTACACAGAGAAACTCTGTCTTGACCTCCCCCTACCAAAAAAAGGGAAATAAATATTAAAAAATGAATAAAATTGTATGATGTTTACAGTAGAGTTACTAGATACAATTAGAGTATGAGGCACATAATTAAAGAATTGTCTAAGCTTGAAAGGTGTTAAGTATAAAAATTTATGTCCTGTAGTAAAATGAAAATCAGTTGCCAGAAATTCAAGCTTTGCTGCATGTGACTTAAGTATAGTCTGTCACAAGTTATTAAATATTATTATTATAAAGGGTCAAGGGCGGTAAACAATAAATGATGTGTCTACCCAATGACCTCAGGACCTCCTCCACTTTGACAATCCACCTCATTAGGCTCCACTCCATCCTTCACAATTTCTAAGTCTCTTCCTGAGAATGTCTTTCCCCTCAAATCATCTGTGTTTCTCTGTGTTCCCAGCCATCATCATTAGCCAAAAAGTCTCGCCAAGTTTACCATATTTAAAACTAACTTCTTTTACATAGACCGTTTACAAATTTCTTCCTAGTACTGCTAATGTAGCATAATGCTTTTAAGACCATCATGATTTTAAGACACCATTTTTCGTATTTTAGACAAAATTGACCTTACAGCAATAGTTTCACAAGCAAACCTCTATTTTCTGGTAAAATATCAGATGTGGCCATCCGTGGCCACTTCCTCCTGTCCCATTAGGCCAGGAAAACCATCTGAGTGTAATCCCTCACCTGACTTTTAAAGCAACAGCACATCCCACATCCCGCTGAGAACTTCACCTTTTCAGGGAACACAGCCCTGTAGCCTCCCTTCCTTCTGTGGATTAACCAGTGGTCCTCCCTGCTAGGGAGCTCCAGATACCAAGTTACTTTTTTGTGTGTGCCTACCAGGAAGAAAATACATTTGTGTTACTTTTCTTAAGACTAGGAAGCTCACAGTGAGGGAGGGGGTGTTATAAAGGCTCATTATCATTATTTGGTCACTAAAAATGCAAGAAAGTGTATACATGTATCAAAGGTGAAAAGTTATATCAGAAAAGCAGGGACAGTCTTTTACACTTGAAGATAACTATCAGTATATTGAAATATTGAAATTTAGCTCTTGAAGAAATTTTACATGTTAAAAAAAAAACCATATTATCTCTAAAGGTTATTTTTTGAATGAATCTATTATGCAACAAACTGATCACCCATGATGCTCTGCAGAATGCTGACAGCAGTTCAATTTTAGCAAAAGATAGCTCTTGAGTAAATACACTTTAAATGCCCTAGAGGTGTTGTAGCCTGACTGCTGTGTCATGTGTGTCAGTAGCAAGCTAACCATGCCTGAGATGACACCTGTCAATCTCCATATACTATGCTTGAATAGGGCATAGTACTTCTGAGATCATTGCTTAAATAAGCACCAGGCACTATGAGACCCCAGGGGCTACAAAGAGGATCAAGTAAGTGGAGGAGAAATACAACGGAAAGAGAAACAGAAGGATGGGGGCACAATGAAGACAGAGGAAAGAGACTTGAGGAAAGTGAGAAAACGCCTGATGTTGGTAGCTAATGGTGATGCCACCCGGGACTATGGTGGGTTCTTGGTCTGTGATGGCACCAAGGGCCACATCTGGTTCTATGTCCCTGCAGTGGCAGGGGTCCATTGCCACTAAAGGACAGGCAGACATCCCTGGGCTGAACTGCCTCCTCTGGAGGACTTGTTGCTGTGTGAGAGCTGTGCAGAACTGGCCCCACCCCTCAGCTGGCCATCAAGGGGAGCTCACCTGGGGGCTGGGAGAGCAGGAGGGCTAATTCTGCCCCTACTGGCTGCAGGACTTGGAGCAGAAGACACTGAACCTTACTTGCGCAGCACAGTAGAGCTCGATCTAGATGTGAGGTTTGCGGTTGAGCAGGCCACTAGCGTGTTAGCATGGGAGAGATGCACCTACCTCTGGTTTACTGCGCAGTGGCACGTGTAAGGGAGTAATTCCCTCTCCCCTTTTGTCCTTGCCACCAGAAGCCAGCAGAAGAGTTGGTCCAAACTGGGTATTCAGAGCAGGACAGCTGGCACTGCCTGTCACCTGCTGCAGTCCTCAAGAGAGCAGATCGTGTATGTCACCTGGTCAGTAGACATCTGACCCACATAGAAAGGCCACAAATTAGCTTGCCCCAGGGTCAGCTTGGGAGAGCTGCCCCCACAACTTGTTTTCCCTGTGGCATTGTGAGTGAAGGAGGAGATGCCCTGCCCCACCCTCCCTTACCCCTTGTCACCTTGCCCTTTAACCATCTTTGCAAGCAATAGAGCTGGCCCTGTAAGCAATAGAGCTTGTTCTGGGGTTATAAGAGCAGGAAATCTGGTCCTACCTCTCACCTGCTGAAGAGCGGGCCCTGCACAGTAGAGCAGGCCCTGGACATGGAGGTTACAGGTGAGCTGACCTCCGGGACCTGAAAGGAGGAGAGTCGGAGGGCTGATCCATTTAGATACTACGCAAGCCAAGATACAAGACTTTGAACAGGCCTGTCTGCAACATCTACATCAATGAACTGCTGGAGTGCATTAATGGACTGCTCCTGCAGATTCAAAGCTGCGGGATCACAATGACAGTGGACAACAGCAGGAGTCTCAGTGAGCACCCACTATTGATAGAGTAGCAGAACTAAGGGACCTCCTACCAGATCAAAGAGTCATGGCAGGCAATGAACACTTGCAAGAAAAAAGAAATGTGGACAAAAGGCTATTCTGTGGGACACATTGGGATACACTACTGTAGAGAGCTGTGTGTAATCGCCATTACAGGATGGCGTTGGCCTTTGTTGTTCATAACTATAAACAGTTAATGTGCGCAAGTGCAAGGGTGAATTCGTGCCAAGTCACGACCCATCCCGGGGTGTACTTTTGAAATTATGAGCAAACAGCCAACCAGGTGCAGACATGCCACACTAGAACATATATAAGCTGCACCATTTCTGGGAATCGGGGTCTTCCTCATGATGAAGCAATAAAGCTTTGCCACAGAAGAATCCGGTTGTCTGAGTGTGTTCTTGCTGGCGAGATACAGCTTGGGACACACTACAGCTTCCACAATGAGATTTTTTTTCCTCTGTTGAAGGGGGTGTTACAAGGGTTGGGGCCAGGTATGAGGGGAGGAGAAGATGAGTATGATTGGGTTGCATAATTTTAAATTGACAAAGAATGAATGAAAAATAATGAACGACCAAACAAACTACCCTTTAAAAACGATGCTGTTGTTGATAGGTGCATGATAAACTCTTATTTTTGAGAGAATGGAAAGTGAAAGAGGAATAAGAATGGGGATTTAATTCATTTTTCTTTTATTGATTTCTCATTGTTCTTTTGTGAGGATTTGTATGAAGCAGCTTTCTCTTATATGTCCTGAGTTTTGCTAACACAGTCCTTATAGTTGTGTCTGCTTAATATAATCAATCAAATGTTAAAGCCAAATACACCTGTGCATACAACAATAGAAAGGTAATACCACATTTTAGTATAAGAAAGCGTCCAAGTATAGCCCTGCTAAAGTCGAAAGCCTCTGGAGAGAGGCAACATCCAGGAGCTGCCCCAAGCTGACTTAAAACACACTACGTTTTTAGTTATTTCTGTCATTTTTGTTACCTATCCACAATATGGTGGAGTCGACTGCAGAAATATTTTTAATTTACAGAGAGCAGCAGAGTGAACACAGCCATTTTCTGCTCAGACCAGAAGAAATATGGCAGCTTCCTCTTTTGGTCTCAGTGGAATTTTGGCTACAAACTGAGTTCTGTTCTTCTCTAATGGACTGCAGATTTTAGACAAGAAGAAGCCAATGAAAAAGGAAAGCCCCAAAACTCCATGGAAAGATTATTGCTTGAGACTGACAATGGAGCCTTACTTTTTAAGCCTTGCTAGCCTAGAACCAGGCAAGTGAATGGAAAAGTCCCAGGAATCTCTATACTAATGGCTATTACATTACAACTACATCAGAACCCAAATGCCAACTGAAAATTTGGTAATATTGGCACATTGTATTAGGAAAATCTCTCTCTCTCTCTCTCTCTCTCTCTCTCTCTCTCTCTCTCTCTCTCAATCTGTGTGTATGTGTGTTTCTCTCTCTCCTATATTATTCTCCCACCTCTTTGATTTATTTTCCCCACTTGATTTTGTACAATATCTAATACCTATTTAGATACTTTTTAATTTTCTTCAAGCCCCTGCCCCTACACATGAAGGCTATAATGATCCTCAGTGTGGTGGTCATTAGGAATGATCCTCATGTGATCATGAGAATCTGTGCTCAATCATTTTTCATTATCATAATGAGGTTGGCAAGCATCGTTCCTTGTTCACCAGTCTTCTAAAGTAAGAAGGGATGAGATGATTTTTTTTACTACATACAATTAATTCACAGGTTCCATAATACATGTTATCAACTCTATAGTCAATAAAATGAACATAACCCACATTGCAATCATGCTGCATTTCCTCATGCATTTTTCATTGTTACTAAATATTACTTAATATTAATTTTTATTTGAATTATATACATTTACCTCTAAGGTCTCAAACTGACAGATCATTTCAGTCTAAATAGAAACAAATCAATTTCAGTGAATAAATGGCACTCTACTATGAACACACACAGGTTTGACTTTCTTCAGTGAACTATGAATTCAATTATGAATAATCTTAAAAATGAACTCTAGATGCATGTTACAAGAAATATTTAATTCTAGTTAACAGTATTTTCTAATATACCTACTATGTGTTTCCTTATTATAAAAAGAAAAAAGTCATTTAGAGTCTTATGCACTGCATATGTGTCACAGTAGGCTATAACATGATACAGAGTCAGTGAAGGCTTCTCAATGCAAAACTAACTTAGTGGTGGCGAGTTTTAAGACATCTAAATGCAAAATTCCCAACAAGGTTTACAGAACAAGCTGATTATGAAATGCAGCTATATTTCTCCATTGAAATTCATGAGTACTTATAAAAAGTAAGACTTTTAAAAGACAGAAAAGTGCCTTAGGACATTTCACAACTTGTCATCTGTGAATGTCAAATGAGTGATAATATAAGTTATTTTTCAGAGGATTTGTAAATGTCTCAAATGGAAAAATGAACAAAAAGGAAAAGGAACAAAATACCACCTTTTGGAAGTTATTATAAGTTAAAAGATGATTACACTTCCCTCATATTAGTAATGGTGCCCTAAAATCGCACTTATGAATTTCACTCATTTCAAAGTAAAATAAGTCAGAGTGTACAGTATAAGATGTACGTTTACAACTAACTTTATATGCTTTATTTTCTCAGTGGTATGAGTGGATAGAAATATTTTAAGAAATAAGATAAGTTTTCAAATATCTTATTTCCACAGTAAATTTGCTGTGAAATGGTTTATGTATGTGTGGAAATATGTCACAAACATATTATGGTGAATTTTAATAAAGAGTCTTATGCCCATGGGTTTAATTATCCTCATATGATAGTAGGGATGAGCTTACTGTCATATGTGCAATCATGAAAATACTCCTTTTAGAAATCTTTCAGCACTTTGGAACAGTGCAATTATTTTAAAACATCGAACTGCTGAATAGTATAACGCACTGAGATTACATGGCATTATTAACACCAAAAATGTAATAGGTTGTTTTATAATATATAGAAGCAGAATATTAAGAAATGGCCAGTGGCCTCTCTTTATTTTACCATCCACTAGGTTATTCCAGAGACAGATAATGTTTATGATGTCATTTAGTTGAACATTTTCAACTTCTAGTGTTTAAGCAAATATTAAATTATATTTAAGTTAATTATAACATAGAGCATAGACACCTACATACAGTACAGATATTGTGAAGGGTTGCCATATTGTCAGGATTGTTCACTGACCAAAACAAAGAAACAAACAACAACAACAACAACAAAAAACCAATAACAATGATAACAAAACAGGAGCAGCACTAAAAGGTAAAATGAATATGTGCATGAAGGAAAGAATCAGGACATTTTGAATGTCATGCTAACTCCACTAAGCAACTAGTGGATCCATTGTTTATTAATGATGAGTTATATGTTTTTCAAATGATCCCAAAGAAGAATACAACGAATGGGATGTGCATTCCAAACCCAGACACTATTGCATATGACAAAGAAAGCATGCTGACAGGAGCCTGAGATAGCTGTCTCTTGAGAGGCTGTGCCAGTGCATGACAAATACAGAGGTGGGTGCTTGCAGTCATCCATTGGACTGAGCACAGGGTCCCCAATGAAGGAGCTAGAGAAAGGACCCAAGAAGCTGAAGGGGTTAGCAGCCCCATAGGAGAACAACAATATCAACCAACCAGACTCCCTCCCCTCCTCCCAGAGACTAAAGCACCAACCAAAGAATACACATGGAGCATCCAAGGCTCCAGCTGCATATGCAACAGAGGATGGCCTTGTTGGACATCATTTGGAGGAGAGGCCCTTGGTCCTGGGAATGCTCGATTCCCCAGTGTAGGGGAATTCGAGGGCTGGGAGGCAGGAGTGGGTATGTGTGTGGGGAGACAGCCTTGTAGAAGCAGGGGGAGGGAAGATGAGACAGGGGGATTCCTGAAGTGAAACCGAGAAAGGGGATAACACTTGAAATGTAAATAAATAAAATATACAATTAAAAAATAGTGATCTTGAACCTTGACAAAGTCTGGTGAAACATAACTGTCGGGAAAAGTGATTCATGTTGCAGACATTAGTAGGAGATGGTAAGGACATAAGTAAATGCAACAAAACCTCACCAGGACTGAGAGACAAATCAAATTTGTTATATGAAATAGAGTATCAAGTTCTCTACTTCTAGCAGTAAATAGTAAAAACCTTGTCAAATAAGTTGTCCCAGTTTTATATAATAAAGAACACTCAAAAAAGTTTGAAATGTACAGAGATATTAAAATAAGAGGCTATATAGAAGAGTGCCGTATTCCCATCTAGAGTAATGTAACGAAGACATACTAATGCATTTGCAATTGTGTAATGAGTACACACAATGCTTCTTTAGCAAATAAACATTAAGTGTAACTGTAATATAGAATGTTTTAATTAATCACACAGTTAAGTGATATTCAAAGCGGCATCAGCATATAAACCTCATTAGCATAAGCACCTTGTTGTTCCTAACAAGACAAACTTTTGGTTGGGCACTATATAATAATTGAAATAAACCAAAGGCTAAGCTAATGGAACATAAATAACTATAATTAGAGAGAGGTATAAGAATTAAGAGAGAGTGGGGAAAGAAAGAGGAAGAGAGAGGGAGAGAGAGAGAGAGAGAGAGAGAGAGAGAGAGAGAGAGAGAGAGAGAATTGAAAGGTTCCCATTCTCTTAAACTATAAAAATAAGTACATCTTATTTCTGGTCCATGTTTCTGAAGGTATCATAGAAGATTATTAATATTCAAATATATAGTTAAGTATAGTTAGTGTTGCATTCTTTAAATAGAATTTGGAATTTCTACCTGTTTATATGAGCAGCTTATCATGTAACTGCTATTTCTTTATACAACATTTCTCTTATATATTATTGTGGAGGTTCAAATAAATATGGTTCCCATAGAGTCATGGATTTGAACACTTGGTAACCATAGAGTGGCACTCTTAGGATGGGTAGCCTTGTTGGAATAGATGAGTTACTAGAGGAAGCTTTGAGGCATTAGATGCTCAAGTCAGGCCATGCCTCTCTCTCCTGCTGCCTACTGACCCAGATGGAGAACTCAGCTCCTTCTCCAGCACCATGTCTACCTGTATGCCAATATGCTTCCTGTCATGATGATAGTGGACTAAAGCTCTAATCTGTAAGCATCTCCAATCAAACATTGTCCTTGATAAGAATTGCCATGGTCCTGGTGGTAACCCTTCACAGCAATAGAACCCTAAGTAAGAGAGAAGTTGGAGCCAGTTACTGGGGTATTTCTCTGATAAGCCTCGCCATATTTCTGTTTGGAGAAATAAGGACTTTGAGATTTTGGATAAGAAAGCAGTTGAAAGTTTCAAGCAGGGTTTAATGGGCCATATAGGAGGAAAAGGAAAGACAGCGGTGCTGAGAGCAATGTAGATTTATGACCACCCAATTCAAGAACTGTCTGAGGAAAGGAATATTTTCATGTGACCTAGAGACTGTTCTTGTGATATTTTGACAAGGAATTTTGTTGTTTTAAGCCCCTGTCCAAAATATATGCCTAAGGCTAAACTGAAGAGTTATGGATTAATATCTTTGACAAAGGAGCTTTTCAGATAGCCCAGTATGGATTGTGTTGCTTAGTTATTAGTGACTGATATTATACAGAATATATATATATATATATATATATATATATATATATATATATATATATATGCAAGCCAAGCAAGGAAAAAATATGAAATGTAGTTTTTAAGAGGCACTATGGAATGCAAAGGAATTAAATACCTTGTTTAGGGAAATAAGTATATTAAAGAAAACCATTATGCTAAATGGAATAAAGGGAGTAGTTATCTCAGGGCATGATCTTGCCCAGCTTTGCTTACAACTTCTGAAAAAAGAATTAAAGAAATGTTTAGGTCCAAGTGTGGTGGCACAGGCCTTTAATCCTAGCATTGGGGAAGCAGAACCAAGTGGATTTTTGAGTTCAAGGTCAGCATGGACTACAGAGTTTGTCCTAGTGCAGCCATGCTTAGAAAGTGAAAGAAAACATCAAAACCAGAAAACTGTAAAAATGTATTTGTTAGAGGGGATCATCTTGCAGCTACAGCAAGCAGGAGAACTTAGTAGCTTCCCCCAGGTGGTTCTGGGTTTAGAGTCAAGAATACAAGAAAGACATTGTGGAATTCCTCTTTATGACAAAGTGAAGCTACTGAGGGAGACAACATGTGGAAGGGGTGACTACATGGAGGTGTGAGGGTGAAGCCTGGATTTCACTGGAGACACAAAGATGTTGGGGATGCCATAATTGTGAGATACCGGCTGAGGAAAGCTACTCACAGCATTTGGGATCAACCAAAGAGAGAGAAGTGTGTTGTGGTCATCAAAGATTTAAAGGACTTGAACATCTGAGGAGCCAAACTGCAGAATTTGGAGTTTGCCCAGCTGGTTTTCCTTAGTATTCCTTCAGAATGTTCTTCCTTTCCTCCCTTTTGAAATGGAAGTGCATTTCTGAGGCCTTTCTGTGCCTTAGACTTGTGGTCTGCTTTTGTAATTTTATGTTATAGAGAATTACAGGTAAGAGGTCGCATGAAGTCTCAGAAGAGACTTTGGAGTTTGGAATTTTTTTCTGATGCTCAGTGACTTTTTTATTAGATATTTTCTTCATTTATATTTCAAATGTTATCCCAAAAGTCCCCTATACCCTCACCCTGCCCTGCTCCCCAACCCACACATTCCCGCCTCCTGACCCCTACATTACCCTGTACTGGGGCATATAGTTTTCACAAGACCAAGGGCCTCTCCTCTGAATGATGGCTGACTAGGCCATCTTCTGCTACATATGCAGCTAGAGACACAAGCTCTGAGGGTACTGGTTAGTTCATATTGTTATCCTCTTCATCTCCCTGGGTACTTTCTCCTCTATTGGGGGCCCTGTGTTCCATCCAGTACACAGAAGGAAGGACAATCCAGAGACTGCCCCACCTAGGGATCCATCCCATAAACAGCCACTAAACCCAGACACTATTGCATATTCCAGCAAGATTTTGCTGTCAGGACCCTGATATAGCTATCTCTTGTGAGGCTATGCCAGTGCCTGGCAAATACAGAAGTGGATGCTCACAGTCTTCTATTGGATTTTGGATTTTTAAACGAGGTTGAGAATTTACAGACTATGGGGACTTTTGACAGTGGACTGATTGCATTTTTGTTTTGAGATTGTTAAGAGGCTGTTGGGCCAGGAACGGAAGGTAATGGTTTGAATTAGAATGTCCCACTTTGATTCACAGATTTGAATGCTTGGCCTCTAGGGAATGATATTTTTTTGTTGTGTCTTGTTGTGGCCTTTTGGAGAAAGTGTGTCAGTGGGGGTTGGTTCTGAAGTTTCAAATGCCAACTCCTCTCTCTCTCTCTCTCTCTCTCTCTCTCTCTCTCTCTCACATCTTCCTTCTGCCTGCTGCCCCAGATGTTCTCCAGTCCCATTTTTTACTTGCATACCACTATGCTTCCTGCCATGTTGAATATGGACTAAAACTTTGAACTGTAAGCCAGTCCCAGTAAAATGTTTTCTTTTATAAAAGTTGCCATGGTCATGGTATCCTTTCACATCAATAAAATTCTAACTCAGACAGATGCTTTGGACATTTGGACTTGGCATTCTTAGTGTTTTCTCTGAAAACCCTCATCACAATTAAGACTATAGGGATTACTGTTTCCTCTTCCCATTCTGCCGTTAAGGCTTGAGACATGATTACAATTCACACAAAAAAGAGAACTCTTTTTAACAATGTTAGGCTCTTTCCCATGTCTAAACCTCTTTATGCAATGAGTGGAGGAATCAATGAGACCATTAAAGCTGTCACTGGCTTTGACAGCACCATTAGTTATGATGCTTCTCTGTTAGGCAGCAGAAGCAAAAAACGATAAACTTACATGAAATGAAAACTAATGAATCTGTTTTCACTCATTTACATGTTCATATTGTGTTTTATTTCCTTTCACTTATTTTTATATTTTAAAGAGCATTAATGAGGATACACAATATGCTTGAATTGCTGTGGGTAATTCCTTTATTTCTGTTGTCTCGACTCTAAAGATCCTGGCACAGCAATTGCTCATTATTTCTTCCCAATGGAATACATAAGAAATGTGAAAATGGATTGCAAAGGAACAAGCAACACACGTACTCTCAAACAGAGCTATAAATTAAGCTGTAATTAATAGGTAGTTGTGTTTTCTTTTACTCTCTTAACTATGTTCCCTGGATGTTCAGTCATTAGATCAAATGAACTGAAGTTTTGAGAAGTCATTAAATATGCTTACTTCTACTCTCTTTGATTCAGAGTTGATTTAATTTGACGATTTTTTTCAAGTTGTTGCTTGGGGTGTAAAATCAAGAATATAAAATTTATAACTGCAATTTTTGTCTTTGTTGGTCACTTTAAAATTAGGTAGACATGATAAATCCAAATTAGAAACATTCGCCACTCATAATTTCACATTAACACTATATACATATATATAGCAACTCTATCACAATTTTTCCCCTGATTGTATACCCTCTGGCTAAGTAGTTTTCTCCATTCAGTCCAGCCTCTCTCTTGTATAAGAACTAGACACACTCTCAATTGCCCTCCTCAATAGAACTATAACTACTTGTTTGTGTAACATAATTGTCACATTAATCCTATATTAACATTTTCATTTGTAGTGTTTTTATGTATGCTTTCCCTTTACACATAAATATAGCATACCATGAAACTAAAGTCTCTGAGTACATAATTCACCTGTGTCTCACATATTAATATCAATACCAGTGTTATTAGCAGTGTTTAACTATATGGCATAGAAAAATAAGCATACACACATACACACACACACACACACACACACACACACAGAGAGAGAGAGAGAGAGAGAGAGAGAGAGAGAGAGAGAGAGAGAGAGAGAGAGAGAGAGGGAGGGACCATTGTCCTTAGAAATTAGCATATAATCCCTGTGTGGTATAACACATAGACACAGAGACATTTGTGCTATCCTGCAAATTTACCTGATCTTAGAATCCATCTTCATTTAGAACTGTGCATCTGTATAGCCTTATTATCTTTTATAGTTGTAAGATGTACCTTGGGTATAGATGTACAAAAAGTGTTTGAAATTACTATGAAAGCCATGTAAAGAATGCATAACCTTATGGAGGGTGGCTCAAACATTTTGCCAGAGTTTGAGAAATTTGTGCTGCTTTACAGCAAAAAGGGTAGAGGAGAGGAATAAAAACAAATGAAGTAGGAGTAGTAGGTTATAGCCACAAAATAAAAGGAGTGTAACAGTGTTTAATTTCTTACTGATGTTAAGAGATCTATTTCTTAGAGGTATATGTTCTCACATTTAGCCCTGCAACAAATTTCAATTTCATTTTCTAAGTCTGGGCTTTCTCACATTTATGGTCATTGTTCAGAATTACTAATGTCATTAGTTTAAGAAAATTGAAGATGAGAGCTTGAAGATTCATGACAAATGAATTTGTATGACACTAATATTAGAGAAACTCACAGTGGCTGGATTATCCTGAAATTTTTACTATAACAATTTTTTTAAAATTTTTACTTTTTTTTTTTTTTTTTACAATTATGTCACACTGGGGTTTCTATCTGTGGCATCATTCATGTTACCAGAAGCTCCATGTGCAAACCTTTTCTATTTTTATTTAACAATAAGTTATTCTTACCTTAATTGGCATTTACAGTTAGTATTCTGGTAGAAAACCCAGGTAATGAGGTTCTCACCTAGGAAGGGTGCCAAATAACAGTGTATTGATCTGTCACAATATGTTTAAAACCTTTAAAAAAAAAGAAATAAAGAGAACCTTTGTATATTAAGAAAAATGTAGTTATAGCCAATATCTTTTACTAATTGCTCATTTGTGAAACACATTTCCAGAACCTAATAGTTCCTTACAAGTAAAAAAAAATGGTCTTTGTTTTATGTTTTCATTTATTTGGTTTCTGATGTAGTCATCTTTGCCCTTGGGTGACCCCTGTATAATCTTGGAACACTCATGCTTTGAACAGCATGAGACTATTTGCCCGTGTTACCTCTTCTGTTTAGAAAAACTGCAGAAACAATTTGAGTGTGTAGAATGATTACATTTGCCTTAACTCAGGATGCTAGGTAATTTAAAATTTTAGTATTGTAAATGGGATAGAAGAAGGCTTCTCTAAATACAAATGGCCAAATAAAATAAGTAATTTTAGCATTTTGTGATTCTTTTTTTTTATTTATTATTATTTTCTTTATTTACATTTCAAATGCTATCCCGAAAGTTCCCTATACCTCCCCCCACCCCTGCTCCCCTACCCACCCACTCCCACTACTTGGCCCTTTCCTTCCCTTGTGCTGGGTCATATAAAGTTTACAAGACCAAGGGGCCTCTCTTTCCAATGATGGCCGATTAAGCCATCTTCTGCTACATATGCAGCTAGAGACTCGAGCTCAGGGGGTACTGGTTAGTTCATATTGTTGTTGCACCTGAATACCCCAACACACCCTAAAAGCAAGAATCGGATTTAAAAGCATACCTCATGATGCNGGTAGAGGACTTAAAGAAGGGCATTATTAAAGAAATGCAGGANAATGCCACTAAAGAGATACAAGTCCTTAAAGAAAAACAGGAGAATACTTCTAAAGA